>NW_027186457.1:12263844-12346374 GCF_028583685.1 Petaurus breviceps papuanus | reverse complement strand
CTAAGGGAGGTCTCTCCCATTAGGGCTTATGTCTGTGCCCTTGAGGGGACAATCTTGATATTGTCATAACCATGTCCCTCTTTTTTCCTTTCCTAAAGTGGAAGTTTTGTTGTTGTATTAATAGATTAATGCTAAAACACAAGTTGCTATAATAAAAGTATGAAAGATCTTAATGTTTTCCACCTAAATTTGTAGTCAAGTCCATATCCTAAGCAAATAAGTAAATTAATTCCTAGCTTTGCCACCTCCTCGCTAATAATTATATATTCGTGTTTCTAAGATTAGGCTCTTGAAGTATCCCATTCTTTTAGAGTGATATGGGGACAATATTCTCAAAAGGAGGAAATTAAGTGAAGACCTAAACTTTGAAATTGCAATAGAATCAGACTGTTTTATAATTGGTTTCCAAATGTTTCTAATAGGATATTCAGGCCTTGAGTATGTTTGGAGTAACAAGGTCTAAATATTGGATTAAGGATTTTACACAAAAAATTGCGTTAATAATTATAATGTTCTTCTAATACCTCTGTTTTTTACAGGATTAGAACAAGGTCTTAACTGGTTTTCACCACATAAACCACTTATTGGATAACCAAATTTAGGAGGTTGTACTAAATTGTGTTGAATTTTGTTACTGTCATATTTAAGCAAAATTCCTAGGAATCTTTGTAAATGACATCCAGAGTTACCCTGAGGAAAAGACCTATTCCAGAATGTCCAATGAAGATGTTTCTAGGGACCAGATGACTACATGGAACATCTGGTGCTCAAGATGAAATGTGCCACTCAGACGAACATTGCGATGGGTTGCCAGGTTGCAGGGAGAATTTATGTTACTTAATATTGGTGATCATCATTGTATTGTTCTCATCTTTTGGTTCATGGTGTTTATGTTTACTAAATTCTCTTGGTGAACTTTCTTGGTGAACTCTTTACTAGAACAAAGTCCAGCAATAAAAACCCTCTGGTCCATATCCACATATTGAAGTCACTGCCTTAGAGCAGGCAACTGGAAATCCCTCCCTTGAGACTGAGATGTTGGCCTAGGCCACAAATAAGTCCATCACCTCCCTTCAAATTGAAACAGATTCTTTAACTCTAATGGTCATAAAAAAACATATAGTCTCAGACCTTCTTACAATTTCACAAATAAGGGACTATACTGCATCAGTCAATCCTGTTGTTCCTATATTAATCAGGTGAGATTGGAACAAGTCTCCACAAAATTCAGTAGGTTGCAGCAAAAGCCCAATTGAAGATAACCCATGCTGGAATCCTTCTTTCTGGTTTTCTTGGCTATTTTCCTAGTTACAAGGAGGACAATTCCATAAGCAAATGGGCTCGATCTTTAGGTCTCATCATTGTTTTTTGGCTTTGTGTTAGATGTTGTATTGTTTTTTGTACTAAAGCTGTTCAGAACTGGTTTCTGATGACCTGATGATGCTTCAGAATACCAACTCTAAATATACAACAAACCTGATGCGATTGGCATTGGATAAGAATCAAAGGGGGGAATTGAAAGAGTCAATCTGACTCCCTATTGTGAGCAATATTCATTTTGTGACTTAAAGTTCTGTATAAGCTTTGCTTGTGTAATTTCAGGGAAATGCCACAAAATGTTTGGGGACAACTTTTATGGGAATACAACTTTGTTGTTGTTTATCCTTCATTCTCAAAGAAGACAGTGACATCAGGAGGATGATGCCATGCCTTGCAAATGAATTGGATTTAAGGGAGAGAGGGCTGTGCAAGGTCACCAGCCTCACTTTCTCCTCCAGAACCATCTGGTCCAGGGACAAGATATAAATCAGGATGACTGGAGATGGTCCCATTATGGGAATACAGAACTCAGTACTAACTTTTCTAGGAAATGTTCTACTAGCCTTTGGTTTTGTTATGTCTCAGCCAGTCAGAAAGAAGAAAAGCATTTGTTGCTCAAGATTATGTAACTGTATTAGTTTCTCATTATTGACTATAGGAAAGCCTTGTTAGCCACCAAATGGTGTACTTATGCCTACTGAGGGACCTTGGACCTGATTTGTTGTGCGACTGTTAGTCTTGCTAATAAATTGATATGCTTAGACTTTATCTCTTCAATTTTTATCAGTTTCATTCATGACAGTACTACCACTGTTCTAGACTGGATTTGGAGGTAGGGATAACCAAGATGCCTTTATGAAAGTAGTAGTCTGAGTCCATAATCATTAGTCAGCAGTATTTACTAAGTATTTACTCTGTGCCAGGCAGAGAAGAAGCTTTTTTAAGATATTGTGTCATAAAAGGTTTAGATTGTGAGCTCCTTTGAAGTGCCCACCAGAAATTATACACTAGAGTCCTCTTAAACCTGCTAGAGGGGACCCCTACTAGGTTCCTTGAAAATCACCTAATAGGCTCCAATAGTAAAGAAATGTTTCACCTGTGTTGCTAAAAATATGCCTCAGATTCCCACGGATTCAGGTCTGTTTTATGTTTGTATCCAAGGCTTTGCTAAGGTACTATGGCTTCGCTTCGCTTCAGTAGAAATAATACTAAGGCTTTGTTTCAATAAGAATAATACTGAGAATGCTTTGCTTCAATAGAAACAATGCTAAAGACACTGCACCCCTTAGAAACATATTCTGTTGCTAGCAATCACATTGTCTATAAAATTATGTCTAACAGAAAGCTCGCTACTGTCTTTTCCTCTGAGAGGCAGTCACCAGCCAGTTAATAAACACTCCTAACTTATAATTGGCTTTGCTGTCCTGTTATTTCTCAGATGTCCACTACACCTTGAAGGCAGGGACTGTCTTTTACCTTTATTTGTATCCACAGCACTTAACACAATGCCTGACCCATAGGAGGCTCTTAATAAGCACTCATTGACTAACTGGCCTAGATTTATTACAAGGATGAGAAGTCATAATAACATTTTATTTCTGTAAGACTTTTTAAAGTTTGCAGAATCCTTTATGTGTGTTATATCATGGCAACCCTAAGAAGCAAGTACTACTAACATATTTTATGGATTGGAGCTCAGGCTGAGAAATAAAAGATTTATCCACAGTCACATAGATGGTAAAAGAGGTTTATCCTGACTCTAAGAACATCTTTCTTTCTATCTCACTCCAAGCTGGTGACTAGACTAGAGTTCAGAAGAGAAACTAGGGTTCAATATATAGCATCTTCATAGAGATAGTCTCAGAGATCCCTTCAAGTCAAGCCAAGCTAATGAGCATTTATTAAGTGTTTACTGTATGCCAGGCACTGTGAGTAGCATATAAGCATAAAGAAAGGCAAATCCTGCCCTCAAAGAGCTTACATTCTAATTTGGAAAGATAACATAAAAGGTGGCTGGAAAATAGGCAGGGGAATCCTGTGACAGTGAAATTATTATTTATGTGACTTTATTTCTCTTTCATGTATTATTATTTAGAGAGCCAACAAGGAGTGGTGTACAGAGGCCCTACCTCAAAGTCGTGGAAATCTGTTAAGTTCCACTTCTGACACATATTTACTGTGACCTTATGATCTCTCAGTGTTTCAGGCAACCTTCTAAGATTATAAGTTGCAGTGAAGGTGCCCATCAGCACTGATAGAATCCGCTTACCCAGGACTCAAGAAGAATTAATCGAGCACCTGATATGTTAGGTACTGTGTTCAGTACTGGGGATACAAAGATAGGGACCAATAGTCCCTAATTTATGGAGCTCAGAGTTGATGGGAGAAGACAATATCTGAACAACTATATACAAGCAAGACGTATGCATAGTACAGTATAAATTGGAAGTAATCTCAGAGGGAAGACATTAACAATAAGGGGGAGTTCCCTATAATGATGAAACGTCCAGTCCCTCTCCCCATTCTAAGGTGTATACGTTGTTATAAAAATTATAATTAATTCTTAATATGATTTGAATGAAATATGAGCTAAGAATAATATTTGCCTAGATTGTTTAAGGAAAAGTATAGGGAGTACTCCAAAAAGATTTTTTTTAATAGGGGAAAAGGAGTTATATGTACAAAAATAATTATAGCAGCTCTTTTTGTGGTGGCAAAGAATTAAAAACTGAAGAGGATTCATCAATGGGAGAATGGCTGAACAAGTTATTGTAGATGAATGTAATGGAATGCTATCTTATAGAACAATGAGGGGAATCGTTTCACAGAAACCTAGGAAAACTCACATTAAATGATTCAGAGTGAAGCGAGCAGAACCAGAACAATTAACACAATAACTTTGAAACAACTTTCAATTGAGATACTTTGAAAGACTTAGAAACTGTGACTGATGTAATGAGCAATCATGACTCCAGAGGATTATTGATGAGATATGCTTCCTACCTCTTAACAGAAGAAAGATAGATGCAGAGTTTGAGACACCCCCCCCCGCCCCGCATATATCCAATGAGAGAATTTGCTTTTCTTCGCTATCAATGTTTGTAATAAGGGTTTTGTTTTTCATTTCATTTTATTTATTTATTGCTTCTTTTTGGAGAGCAGTTGGGGTTAAGTGGCTTGCCCAAGGTCACACGGCTAGTTTGTGTGCTAAGTGTCTGAGGCTGGATTTGAACTCAGGTCCTCCTGACTCCAGGGCCGGTGCTCTATTCACTGCGCCACCTAGCGGCCCTGTTGGTTTTGTTTTTCTTTCTTTTTCATGGGGGAGTAGGGGATTGGAGAGAGAGAAGGTAGATTTATTGATTAAAAAAAATAATTTAAAAAAATACAGGGAGCATGACGATTTTTTTTTCTTTAAGGGGCCTATTGTTACATGTGGTTTAGAAACTGCTACCTTAGAAAGACTTTATGACTAAACAAGAATTAGAGAACATAAATGTGAAATGGATAATTTTGACTACATGAAATTGAAAAGTTTCTGTACAAACAAAGCCAATGTAACCAAGATTAAGAGGCAGGTGGGAAATTGGGAAAGAATCTTTACAACCTATGTCTCGGACAAAGGACTCATTTCTAAAATATACAGAGAATTGAGTCAAATCTGTAAGAATACAAGTCATTCCCCAATTGATAAATGGTCAAAGGATATGAGCAGGCAGTTTTCAGAGAAAGAAATTAAAGCTATCTATAAGCACATGAAGAAATGCTCTAATTCACTATTGAATAGAGAAATGCAAATCAAAACAACTCTGAGGTACCACATCTCACCAGTCAGATTGGCTAAGATGACAAAACAGGAAAATGACAAATGCTGGAGAGGATGTGGGCAAATTGGAACACTAATGCATTGCTGGTGGAGTTGTGAACTGATCCAGCCTTTCTGGAGAGCAATCTGGAATTATGCTCAAAGGGCTATAAATACTTTCATATCCTTTGATCCAGCAATACCACTCCTAGGGTTATATCCCAAAAAGATCATAGAAATGGGAGAAAGACCCATATGTACAAAAATATTTATAGCAGCTCTTTTTGTGGTAGCAAAGAATTGGAAATTAAGGGGGTGCCCATCAATTGGGGAATGGCTGAACAAATTGTGGTATATGCATGTTATGGAATACTATTGTGCTATAAGAAATGAGGAGCAGACAGTCTTCATATATACCTGGAGAGGCTTATACAAACTGATGCCGAGTGAGAAGAGTAGAACCAGGAGAAATTTGTACACAGTTACAGACACAATGTATGTGTGATGACCAACTTTGATAGACTGGACTCTTCTCAGCAATGCAGTGATATAAGTCAATCGTAAAAGACTCATGATGGAGAGAAATATGTGCATCCAGAGAAAGAACTAGAAAGAACTGAGTTTATATCCAGGTGGAAGCAAAATACCTGATCTTTTTCCTTCTCTTGTTTGGTTTCATGTCCTCTTTACCATTTTTCATTCCATCTGATACAATCCATCTTTATAACCTTACTAATGTATAATGTGAAAGAATTTACAGATCCTGTACTTGCCTATATGCCGCCATGGGGGGGAGAGGAGGGAGGGGGACAAAATGTGAAACTCAAGGAATTATGGAATTCAATCCTGTAAACTAAAAGGAAACAAACAAATTAATTAAAAAAATAAAAGTGGAAAAATAAAAAAGAAATTGCTACCTTAGAACAACAGTGTTGAGGGGATATGAAAGAATGTAGTGCGGTGTGGAATGACTAAGTGAAGATACTTTGTTTTAAGGGCATTGTCTCCCCAAATAGAAGAATATTTGATTTCATCCATGTAGGTATATAATTCTTCCACCAACACAGGTCCCAATCCTTCTACTGTCCACTGGGCAGCTAGGTGACACAGTGGTTAGAATGCATGCCCTGACATCAGGAAGACATGAGTTGAGTCCAGCCTCACACTCTTTATTAGTTGTGTGACACTGGGCAAGTCACTTAACCTGTGTTTACCTCAGTTTCCTTCATTGTCAAATGAAGGCAATGATGGTACCCTCATGGGAGGATCAAGTAATATGGTAGTTACAAAGTGCTTGGCATCATGACTGACACAATGTAGGTGCTTAATAAATTCTTTCTTTCCCCTGAATTATTGTGGACAAAAAAAATAATCATCACCTGGTAACCACCTTTTTGGAGTAGAGTCCCTCTACTTTTAGCCAGGTTGCTTTTCTGACAACAACCCTGCAGCCAGTCCCAGGGTCCTCAGCATGGTAGAACCTAACAGAATTTCAATTCTGCTCTTATAACCTTCCAGAGCCCAGGATTACTTCAATATCTGCCCCAAGACAGAAAAGAAAGGCTTAATCGGAGGTTTTCTACAAGCCCTTGTTAAAAAATAAAAATGTTTTATCATAGGAAGACTATATTAATAGATTATCACCTCTAGGGTACAAATATAAGAGCTTCTGGACAATGGGCTACAAGTTGGGTTGATTTTAATAGCAAACTGGGGGATTCAAGATATCAGTTACAGGGTACTGTTATAGGGAAGGGAAAGCTCTAAGGCATACGCCTTCCAGAGAGAACCTTTGGACATCCACAGGGACCCCATGAAGGTATTTGGTCTCAAAAAAGTACAGATGAAAAGTTGAGGGAGAATGTTACATCCCACCCGACGCTGGACTAATAACACTTAGTGACTAGTCCATAAGCATTTAGTAAATGTCTCCTGTATGCCAGGCCCTGTGCTAAGAGCTGAGGATACAAAGAAAGCAACTCAGGGAACTCATAGTCTAATGTAATTGGGACTGGTGTTTTCCACGCACAGAGAGGATCAGCATGCTTGGCTGATGGAAATTTGCCCTGTGGAAGAAGCGAGTGAGCCTGCTTCTAGTAGAGTTGTAATGATAAGGAATGGAGGAGCTCTGGAGAGACTGGGAAGCATCCCAGGTACTCTGTAATTGGTTTTGGTCTGCTGACCATACGGTGAGGAGAAACCTTCCGTATGCATGGGCTGTACATGTGTACCCAGAGGCATCTTCAGCAAGGTCTGCGTGAGCCTTGACTGAGACTCTTTGGCAGCTTCCTCTTGGAGGATCTTTTAGACACTTTCCCTGATCCTGTCTGAAGAGAAACCTCCACACCTTATTGTTCTCCCTGTCAAGGCCATAAGGTCCTGAGAAATGGGCCTCCATCCTTGGCCTCTGCCCTCGTTCTTTTATGTTTTAGGCGAAGGGACTGAAACCTCTGATCTTAAGAATTTTGAAAGGTCAGAAGAACACCCAGATATTCCATTGCCCCAGAATCTGAGTTTTGCAACCAGTGCAACATCAATGTTCCCAAGGCACATAGAGTGCCCTTTAGAACTCAGCTTATCCATAACTGAGATGGTGACTTATTTGGCAGTCACACCACATCTGAACATGGACTTGGTAAGACCAAAGTTATGTAAGAACTGAGACAAGTTGGGCCGGCTAGGTGGCTCAGTGAACAGAGCACTGGCCATGGAGTCAGGAGGATCTGAGTTCAAATCCAGACTCAGACACTTAACACAAAAACTAGTCATGTGACCTTGAGCAAGTCACTTAACCCCAATTGCCCGACCTTCCCCCTCCAAAAAAAAGAACTGAGACAAGTTTGAATCTACTTTCCCCAGAGACCAAGGTGTTATAGGGGAGAATGTTCCTTGAGGCATCAGAGGCCTGGGAATGTTTGTACTTTTGTTCTTATCACAACTTTAAAACAAATAACCTTTTTGTTATGACAGCACTTGCTAAGTAGTTAGGTGAAACTGGGCACTAGTCACTGGTAGATAACTGCTGGGGTGAGGGTAGAGGACACAGCAGGTCTCTTGAGCAGAGAATTTTAGAAAAAGATACTTCAAACATCTGAGTAGCCAACTAAATTTTAGCCTTAATCCTAACCCTAGAATCCAAAGATGAAGAAATAGCTTCCCAGCAGCAGGTTAGACTAGGAAAACATCAGGTTTTAAAGACCCCTAATTATCTCTGAGGAGTATAAAAGAATGGGTCTAATTTGAACCAAAAATCAAATTAATATTTCCATTGCTACTGGAAAAAAAGGGAGTCACTCAAATCTCCTTAGTCTCCATTCACCATTCCTGTGAATTCCTAATCAAAATACTCCTTCCTCATCTTCGTTCCTCTGAATGTTGTCTCTGGTATAGGAATATAAACTGTTAGAAGGCAGGGACCATTTCTCATTTGTATTTGTATCACCAGGGTTTCGAACAGTGCTTGGCACTTAGTAAACACATAATAAAATGCTTTCATTCATTCATTCATTCAAAAGGGAAGACTGGATCTGCACCCAGATGTCTTTAGAGTGCCAAAGTCCCTGGAACTAAAAACTTTCTTAGCTCAATGTACACAAACACATGGCAAGCAGGATTCGACCTGTTCTCCATAGTTTGTAGATCTCTGGTCCGGGGCATTCTGAAAGGAGAAAATCCAAGGTGGTCATTAGCATCACGAGGGCCCAAAAGAGTTCTGTCCAGTGTTTGGCAGCCAGGACAAATCCACGTTGAGATTATTAGGTGTTTTGTCAGGGAAAAGAGAAGGGGAGAAAGGGACGGCAGGAAAAAAGGAAGGAGTCCCTCTATCAAAATATTTCTCTGGAGACCCACAATAGAATTATATGTCTGTCTCTGTCTCTGTCTCTCTCTGATTTATCCAATAGTCATGAACTGCTACTGTTCTCACTTGTAGGTTAGAGCATACTTTACAACTGTGCCCAGCTAGGCCTCTGAGAAGGACAAGGGAAATGGAAAAGGGGCTGTTCCCTAGGTTTCCCTACTGTTAGGAGAAAAGCACAGATGGTCCTGTAAATATGGATGCACAAAGCCTAGGCTCCTCAAATGATAATCCATATGGAACCTGGAAACAGTATTTACACCTGGGGCTAAAGATTAAACAAATTTCCCTTGTGGGGGGGAAAAAATCACACCTTCCATCTCAAATTGCTGACTCTAGTGAAAAATGAGCAAAGTGTGGAATTGCAATTAAGCTCTCCAGATGGCTGTAGTGTTTTTGCTTCTCCTGTTGGGTTTTTTTTTTTAATTAGATCAGTATTTCACCCCCCCTTGGGGTGGACCTGGCAGAAGCAAGCACTATATCAACTATTTTATTCCTTAATAATAAAAGCATTTGGGTGAGCATTGGGGGGCAGCTGAAGCATGTTCTAATCTAGGTCCAGGGTTGGCGTGCTTTCTCAAGTAAAATGCCAAATTTTCATTTATTCATTGGGTCATAGGGGTTGGGAAGAAAGGAAAAGAATGTTATCTAGGAGTATGCTGGTAAATGTTTAACAACTGGCTCTCCACAAAAAAAAAAAAAAACCCAACTCAGACACACTTTTAAGTTTAATATGCATTGCTAACATCTTCTCCATCATGTTCTTAAGTCTGGACAATCAACAAAACAATAAATCAAGCCCTGATCTGCAGCACTTGCAGATTTCTGAGGGAAAACGCTCACACTGAAAATTTAATTATCAGCTCTTTGGGATCTTATTCCAGCAGGCACCAGCACACCTCTGGCTGTTATCTAGATTATTGACTTTGAATTTTCAAGATTTTTCCTCTCTATAAACGTCACCTCTAAAAGGTAAAAACTTCTGAAAGGGATCATACTCTGCATTAACCATTTATCATGGGGCTCTTAGCCTTTTTTTATATTATGGACTCCTTGGGCTGTCTGGTGAAGCATCCAGACCCCTTTTAAGAGTAATGATTTTAAATACACAGGATTACAAAAAGAATCAATTGTATTGAAATACAATTATAAAAATATTTTAAAAACAAGTTCACAGACCCAAGGTTAAGAATTCCTGATACATCAACAGATAGATGAAAAATACTTTAACTTACTAATAATTGGAAAAATACAAATTAAAGCAACTTCGAGGTTCTACCCTACACTTACCAGACTGTCATTGATGACAAAAAGGGAAATTGATGAAGGATGGAAAGCCTCCAGAAACATACACACATGAATAATGAAGTGTCGGGAAAGCTATGAATTGGTTCAGCCATTCTGAAAGCAATTTGGAACCCTGTGCAGAAGGTTACCAAAGTGTCCATACTCTTGGATCCAACTATATATATATACAACTATTAGGCCTATCCTCCAAAGAAATCAGTGAAAGAGGAAAATGATCTATGTGCACATAAATATTATAGCATCTTTTTCAGGGGTAGACAAAAGTTAGAAAACCAGTGTCCCCTTATTAGGAAAACTCTGATCAGTGCAAGGATAAACCAAGAGTCCAGAAGAATGAAGACAAAACATGGCATTTATCTTCTGATAAGGTGACAGATGGAATTAAAATGAAGGAGACATGAATTTTTAGACATGGCTAATTTGGGAATTTATTTTGCCAGACTATGTGTAAAGTCTGAGGGATTTGTTCTCTTTCTTTCCTCTGCTTGGCTTCCATGAGGCAGCCTGGTGGTGCAGTGGATAGCTCATTGGACCTGGAGCTGGGAAGACTTGAGTTCAAATCCTGCCTTAGATACTTACTAAGTGACCCTGACCTAGTCACTTAAAACTGTCTGCCTCAGTTTCCTCACCTGTAAAAATGGGAACAATAATAGCACCTACCACCCAGGGTTGTTGTGAGGATCAAAAGAAGTTGTGTTTGTAAGGCAATTAGCATAGCACACATTTATTGTTGTTCAATCATTTCAGCTGTGTCTGACTCTTCCTGTCAATTTGGGCCAGTGACTCCAGTTGGGGTTTTCTTGGCAAAGATCCTGGAGTGGTTTGCTGTGTCCTTCTCCAGCTCATTTTACAGATGAGGAAACTGAGGCAAACAGGGTTAAGTGACTTGCCCAGGGTCACACAGTCAGTAAGTGTGTGAAGCCAGATTTGAACTCAGGTTTTCTTACAGGGCTCTATCCACTGTGCCACCAGTTGCCTCAAAGAAATACAATTCAGCAGAAACATTCAATGCAGAGCATACAGTAAGTGGCCTCAGACACTTACTTAGCTGGGTGACCCTGGGCAAGTCACTTAACCCTGTTTGCCTCAGTTTCCTCAACTGTAAAATGAGCTGGAGAAGGAAATGGCAAATCACTCCAGTATCTCTGCCAAGAAACCCCAAATCGGGCTATGGAGAGTCAGACATGACTAAAAATGACTGAACAACAACAGAATGGAATGATAACAGCACTTACCTTGCAAGGTTGCTGCAAGGACCAAATGAGAGAACTTATGCTTGTTCCCTTCTCCCTCCCTTCTTCATCAATAGTGAAGGAGAGGAGGAAATGATGATGATATAAAGACAAAGGGCACAGTAAAATTTACTTTTTAAACAAGGATAAAAAGAACCTCGGAGTGCCCATCAGCCTTTGTGGGATTAGGAGCAAAGTGATGCAGGGCAAGGCCATGCAGCAAACGTCTATTGAGCACAGACTGTGTGCCAGGCATCGTTCTAGGAACCTGGGATATAAAGACAAGAACCTTATTTGTCTCTGCTCTCAAGGAGTTTATATTCTACCAAAGGGAAGCAGCCCAGATAATTAAATACAAAATAATCCTTAATTTAATTTGCCACAGTGGAGAACACTAGACATGATCAGGAAAGCAAAGAGGGGGATTCCAAGCAGCAGAGGAGTGGGTGGAGGCATGGTCTAGCAAAGGCAGAGCCAATAGGCCATTTGGCCAGAAGACTGGGTACGTGAGCAGGAATAATACAAATTTAGTCTTAGGGAGGGAAGTTGGAGGCAGATTGTAAAGGGCTCTAAAAGTCAAACAGAGGAGTCTGTATGCAAGAAAGGAGAAGAGATGAGAGCAGCTTGGAGAGGGAGTGTGGGAAAAACAAACCAGCTACTTCACAATTGCACCTATTCCTGGTCCTGGTGCCCACTAACACACCTAATCCCACGAAGGCATTAATTTACTACTAAGATGTTAGCTGAACTCCGGGGTTCTTTTTCTTTCCTTGTTTAAAAATATATATATTTTAATTTTTAATAGAAAAATTGTCTTTACATCACACTCATTACCAGGGAATGAGCTGTGTCCCCCACCACAGTCACCGGGCCACTGACAATCATACCCTCAGCCCACTGTGTTGGGTAGTACTACAAAGAGAGACAAGATGAACAAAGCTTCAACCAGATGGTCCTTTGTAGCTATCAAAAAATCTCTGAGTGACCCTCAACCCTCTGTCATTGCAGCAAGAAGATGAAGAAAATCTTTTAGTTTTGAAGCATACAAAGCCTCCCCTGGCAGATATCAAAGGGCCTTCACCCGGAGAGGCTTGATTCACCAACAGCTTCCAGGGAAGAATGTAGGAAACTACAGCCAACAAGTCCAGCCAAACAATTTGGGATATCTCCACAAGAGACCATGTTCAGAAACGTGTGCCCCGTGGAAGACCTTGTCAGAACTTTTACCACAGCATGGCATTTCAATCGCTTTTCTTTCTTTTAAAAAATCTTATTTTTTACATTCATATCACCTTCGTTTCTAAATGTGCCTCCCTTCTTCCCTTGCAAAAGATTTTATTTTTCAAAGAAAGGGAAAAGTTGCTCAGAGAATCCAATTAGCATATCAGTCACTTCTGATATTTATTCCACGTTCATAATCCATTTGTAAAAGGATGGAAGTACATTTTCTCAGTTTCTCTTCTTTCTTTTTGCTTTTTATCAGCTTTGGGCACTTGGGTTTCTTACAGGGTATACATCAGATTTGTAACACTTTTTTGTCAGTCTTTTCAATGAGTGAGGGCCCTCTCCAACCTTCAGAAAAGTACTTAGAGGAAGTAGGGTTTGTGTGCTCTAATTAATCGTGGTGTTTTCTTTAGGCCCCCCAATGCCATGACCATCAAGAGACGTGACCTTGTGCCCTACTATTCAGACAGGCCACATTCCTCCCTCTCCCTCATTTTGAGGTTCTCCACCACTCTCCACCCCTATGTACTATAGGCAATCACCCCCAGGATTCCTTCTCTATGGTGTCCCTCTTCCTGAACCCACCTTGCCTCACTCCCAATTTTCTTGGGGAACAAGTTGTGGACTCTCAAAGTAAGGGCAGACTACCCCCTCTCCTAGCACCACTACCACCAATGATGTCCCCCAATTTGTGCCCTAGGTCCAACACCTTCATTTGAGGCTGGGGGTGTTAAATGACTTTTCCTGGGTCATATAGCTAGTAAGTGAGGCAGTGAACAGAGCATTGGACCTGGAGTCAGGAGGACCTGAGTTCAGATCTGGCCTCAGACACTTAACAATTACTAGACCTTGGGCAAGTCACTTAACCTAAATTACCCTGCCTTCCCCCTTCCAAAATGCAAAATAACAATAATTATATATATATATATATATATATATATATATATATATAGCTAGTAAGTTCCTGAAACAGGATTAGAATTTAGGTCTTCTTGATTGCAGTCTACCCACTGAGCCCTCTATGCTCACCAGCTCTAACTCAGAATCAATACATATTTTTTATTCTTCATGTAAGTTCTCTGAAGGCAGGGGCTAGGTTTTTGTTTTTGTTTTAATCTGAGTATCTTAGCACATCACACAGTATCCTGCATTTACAAAAGTCAGCATGTAATGGTTGCGTGTAAAATTGAATTAAGTATAGCATTCATAAACTAATATTAAATCAGGGTCCTTAAAGACTTTCTACTCTGTTTTTGCTCCTTTAGCATGGCAGTCCCTGAAATCTAGGGTAACCAGGCTGGATTGAGTGCCGAGGTTGGGCCCTGGTCGCTCTGGGCTGCTTCTTGGGAAGCAGCTCAGGGTGGTGCTGGAAGGAAGAAGCCACCTCTGTCCTGGCCTCTCAGGGAGAAGAGCTGTAGAATCCCAAGATATCAGGGGAGTGACTTCAGCCCATCTCCTTTTGACTTGCACTTGTGTATGCTCTCTACTCATACAACTACCACAAACCTGGCTCAAACCATCACCTCTTGTCTGGACTTTCCAATAGCCTTTGAATGGAACACCCTGCCTTAAGTTCCTCCTGGCTCCAATCCATCTTCCACTCAGCTGTGCAAATGATAGTTCTAAAGCACAAGTCACTCCCTGCCCAGTGGGCTCCTGCAGCTCCCTCTGACCTCTTTAGGACCACATGTAAAGCCCTTAATTTGGCTTTTAAAGCCTACCCCAACTTGATGTCATTCTGTTGTTGTCAAGTCATTTTTTAGTCATGTCCAATTTTCTGTGGCCCCATTTGGGGTTTTCTTGGCAGAGATACTGGATTGGTTTGCCATTTCCTGCTCCAGTTCATTTTACAGATGAGGAAACTGAAGTAAACAGGGTTAAGTGACTTGCCCAGGGTCACCTAGCTAGTCACACGTGGCCTCAAGGCCACAGTTTCCCCACCCCTGGCCCAAGTTCAGCAGACACAATAAGCACTTACCTAAATCAACAGAAGGTCTGGGCTTTTTAATGCTGCAAGCACAGGGGCTTCTGGGTAACTTGGTCCTGTGAATGTTTCTATACTACCTGGGATTTTAATTTGGACTTTAAAGGAAGCCAGGAAGATCAGTAGGTGGAGTTGAGGGGAGAGAAGTTTCAGACATAAGAAGAGCCAGAGAAAACGCCCAGAACCAAGAGATGGAAGGAAGCTTTTGTTCATGGAACAGCCAGGAGGTAAATGTCATTGGATCAAACAGTAAGTATCAGGGAGCAAGATGCAAGAACACTGTGGGGGAGAGGGGGTGGCGTGGAGGGTTGCCTTATGAAGGACACAATGCCAAGCAGAACATTTATATTTGATCCTCTGGGCCATCTCCAGTCGTCCTGATCTCTATCTGGCCACGGACCCAGACAGCTCTGGAGGTGAAAGTGAAGCTGGTGAGTTTGCACAGTCCTGCCTCACTTAAATCCAATTCAGTGCAAGTCACGGCATCATGTCCCTGACATCATGGTCCTCTTTGACAGTGAAGGACAAACTACAGTATTTGATCCTGGAGGCGACAGGGAACTGTTGGAGTTTATTGTGTGGGGAGGGGTACCCTGGTCACACCTAAACCTCTTTACTGACCGAGCGGAGGATGGATCAGAGTAGGGAGAGACTGGAGGCAGGCAATTATTACAGTAATCTTGGTGGGGGGCGATGGGGGTATGCACCCAAGTGGGGGCGGTGTCAGAGGAAAGAAGGGGGACGTTCAAAAGATGTTACAGATGTGAAATCAACAGTCCTTAGCAACAGAAGAGGTAATATTTGCTAAGCACACAGTAGATCTTATTAAAAATGCTTATTCCCTTCCCCTCCTCCCATGGCAGCTAGAATGGCTAGGAAGTCTTTGGTGAAGAACATGGGATCAGTCAGTCAGTCAACATTTATTAAGTAATATATTGGAGATACAAAGAAAAGAAGGGAAAAACAGCCCCAATCTCTGCCCTCAGGGAACTTATATAGTAATGGGACAGATGATGTATAAAGAGGGAGGTCCATAAAAGATATATGCAGATAAAGAAAGGGCTTTCTCTGCTGGGAGGACCAGGGAGGAAAAGTCATTTGCAAAAGATGGTAAGAAAGCCAAGGAAGTAAAGAAGGATAATGTTCTAGGCATAGGGGGATAGCCAGTGACTAAAAGGTACAAAGAGGGGGGATGGAGTCACCTGTCCAAGGAACTATAAGTAGGCCAGTGTCACTGGGTCTTAGAATGACTAGAGGGGAGTAAAAAAAAGACTCATCTTTGTGAGTTCAGATCTGGCCTCAGACACTGATTGAGTGACCCTGGACAAGTCATTTTACCCTGTTTGCCTCAGTTTCCTCCTCTGTAAAATGAGCTGGAGAAGAGAATGACAAATCAACCCAGTACCTTTGCCAAGAAAACCCCAAATAGGTCACCAGGAGACTATACATATAGTTATATTGACATATTAATCTGCGTATAGATTTATCTACATATAACTAGATGGGTGCTGGGCCTGAAATCAGGAGAATGAATCTTCCTGATTTCAAATCTGGCCTCAGACCTGATAGGCACTCAGGCGGGGACACCGGGCTCCGAATCTTATCTTGCTCCTTCCTGGAAGGGCACGGCTCTTAGACAATGATCCAAACTGTGTCTTTCAGCAGATCCCTGGAGGGAACTAGAGAAGAGGTATGAATTGGTCAGATTGGGAGGGAATATGGCAGGTGATGAGGGTGGCCATGTATGAGTGCCTGAGATAGCAGCTCTGAGGCACCCCCTTTCTCACCTTACAGGTACAGCAGGTGCAAGGAAAAGAAACACCAAGTAGATACTTAAACAATTATAATAAGCAGGTGCAACTTCTTCCTTAGTAACTCTCCCCTTTTCTGTTGGCTGTTTGTCCATTGTGTCCTAATAGTTACCAGTGATCAAACACATGCATGCACTCCTCTCTCTCTCTCTCTCTCTCTCTCTCTCTCTCTCTCTCTGTCGGTCTCTCTCTGTCTCTGTGTGTGTCTCTCTCTCTGTCTCTCTCTGTCTCTCTCTCTCTGTCTCTCTCTCTCTCTGTCGGTCTCTCTGTCTCTGTGTCTCTCTCTGTCTCTGTCTCTCTGTCTCTCTCTGTCTCTGTCTCTCTCACTTTCTCTTCTGTCTCAACCCAAACCATAAGAAGCATATCCTGATGAAGTGTATGCTCTTTAGAAAGAAGCAGGAAAAGAGATATACATAACTCCGTGTCCTTTTCCACAAGGGACCCGAGTAGAAAAAACCCCATTCATTGCAATGGCCCTGGGAGGGAAGAGGGGCCCAGAATTCTGAAGGGCGTGTGTTTCATGGTGGCAGGAGCCACCCAGCAATGCTGCTGTTCTGGCCCTTTTGTCTCCCCAGAGCACATGCTATAATTCAGCAACCAATTAGGGATAGCTTTAGCAATCCAATTTTGGCAATGCCATGGTGACGAGCTTCTTGAGATGACCACATTTAGTGCTGGAAAGCACTTTAGAGATGGCTGCTCATCTACAAAATGGGGACAGGGGGTTGGATTAGATGAGCAAATGAGGCTGAGGAAGGCAAACCAACATAAGAGCAGGAATTCAGAGAGTCTCTGATTCCAAATTCTCATGATAATAATTACAATAAGAAGAAAAATCATAACTAACATTTTATCAGTCTAAAGTTTGCAAAGCACTTTACATATATTACTTATTTGATCCCCACAACAACTCTTGGAGCTAGGTGTTGTTATTCTCCCTGTCTTAAAGATGGGGAAACTGAGGCTAAGAGAAGTTTAACAGCTTGTATGAGGTCACACAGATAATGGATGTACGGTGCAATAGTCAAACCCAGATCTTCCTGGCTCCCATCCCAGGCTCAGTCTAATATGGCACCTTGCTGTCACGCCACGACTACCTTTATGATGAAATCAATTCAATTCCAGCTAGTAGCATGTATACTTGGGGGTAATTTCAACCACTCAACCAATGTTTTAAAACTACCTACTATGTGTAGAAAGAATCATGCTCAATGTAAATAAGCCACAGTCCCCCATTCTCAGGAAAACCACTCCATCTTCTAGTTCTTCCCCTGGTTAAGTCTCTCCTTCCTGTGGCCTGCTTCTCATCCCTTAGTAAGGGGTTCATGTCACAAAGCTTATCTGGATTGATACCCTGATAGAGCTGAGGGTGGAGAAAGAATGCACAGCCAAGGCTAACAAACCTTTGTCTGAAGCAGGGAGCTCTCTGTTCCACTCTTCTGGCTAGGAGCAGGACTTGAAGGGATCTTTTTCTGTCTTCTTTCATGGAGAAGCTTGGAGAAGAATGGAGGGGGAGCCTACAAAAGCAAGATTGTGGCCCTACCAGCACCACCACTACCACCACCAAGTACAGGAGCAGGTCTGGAGAGGCTGAACAGGGCAGTTCTGGGTTTAGTAACTAGGCCCTCTAGCAAACCAGCCCCCCAGAAAACCACAAACGCACACCGGAGGCCAGCAGGATGGATAGGAAATCAGCAAAAATCTGATAAAGGCATGCTGGTAAATAACATTTGCATCAGGGCAGCAGTTAAGAATGAACCCAGGGGACCAGGGACTATAACAGAAAAGCACTGGCACAAACTAGCAGTTAACCAGGGTATGCAAACCAGGGCATGTATGTAGCATGAATGAATGAATGGGAAAAACGTTCCTTAAGTGCCTCTTAGGTGGCAGGCACTATGTTAAGATCTGGGTTACAAATAGAGGAAGTACCCAAAGAGCTTACATTTTAGTAGGGGAAGAAGACCCATGTAGGGGCCTGGTGGCATTTTGGGTCTGAGGAATCACAAAGACTATGAGTGATCCATTGGACAATCCTTTCCATACACAATAGTAACACAGATTTGATTACTGTGCCAAAGCCAGAAGGGGAAAGTGGGGGAAAGGTTTGGAGGGAGAGCTGATGCTCCACAGTGGTAGGGAAAATGCCAAGATGGCTCCCTCATCTTGAGGCCAGCTGGATGTAATAGGTGGACTACATTCACACTTAGTCTCCAAGGAAGATGGGAATCCTCCCCAGGAAAAGCATGCCAAAGCTGATTTACTTGGTCAGGGACCCACCGATATTTTTTTGCCTCTTGTACGTGATAGTGAAAGAGCTGGTCAGTAGAAACTTGATAGGGGCATGAGTTCACTGTGCTCCGACATTAGCAGCAGCTGGACCCAGCCCAACTGTTTTAAGAGTAATCAATACTTCAATGTCTTGAAGCTAGCCCCACAATTCTACCACTGTTGCAGGAAACAAGAAAAGGGACCATGGAAGCCCTAGAAGTAAGGTAGCTAGGAAGTGGTTGTCTATTCGAGAACCCTGGTTCCCTTTTGCATATTTTTGTCATTGTTGTTTCCTTCCAAAAAGACTGGGAGTGGGAGGAGGGCAGAGGGGGTTGTTCCTCCTGGTTAAGTGATATGTATCCAACCTCACAGTCTTCCCAGGTAGGGCAGACATATATGTGATTCATCCAACATACAGGTGAGGGAAGGGCTGCTCACAGTTTGATGAAGAGAGAAGAGGAAACCAGGAAATCAGAACCAGAGGAAATAAAAAGCCAGGCTGGCTGGTACCAAGATGGCTACAGAGTCCTGAAAAAAATTCAAAGGCAAATGGAAAATGAGTACCTGGAGTGGAGATTCAGGCCAGAGAGTCCCTACTAGATTAGAAAGCAGCACATTGGGGTGGCCAGGTAGCACAGTGAGTAAGAGCACTGGCCCAGAGTCAGGAGACCCAGGATTGGTTCTGACCTCAGATACTTGGCACCACACAAAATAACTGTCTGTGTAACCTTGAGCAAGTTACTTAACCTCAATTTCTTAAAAAAAAAAAAAAAAGAAAGAAAGAAAGAAAGAAAGCAGCACATAGGAAGAGCCGAAGAATGAACTCTTGAGTTCAATCTATCTCCCCAAAGCTCTAATCCTTTTCTTGGAAACTGCTGGTGCCACCATCTTTTCCTTTCCCCTCCCAGTGTGGCCATGTTAGTATGGCAAACGCTAGCTTCTGCCATCCCCTCCTGTGACTAAACCTGCCCATCAAGCCCCGAGGCTTGTGTGCCTATAGCCCATCAGCCAGGATGCTCAGGGCCTAGAGTAACCTCAGAGGGACTGGCTGTGATTAATCCATGCTGCAAGGTCTATGGAAACCCTTCTTCTTAGCCATCCCATGTCCCTGTCATTCCTGGGGGCCCTGACATTCTCCTTATAGCTACAAGTTCAAATCCACCCATAGCCCAGGATCCTCTGCTCTCCTGACAGGAAGCTGCACAAGAGATCCATGACTGAACCAGACTTGAACTTAAAATGGATAAGATTCTTATATTAGAATTCTCATTGTCGGGAAAGCAATGGCGCAGCCGGGAGGAGGCCTGACCAACGAGGGGGGCAAGTCATTCCACCAATCACAAGGGCCACTACCAGGCTGTATCAGCAATGCCAAATTCACAATGCCTATAGAGATTACAAATATGCTGATATAATTATCCATCACAAAATACGTCAGGTTTGCCATTTGGGGAAATAAACTAGAAAATTTATTAAGATACCAAAAGACTGAGTCCCAAAACCAGAAAGTGAAAGCCATCAGAGTAGTTATGATATTGGCACAGGTAGATAAAGTAGAAAGCACCCACATTTTCAAGACTTTAAAACAGAACAGGCTACCTCAGGCAAAGGTCCTCCTCTCCCCACTCACAGCAACCACCCAGCGTCCGGGAAGCGGGCTCCCAGCAGCTCCGGCCCCTGGCAGTCCTCAGCAGGAGTCCTTAGCAGAAAGTCCTGCTCCCAGCAGCTCCGGCTGCTGGCAGTGCTCCGCAGGGGTCCTAACTCAAAAAAAAAAAAAAAGCCAACTGCCTCCAACTGCCAACCGCAGGACCATTAGCTCGGCTTTTCACTTTCTCTTGCTCTGCTATGTCAGCACGTCCATGGGGCATGGGAGATCTTTAAATCCCATAACCCTTACATTCGGCCCCAAGATCTTTCATGTCCCTTACTTGGCAAAAATACAGTAGGAATAACTGGTGTCAACAAAATTTCACAACAATATAACAAGAATAGCACACAATAAACACAAAAAACCATATTTTAGGGTGGGGCTTGAGCACAAGCTCCCCATCATTCCCCCCACCCCGAACAAATGGGGCCCCAAAATCTTGTGGTAAGGGGTGAAGATCTCTTCTTCTATGGCTACTTGCTGCTGAAATCGGATGTAGAGCTGTCCCTGTCCTTAGGGGTCCCATTTGAGGGGTCAGTTCTTAATATGCTTGATGCCAGGTCCAAGGGTGACACATCACAGTTGCAGACAGGGGGTGACATCCAGCTTAAGCTATCAGGCATCTACAGATGGAGGGTACCAAGCCTGTGGAAACAAATCTAACAAACAAGGTGAACAAACAAAAAAATCAAGAAGAAGCAAAGAGACAATAACCAGACTATTGTAGCCTCACTCACGGTAGAATAAATGATTTAAGGGTACAATTTTGTAATCATCTTCTCCAGAATAAACAATAGTTACAGTGTTATCCTTTCCATATGCTATAATCTCTGCAGCCTTTGGAACATCATCTGGCTTCCGTTTTACCCATACTTTAGCTCCTGATTTTATTCTATCAGTAGAACCAAATCCTTCAGTTCCTGTGACAGTTATTTTGGAAGGAGGGTCAGTTGTTACAAGTGGCATTGTTTTACAAGGAACGATAATCACTTGAACTATCCTATCATTCTTGTGAATCTGTATGGGCCCTTCACCTAAATTCTGGAATGTTACAACAATTTCTCTTTGATAATTAGAATCTATTACTCCAGCCAATACATGTATTCCTTGAGCTGCTAATCCTGATTTGGGTAAAATCTGTCCAAAGTGATTTTTAGGGATTCTTATGCATATCCCAGTGGAAATTTTTCTTACTTCTTTCCTGTCCAACCAAAAGTCCTCTAAACAATATAAATCATACCCCACCGAACCAGGTGGTCCTGGGTACGGTGCTGGGACATCTGGCCTCAAGGTCCAATACTCAATATTTGGGATCTTGTGTGTTTGTTGTTTTCTAATTTGCAGATTGGGGGTCATCATTCTGGCTAGAGGTGTACTTCCTCCCAATGGTCTATTATTCAAATTACGCAAAGCCATGAACAAATTATCCTTCCAATGTTGATATGAATTATTGGAACTTAACTTCCTCAACTGTTCTTTCAGTAATCCATTCATTCTTTCAATTAACCCAGATGCTTCTGGATAATATGGAATATGATATATCCATTCTATATTGTTTAGTATACGATACTTCTTCATTTCATTGCCTTTGAAATGTGACCCATTGTCACTTTGAATCTGCATTGGGGTTCCATAATACAGACTTATGAGATCTAGGGTTTTACAAGTGTTTTTCTGGGTTGCATTCTTATAAGGACAAGCTACTAGTACACCTGAATAGGTATCAACACAAGTACATATAAATCTGCATCCTTTATCCTGTGGTAGTGGACCAATATAATCTATTTGCCAGATTTGGGCTGGGACTTTTCCTCTTGCTATCTCTCCAGTTACTACCCGAGGAACAATTCGCTCCTTTTCCAATTGACATATATGACATTCTTCTGCTATCTGTTTTAACAGTGAATGAGAGATACTAATACCTCGATCTTGTGCCCACTGGTGTGTGGCCTGGATCCCCAAATGTCCTGCTGTTTGGTGGACCCATTTTGCTAATACCGGATCATCAGTAGTTGTCAAAGTAGGGACAATATGTTCAGTAGCAATCTTTGCCAGTCGATCAGCATGAGCATTGTACTCACGTTCTGGTGTGGTGGGGGCCACATGAGCATCTACATGAAAAACTGACAAGTCAGTGACCAAAGACATGTTCCAGATATCTTCCCATAATTCTTTGCCCCAGACTTGTTTACCATGAATTTCCCAATTTTCATTTTTCCACATGGGCATCCATGTAGCTAACCCATTAGCTACCGCCCATGAATCAGTGAATATATGACACTGTCCTCCTTGTTCTATTTTGATGGCTTGATATACTGCCATAAGTTCAGCATATTGGCTACTTGCACCTATCCCAGTACTTTCCAAAGTCCTTCTAGTACATGGGTTATAGGCCACTGCTTTCCAATGTCTTTTTTGCCCCAAATATTTTGCTGTCCCATCAGTAAACCATGCATGTCTCTTTTGTTCCTCAGTTAATACATCATATCCCTCATTCCATTTTACAGTGGACTGTACCAACTGTTGCTTTGGCTCAGGGGGTGTGTCACTCCTCTCAATTTCTATGTTTGCTATAGATTCATGCAGAGCAGAGACTCCGCTTTTGCCTGTTTTCGCTCTATTTTGAATATACCACTTCCATTTGATTATACTAGCCTCTTGGGCATGTCCAATTCTGTGAGAAGCTGGGGTACTCATTACCCAGGTCATAATTGGGATTCCAGGTCTTAATATCACTTCATGGCCCACAGTCAGTTGTTCAGTCTCCACCAAAGCCCAATATGCAGCTAACAACTGCTTTTCAAAAGGTGTGTACTGGACTCCAGATGAAGGGAGTTTCCTACACCAAAATCCCAAAGGCACATTTCGGCTTTGTTGTTTTTGCCATAAGCTCCAGTTTGCATAATCATCTTGTACAGTCACTTGCAATTCCACTGGACCATTTTGCATGGGCCACAAATCTAGGGCCAATTGTATGGCAGCCTTGGCTTCTTCAAAAGCTTTACTCTGCTCAAGCCCCCAGTCGAATTCATATTTCTTCCGTGTGACTCTATATAAAGGTTTTAAAATCTGTCCCAAATGTGGAATGTGGTGCCTCCAGTATCCAAACAATCCTATGAACTTTTGGGCCTCCTTCTTATTGGTAGGGGTAGGAAAATCCTGAATCTTTTGTCGGGCTTGAGGAAGAATCTCCCTTAGCCCCTTGTTCCATTGTATACCCAAAAACTTCACATTCTGAGCTGGTCCTTGAACCTTTGCAGGGTTAATTTCCCACCCTTTACTTTTCATATGCCCAATTAGAAGGGTCAAACTCCTTTCCACTACTTTCGCATCTTTTCCCTGTATCATGATATCATCAATGTAGTGGGTAAGCTTTACACCAGGTAGCTTTAATTCATCCAACTGTTCAGCCACAATCCTGTGACAAATAGTGGGGCTATGTATGTACCCTTGTGGCAAGCGAGTGAAAGTATATTGTCTACCCTGCCAAGTGAAAGCGAAGTGGTCCCATTGTTTAGAGTCTATTGGGATGGTGAAGAAGGCATTTGCCAAGTCAATAACTGCATACCAAGTCCCATCATATTTCTGGATCCTTTCTATTAAGGTGATGGTATCTGGAACGGCAGCATACAAAGAAGGAGTCACCTTATTCAACTGTCTATAATCCACAGTCATTCTCCACGTCCCATCTGATTTTCTTACTGGCCAGACAGGATTATTCCATCTTGTGGTTGTAGGGACTAACACTCCTGCTTCAACATATTCCTTTATAGTAGTGGCAATTTCATCTTTCCCACCTGGCACACGATACTGTTTTAAAGTAATTACTTCAGAAGGTTCAGGTAAAGTGATTGGGTCCATTTTTAGTTTTCCTACTAAAACTGTATTAATTCCGATCTTCCTCACAGCAAATTGGTATCTTCCTTCAGGTAAATTCAGAGTCATGCCTCTCAATACATCTATTCCAATGATGTATTCAGGAATGGGTACAACAACCACAGTATATTCCTTCTTAGGTAACTGCCCAATTTTCATTGTTATTTTAACCTGTCTGGCTGATATTTCAGCGTCTCCTAGACCTGTGATGGTAATAGGAGTTCCATGTTTAAACTTATCAGGGTTTCCATAGATAAGTGTGGCCTCAGCCCCAGTATCAATCAGTGCCCTAGTCACAGTAGTTGATCCATTCTTCCAATATATTGTTAAAACAATATGGGGTCTGCAATCTCTTCTGCATATTTCTTTTATCTGGGCTGGGGCTTGGCCTATCTCCTATTCCCCCTGAAGGTGGGGCAAACTTGGATACAAAGATTCAGATTCAGAAATACCTGCGGGGGTGGTTCCTGCTTCCCTGTTCATTCTAATGCTAAGTACCTTTTCTTGGTACAGCTTATGCAGCTCTTCAGTTGGAATACCATCTATTCTTCTGAAGTCCACCCCAGCTAGTGGGGGACCTTAATTCCCTCTCTCTGAACTTGA
The DNA here is from genome assembly GCF_028583685.1 of Petaurus breviceps papuanus. Lineage (NCBI taxonomy): Eukaryota > Metazoa > Chordata > Mammalia > Diprotodontia > Petauridae > Petaurus > Petaurus breviceps. Next base: position 12,321,439 of record NW_027186457.1, on the reverse strand, counting down.
TAAATCCAACCTCAAAATAAACAAGAAAGAAGTTAAGGAGATGAATAGAATCTTAGAGATGGTACATATGATAGATATGTGGAGAAAACTGAATGGGAATAAAAAGGAATATACCTTCTTCATAGTGGTATATGGCACATACACAAAAATTGACATAAAAACCTCACAATTTAGTGCAGAAAGGCAGAAATAATAAATGCATCATTCTCAGATCATGATGCAATAAAAATCATATGCAATAAAGGACCATGGAAAGACAGACTAAAAACTAATTGGAAATGAAACAATTTAATCCTAAAGAATGAGTGGGTCAAGCAAGAAATCACAGAAACAATTAGTAACTTCATTCAAGAGGATAACAACGAGACAACATACCAAAATTTGTGGGATGCAGCAAAGGCAGTTCTTGGGGGAAGCTTTATATCCCTGAGTGCATACATGAATAAATTAGAGAAATGAATTGGGCATGCAACTGAAAAAGCTAGAAAAAGAACAAATTTAAAATCCCCAATTAAATGATAGATTAAAAATACTGAAAACCAAAAGAGAGATTAATAAAACTGAAATTAAGAAAACTATTGAATTAATAAATAAAACTAAGAGCTGGTTTATGAAAAAAAAACAATAAAATTGATAGACCCTTAGTCAATATGATTAAAAAAAAAGAAAGAAGAAAACCAAATTATGAGTATCAGAAATTAAAAGGGTGAACCTACCACCAATGAAGAGGAAAATAAAACAACAATTAGGAATTATTTTGCCCAGTTGTGTGCACATAAATTTGACAATCTTAGTGAAATGGATGAATATTTACAAAAATATAAGTTGCCCAGATTAACTAAAGAGGAAGTAAATTACTTAAATAACCTCATCTCAGAAAAAGAAATAGAACAAGTAATCAGTGGACTCCCTAGGAAAAAATCTCCAGGCCCAGATGAATTTATTAGTGAATTCTACCAAACATTTAAAGAACAATTGATTCCAATACTCTACAAATTATTTGGGAAAATTAGTGAAGAAGGAGTCCTACCAAATTCTTTTTATGACACAAATATGGTACTGATACCTAAATCAGGAAGAGATAAAACAGAGAAAGAAAATTATAGACCAATCTCCCTCATGAATATAGATGCAAAAAATTTAAAATAAAATATTAGCAAAAAGACTACAGCAACTTATCACAAGAATAATACACTTTGATCAGGTAAGATTTATTCCAGGAATGCAAGGATGGTTTAATATTAGGAAAACCATCAGTATAATTGATCATATCAACAATAAAACTAGCAAAAACCACATGATTATCTCAAGAGATGCCGAAAAGGCTTTTGACAAAATACAACATCTATTCCTATTACAAAAATTAGAAAGAATAGGAATAAAAGGAGCCTTCCTTAAAATAATAGGTAGCATCTATTTAAAGCCATGAGCATGCACTATATGTAATGGGGAGAAGCTAGAAGCATTTCCAATAAGATCAGGGGTGAAACAAGGATGTCCACTATCACCCCTCTTACTCAATCTGGTACTAGAAATGTTAGCAGTAGCAATTAGAGAAGAAAAAGAAATCAAAGATGATATGATGATATGCTTAGAGAATCCTAGAGAATCAAGTAAAAAACTACTTGAGACAATAAATAAATTTGGCAAAGTTGCAGGATATAAAATAAACCCACATAAATCTTCAGCATTCCTGTATATTTCTAATGAAATTCAACAGCAAGAGAGAGAAAGAGAAATCCCATTTAAAGTTACTGTAGACATTATAAAATATTTGGGCATCTACCTGCCAAAAGAAACCCAAGACCTATATGAACACAACTACAAAACACTTTTCACACAAATAAAGTCAGATCTAACTAATTGGAAAGACATCAATTGCTCATGGCTGGGTTGAGCTAATATAATAAAAATGACAATTTAACCTAAATTAAATTATATATTTGATGCCATACCAATCAGTTTACCAAAAAACTACCTTATAGAACTAGAAAAAATAGTAACAAAATTCATTTGGAAGAACAAAAGGTCCAGAATATCAAGGGACTTAATGAAAAGAAATTCTAGGGATGGTGGACTAGCTATACCAGATTTTAACCTGTATTATAAAGCAGCAGTCCTCGAAACTACTTGGTACTGGCTGAGGAATAATGTAGTGAATCAATGGAATAGATTGGGTACATGAAACTCAGCAGTAAATGACTATAGTAATCTACTGTTTGATAAACCCAAATACCCCAGTTTTGGGGATAAGAACTCACTATTTCACAAAAACTGCTGGGAAAACTGGAATATAGTATGGCAGAAACTGGGCATAGACCATTATCTAACACCATATACCAAAAGCAAGTCTAAATGGGTGCACGATCTAGGTATAAAGGCTGATACTGTAAGCAATCTGGGAAAGCAAGGAATAGTTTACCTGTCAGATTTGTGGAGAGGGGAAGACTTTATGACCAAACAAGAATTAGAGGGCATTATAAAATGCAATATGGATAATTTTTATTACATTAAATTGAAAAGCTTCTGTACAAACAAAGCCAATGTAACCAGGATTAAGAGGGAAATGAAAAATTGGGAAAGAATTTTTACAACCTATGTCACTGATAAAGGACTCATTTTTAAAATATACAGAGAATTGAGTCAAATCTATAAGAATACAAGTCATTCCCCAATTGATAAATGGTCAAAGGTTATGAACAGGCAGTTTATAGAGGAAGAAATTAAAGATATTTATAAGCATATGAAAAAATGCTCTAAATCACGATTGATTAGAGAAATGCAAATCAAAACAACTCTGAGGTACCACATTTCACCAGTCAGATTGGCTAAGATGACAAAACAGGAAAATGACAAATGCTGGAGAGGATTTGGGCAAATTGGAACACTAATGCATTGCTGGTGGAGTTGTGAACTGATCCAGCCTTTCTGGAGAGCAATCTGGCATTATGCACAAAGGGCTATAAATAATTTCATACCCTTTGACCCAGCAATACCGAAATGGACAAATAAAATGGACATGACAACCAAGCCAAATATAATTTGTTAGGAGTGTTTATTAACTGCAATGACTACCTCCCCAGTAGGGAAGACAGCATTGAGTCTTCTGTAAGATACACGTATATAGAGTTAGGTGTTACTAACAACAGAGTGTGGTTCCAAGGGGGTATAATGCCATTAATGCTGGTTCTAGTGAAGCCTTGATTAGCTAGCAAAGCCCTGGATACAAACATAAACATACCTGTATCTGGGGCATGTTTTCTAGCAACACAGGTGAAAAGTTCCTTCACTGTTGTGGCCTATTAGGTGATTTCCAGGGACCCTGGTAGGGGCCCCTTCTGGCAGGTTTAGGGGGCTTTGGTGTATAATTTCTGATGGGCACTTCAATACCACTTCTAGGGTTGTATCCCAAAGAGATCATAGAAGTGGGAAAAAGATCCATATGTTCAAAAATATTTATAGCAGCTCTTTTTGTGGTAGCAAAGAATTGGAAATCTAGGGGGTGCCCATCAATTGGGGAATGGCTGAACAAGTTGTGGTAAATGCATGTTATGGAATACTATTGTGCAATAAGAAACGAGGATCAGATGGACTTCATATTTACCTGGAGAGGCTTATACAAACTGATGCTGAGTGAGAAGAGTAGAGCCAGGAGGAATTTGTACACAATTACAGACACAACGTATGTGTGATGACCAATTTTGATAAACTGGACTCTTCTCAGCAATCCAGAGTCATAAGTCAACCCCAAAAGACTCATGATGGAGAGAGATGTTTACATCCAGAGAAAGAACTGAGTTTAAACCCAGATTGAAGCAAACTACATGCCCTTTTTCATTTTCTTGTTTGGTTTTGTTTCCTCTTTCCCATTCTTCATTCCATCTGTTACAATCCTTCTTTATAACCTGACTAATGCCTAATGTGAAAGTATTTGCAGATACTATACTTGAATGTATGCTGCCCCGGGGGCGGGGTGGGAGGGGGAAGGGAGAGAAAATTTGAAACTCAAGGAATTTTGGTGATGAATCTTGTAAGCTAAAAGTAAACAAATTAATAAAGACAAAAAAAATTTAAAAGAAAAAAGAATTCTCATTGTCAACACCTTAAACTTAATCATTTGCTTTTATTGTGGACCTTTTACCTGCTGTGCTCTTGTATACCTTTCTGTCCTTAACCTCGGTTTTGACTGCCCACTCTATGCTCTTATAATTGAGCTAATTGGAGGTATATTGCCATATGATATAAGCAATCTTAGCCTAAAGACTTCTACCCATTGCTCCTGTTTCTTTGGAGGCCCTAAGGAAATAAGACTGGAAGATGAGAGAGTTAGTTCATGATGAGGAAGGATTTGGCTAATTTGGATTGGCCTCCAAAGAAGCAGAGACAGAAGCTGCAGAGAAAAAGATATCAATTCAATATGATGAAAAACTTCCTAACAAATAGAATTATCGGGGCAGCTAGGTGGCACAGTGAATAGAGCACCAGCCCTGGAGTCAGGAGGACCTGAGTTTGGATCCGGTTTCAGACACTTAACACAAAAACTAGCCGTATGACCTTGGGCAAGTCACTTAACTCCAATTGCTCTCCAAAAAGCAAAAAAATAAAAGTAAACAAATAGAATTATCCCAAAATGGAGCAGCTGCCTCCATAAGTAGGGAACTCACTTATCATCAGAAGTCTTCAAGCTGAGACTACTTGTCAAAGATTCAATTCAACAAACATGACACTGGGTTATTCTGAGATTCAAATAAGATAATGAATGTAAGACACTCTGCAAAGTTTAAAGTATGGCATAAATGTAGGTCACTAAAAATTATAATATCACCACAAAAAAGGACATTTTTAATGTTAAGATTTGGAGAGGCCAAGGAATGGGAGGAAGGGGATTGGGGAGAATGCAGTTTAGGCAATTCTAAAAAGGAGGAGGTGAAATATTCAGTTTTTGGAACAGCCCAATTGGATTAGGACACAGTAACTGTGTGTGTGTGTTTGTGTGTGTGTGTGTGTGTGTGTGTTCCCTCTTCTGCATTTGCCCCACACCTCAAACTCTCAGGTTGGGTCCTCTGAGAGATAATTACCCCAAGTCCCAAGTTCAAAGGATAATTTCCAACAATAAGAGTGGAGGAAGGACAGAGAAGTCCCTTCCCCTACTGTCTCACTCCTGTACTCTGAAAAAGGAACAAGGGAAAAGATGAAAAGTTCTCACCCTCCGTAGTTCAGCTACGAGGGATGATTCTCCCTTCAGAGCTTACCTTTGCTTTTTTTTTTCCAAATGCTTTATTAACTGATTTACATCATTCATTTCTGCCAGATTTTGAGTTACAAATTATCTCCCCATTTTTCCCCTACCCACTGCCCCAAAATAGCAGTCCCACAGGATATCCCCTCCTCCAATCTGGTCTCTCCCATATTTTCTCCCATACCCCTTTCGACTTTTCCAGTGGATCTCTATGCTCCAGTGCCTGTATATCTTATTTCCCAATTACATGTAAAATAGTATTAATAATAGTATATATATATATATGTGTGTGTGTGTGTGTGTGTGTGTGTATTTGAGTATTTGATTTTAAAACTTTGAATTCCAGATTCATTCCCTTCCTCCCTTGTCACCCACCCTTACTGGGAAGATAAGCAGTTCAGTATAGGTTGGACATGTGTGGCTAATGCAAAACAATAACATAGTAGATATATTGTAAAAGACTGACTATATTTCCCTCCCTCCTATCCCACCTCCCACTTGTTCTATTCTCTACTTTGATCCCGTCCCTTTTCAAAAGTGGGTGCTCCCAACTTCCCTCCCCCCCCAGCCTGCCCTACCTTCCATCATCCCCCCTCTCATCCCCTTCCCCCACCCCTACTCTCCTGGAGGGTGAGATACCCTGTTCAGTGTGTATTTCATTCCCTCCCCGAGCCAAATTCAGTGAGAATAAGGTTGACCCATTCCCTTTTGCCTTCCTATTCTTCCCCTCTGCTGTAACTATTCTCCCCATCTCCTCTCATTATATTCCTCTCTCGCCTCTTAATTTCACCTTTTAAGTATCATCCCTTCCTGTTAAATTGGTCCTGTGCCCTCTATCTATGTATACCTGTAAACATATATACATACATTCACATATGTATTCATATGCCCGTATACACTCATATATATATATAGATAGATAGATAGATATAGATATTTCTATTCCCTTCAACTACTGAGAAAAGTTTCATAAGGTACAATTATTGTTTTTCCATGTAAGAATGTTAATAGTTCAACTTTGATAAGTTCCTTATGATTTCTTTTCCCTGTTTACCCTCTCATGTTTCTCTTGCTTCTTGTATCTGAATGTCAAATTTTCTATTCAACTCTGGTTTTTCCAGCAAGAATGTTTGAAAGTCCTCTATTCCACTGAATGACCATATTTTCACCTGAAATATGATACTCAGTTTTGCTGGGTAGGTGACTCTTGGTTTTAATTCCTGCTTCTTTGACCTCCAGAATATCATATTCCAAGCCCTTCGATCCCTCAGTGTAGAAGCTACCAGATCCTGGGTTATCCTGATTATGTTTCCACAATATTCAAATTGTTTCTTCCTGGCTGCTTGTAATATTCTCTCCTTAATCTGGGAATTCCAGAACCTGGCTATAATATTCCTAGGAGTTTTCTTTTGGGGATCTTTTTCAGGAGGTGATTGGTAGATTCTTTCAACCTGTATTTTTCCCTCTGGTTCTAAAACATCAGGGCAGTTTTCTTTGAGAACTTCCTGGAGGATGATTTCTAGGTTCTTACTTTGATCATGGCTTTCAGGTAGTCCAATAATTTTTAAATTATCTCTCCTGGATCTATTTTCTAGGTCAGTGGTTTTTCCAATGAGATATTTCGCATTGCCCTCTATTCTTTCATTTGTTTGGATCTGTTTAACAGCATCTTGATTTCTCATAAAGTTATTAGCTTCCATTTGTTCCAATCTAATTCTGAAGCCATGATTCTCCTCATTGAGCTTTTGAGATTCTTTTTCCATCTGGCAAATTCGGCTTTTTAAGGCATTCTTCTCCTCCTTGCCTTTTTGAGCCTCTTTTGCCATTTGAGTTAGTCTATTTTTTAAGGTGTTATTTTCCTCAGTCAGGCTGTTGACTCTCATTTCATAATTTTCTTGCATCGTTCTCATTTCTCTTCCCAATTTTTCCTCCACTTCTCTTATCTGCTTCTTAAGATCCTCTATGGCCTGTAACCAGCTCGTATTTTCCTTTGAAGCTTTTGGTGCTGGAGTTCTGACTTCACTGTCTTCCTCCTGTTCCATGCTTTGCTCCTTTTTGTCCCCAAAATAGGAGTGTAATGTTGGAATCTTCTGTCTGCTTTGTTTCCTTTGCCTGGTCATGTTGCCCCTCAGTCACTTGACCCCTGGGCTTTTTGCCACAGTAGGACTCTGCCCCCAGACAGGGGAGCTTTCAAACCAAATGCTGGGGTTTTCTCAGCTGCCAGAGGTATTAGATGGGTGCCCTCTCTGAGGTCTCCACACACTCTGGCAGGCTGGACACACATCCCAGGATCTCCACCCTAGACTGCAATCCAGATCCAAGCAGGTTAGAGCAAGAGCGATTACCCCTCAGACTGATGCTTGGTCCCCCTACACTCTGCAGGCTAGGAGCTGAAGCTGCCACATTGCGATGGCTGGCCGTGCCAGAGTCTCAGCACTCCCACTTACTGGGTCCCAAAGTCCAGACTGCACTGACCTCTCACTTTGTCCTTCACATCTATGTGTTGACAAATCTGGAAACAGCCACAGCTGCTGGTGATCTGGGGTCCTTCAGGCTGGAAGCTGGTCAGGCCCGCCCTGGGGTGGGGCTGGGCTCGGCTCCCAGAGTGCTTCACCCGATTCCTGCCTGCCAGGCTGTCCTCAGCAGGAGGTTAGCTTCTCTGTGTCATTTTGTGGGTTCTGCAGCTCCAAAGTTTGTTTAGAGTCCCCTTTTACATGGATTTGGGAAGGTGGAAGCTGGAGCCCAGTGGAGGTCCTGCTTCTACTCTGCCATCTTGACTCTGCCCCCTACCTTTGCTTTTTAAAGATGACCAGGGATGTATCTAACTCTTCAGCCAGTCAGTGACCAGATGTCCTATAGGAAATCGAATGAGAAACTTCTAAAGGAGCAAAGAATTGTAAAAACTTCTTTATGCCTCCTTTACATGTGAAAGGAAGTAATCAGAGAGAGCTGGAAAGATGCAATGAAGCTAGATTGTAGAAGGTTTTAAATGCCAGGCTGAGGAACTTGTATTTTGTTGTTGAGTCATTTCAGGCATGTTCAACTCTTTATGACCCCATTTGGAATTTTCCTGGTGAAGATTCTGGAGTGGTTTGCCTTTTCCCTCTCCAGCTCAATTTACAGATGAAGAAACTGAGGCAAACAAGGTTAAGTTACTTACCGGAGTCACACAGTTTGTAAGTGTCTGAGGCCAGATTTGAACTCAGGAAGATGTCTTCCTGACTCCAGGCCCAGCACTCTATCCACTATTCCACCTAGCTGCCTCTTATATTTTCTAGTAGAGGAAATAGCCCCTAGAGATTTTTTTTTCTTTTTGGAGGGGGAAAGGCAGGGCAATTGGGGTTAAGTGACTTGCCCAAGGTCACATGGCTAGTAAATGTTAAGTGTCTGAGGCCGGATTTGAACTGAGATCCTTCTGATTCCAGGGCTGGTGCTCTATTCACTGTACTACCTAGCCGCCCCTAGCCCCTACAGATTTTGAAAAAGGAAACAACATGGTCAAAACTTTGCCTCAGGAAGATTATTTTGTCCAGTATGAAGAGGATGGATTTGGAGGTGGGAAGAGAGAGGAACCAGGCAGCCCAGTTAAAGGCTATTACATTTGTGAAGTCAACAAGTGATAAGGTTTTGTATATGTCATTATTTCATATATAGAGAAGAGAATTAACAGAGGAGAGAGGGTGGAATAGAAACAGGATGTGAGGGAGAAGAAAGAGTCAAGGGATGTCTCTGAGGTTATAAACCTGGGGGAATGGGAATATGAGAATGCTCTCAATCAATCAACAAGCTTTTATTAAATGCCTACTGAATGCCAGGTTCTGTACTATGCATTGGAGATTCTAACCCACAAAATGAAACAATCTCTTTTATAGCCTTGATAAAAATAGGAAACTTTAGAGAAAGCACAGATTTAAGTCTGGAAGATGACAAGTTTGGGCTTGGACATTTTGAGTTTGAGTTGAGATGCCAATGGAACATCCAAATGGAGAATTCCAGTAGGCATTTGGAGATGGGGGACCAGAGAAAGAAGAAGGATGGATGTACATTTGGGAACCATCTGCATAGCCATGATTACTGGACCTTGGGAGTTCATGATGGAGATGGGATTCCTGTTTGGGTTGGACTGGATCAGGAATTGACAAACTACAATCCATGGGCCCTGCCCACCACCTGATTTTGTACAGCCTGCAAGCTAAAAATGTTTCCTTTTTTATATTTTAAAATAAAGTTTCATTGTATTTTACAACACAAAAACCATTCTTAGTTTGAAAGCCTGACAAAAACAGGTGGCAGGCTGAATTTGGCCTTAGGCTATAATTGTCTGACCCCTGGGCTAGGTGATCTCTGTGGCCCCTTCCAAAAATTCTGAAATTCCAGGCTGCTGTGATTATTCCCTGATGCTCCTGAGAACAGAACTGAAACCAATGGGCAACTGAGAGATTTTGGTTAAATGGGAGAAAAACTTTTCAATAACTGGAGCTCATTGAGAAAAATAGACTGCCCCATGAAAGAATGAGTTCCTATTCAAAGACAGTTTGGATGACTGTTTGTTAGAGATAGAGGTAGGGCAGGGCAGGGCAGGGGGGTGTCAGGGAAAGAGGAGGAAAGGCATCCTGGCCTTCATGAGTTCACTGACCTTCAAGGTGATTCCAAAGATGAGATTCTATGAGTCTATGATATCCCTCTTGTGGTGGAAAAGTATATAAACACAGCATCCCTCATCACCCAAGTTCTTTGCTTTGATTTGCTCTGTAAATTAAGTCACTTTCTGATCCTTTATTGAATCTCTCAACTAGGTTTTCTTGCCAGGAAGAAGAAAATACCCTGAGCATCTAATTCTTAGTAAGTCTCAATAATTCAAGTAACATGGCATAGTCAGGTCTTCTAATTCCTAACTCAGTGTTCCTGTCTCTCTACCAAGCCACTGCCTTCTGTTGTAAATAATAAATTTGCATTCCAGCTAAATAGCCAAAATGATTCATGTGAGTCAGTTCATCAGGAACTCATTTTCCCCAGGTGGATGGAAAAAAAACCCAAGTTTCTGATCTGAGTAAAGAAGCCTATACCCTGTAGCAGTGGTTAGGACCATAGTGATTCTGAAGAGCTCAGTCAGGCAGCCTTGACTTTTTTCCCCAAATAGTTGGCTTACATTGAGCCCATTTGGAGCAGCATAGCAACAATTTCCCCTTTTCCTGGAAAAATGGGAATATCTGACCACAGCAGAGACTTCTTAGCTCTCACTAGGAGGTCACCTCCAAGCCTTGGGTTAATAAGCTACTAACAAGAAGGGCGGTGTAGGGCATTTATTGGTGCCTTTTTTTTTTTTTAGTTTTGGGTTAAGTGATTTTTTTTTTTACAAAGGACTCTAAGACAAAGATCTTTTTGAAGATCTTTTTTTTTACATTTAATTTTTATTTTATTTTTTCTCAATTCCATGTAAACAAAAATTAACATTCTTTTCTTAAAATTTTGAGTTCCAAATTTTCTTCTTCCTTCCCTTCCCTTCCCCTCATTGAGAAGACAAGAAATTTGATGTAGATTATGCATCTGTAGTCATGCAAAACATTTCCATATTAGCCAAGCTGAAAAAGAAAATACAGACAAGAAGACTCCCACAAGAATAATAAAGTAGGTTAAAAAATGCGTTTCAGTTTGAACTCAAACTTCATCAGTTCTTTCTCTAGAGGTGTATAGCATTGTTCATCATACATGCCTTGGATCATCACATTACTGAAAATAGCTGTCATTCATAGTTGATCATCATACCATATTTTATTATTGTGTACAATAATTGCTATATAGGGGTGTTCAAGGAGAAGTAGCTCCTCTGGTGGGAAACCCTTTTCAGGGCTGCTCATCCACCTTTGGGGTCCAACTGGCCCTCAGCTCTCAACTTGTAGCTTCAAGAAGCTGTAGCATACAAAGTGGCCACACCCTTATAAAACATCTCCACAGAGGGCTAACCCAGGTTGAGGGTAATCAATGGTCCACAAACCCATTGGTGAATAATGGGGGTGGAGGGTGTCTACCCAAGCATGTGAAGATTTTCCCTGGTGGAATGGTCGGATGAGAACAATTTATTCTACTGGCCATGAGGTTGGCATGGTTAGACATCAAAGATACCTCTACATCCCAAGCCATCACTAGACATTCTGTCTTTTGTCTTGCCATTGAATTTCAATGACTCTGAAAGAGAGGGTGTGGCTGATAACTTTGGGCAACTCTGCCTCACTTAAATCTTCCACACAGGTCAAGACACCACACTGTGATGTCATTGGTTCTCCTCAAAAACTAAAGACAAACCACAACTGTGTACAATGGTTCTGCTCATTTCCCTTTGCATCAGTTCATGAAATCTCTCCAGCTTTTTCTGAAAGCATCCTGCTCATCATTCCTTAGAGTAGCATTCCATCACCACCATATGGCGCAACTTGTTCAGACATTCCCCAACTGATGGGCATCCCCTCAATTTCCATTTCTTGACCACCATAAAAAGAGCAGCTATAAATATGTTTGTACATGTAGGGTCTTTTTTTTTTTCATTGATCTCTTTGGGATACAGACATAGTAGTGTCATTGCTTCATCAAAGGGTATGCAGAGTTTTATGGTCCTTTGGGTGCATTTACAAATTGCTCTCCAGAATGGTTAGATCAGTTCACAACTGCACCGACAATGCATTAGTGTCTCTATTTTTCCACATCCTTTCTAACATTTGTCATATTCCTCTTCTGTCATATTAACCACTCTGATAAGTATGGGATAGTACCTCAAAGTTGGTTTAATTTGCATTTCTCTAATCAGTAATTTAGAGTATTTTTTCAAGGATCCTTTTAAGATCTTTTGTTATCTATGTTGTGTTTTATGTACATCGATCACCTTACGGTAATTATCAAGATACTTTTACCAGCTGATAGTACCTCTAGCAAACCAATTAATCAAAACCATTAAACTAGATATGAAAAGTCCTTGATTGATTTGGAAGGAGTAAAGTGATTCATGTCATTGAATGAAATGAAATGATTCTCCACAGGAAGTGTATTGGCATTGATTGGAGAGGCTCAGTCATGTTCTGTAGTGCCAGGATAAAAGAGCGAGCCTATTTGGAATTCCTGGGGCAGGCTAACCCAGTGGTGGAAACAGTTCCAAACAAGCCCCTAGTAGAGTATCCCTTGGGAGGGGGAAAAAAGAGCGGCCCTGCCTTCCCCCAATGTGCATATGCCAGACTGCCAAAGAAATCCATCACACACACACACACACACACACACACACACACACACACACTTTAACCAGAAAAGGACCTTGTGAATTTTAAAAGGCAGGAAGATATTGAACTTTTATGAACATTCTAGAAGTATCCTTGAAACAGTGGTATCTGTAATATGAACAGAGAATTGACCAGACACTTCAGGATGCTAAAGGGAGCCAGGCAGAAAGCTATAACTTACCTAAGAACTGTTTTGTGATGGAGAGAAGGGTTTCTGGAAACCAAGGGGTGGGGGGGAGGTGGGGAGATTTGATTTTACAAACTGGTTTTACAAATTGATGTTACAAAGTTTTACAGACTGATGTTACAAATTGGTATTACAAACTGATGTTACAAATATAGATCCCAAGCACCCCATCAATATGATATGTTATGATGTTATATAATAATGGGCTACTTCAAGTGCTTTACAAATATTATCTTTTTTGTCATGACAACCACCCTGAGAGGTAGTTTTTAACCCCATTTTACAGATGAAGAAATAGAGTCTGAAAAAGGTTAAACTTGCCCAGGGCTCATATAATTAGTAACATTTGAACTCAGGTCTTCCTGACTGCAGGCCAGGGCTCTATCCACTGTACCACCTAGCTGCTAGCACTGCTTCAAAAATTAGTTTAAAAATTTGTGTTGGCTAGTAGACACCGTTTTTTACACAACACAAAGCTCAATATTACTAAAAGGTCAATATGTTGCCCAGATGTGTGCCTTAAAACCCTTAAACAAACAGAACTCTATTTTTTTTTTCGCTTTTTGCAGGGCAATTGGGGTTGTGACTTGCCCAAGGTCACACAGCTAGTAAGTGTTACGTGTCTGAGGCTGGATTTGAACTCAGGTCCTCCTGACTCCAGGGCTGGTGTTCTATTCACTGCACCACCTAGCCACCCTAGTTTCATTTTCTTTTTAACATTTCAGTTTTATCCCTGGCCACGGGTTTCATTTCTTCTCCCTCACAAGATCTTCCTTTTACCTTGAAGATGGCTTTTATCAATTCCATGACTGCTTATTAGACATCTCCTGTGTACAGTTACTGTGTAGGCGCTGGGAGAAGTGTCACATGTAAATAAGGCATGATCCCTGCTTTCATAGAACTAATGTTTTAGCTCCAAGGGGGAATAAGACAAAAAACCAATCACTATGTGAGCTACAGTGGAAAAAGCCCCAGATTTTGAATTAAAGGACCTAGGTGAAAATTCTACCTCTGATACCACATTGTGAGACTTCGGGTGAGTCAAGTAAGTGATCTGGGCCTCAGTTTCCTCATCTATAAAACAGAGAGGGCATCTATGTTCTTTTGTAGCTTTGAATCTATCATCTTACAATAAATATTTTACAGAGATTACAAAACAAAGTGAACTCCAACAAAGAAGGCTGCTACTGACCAAGACATCAGGGAAGGTTTCAGAGATTGGGGGCATTTCGAAGATGAACAAGAAGTCAGTGGCAAAGAGGGAGACAGAGGACATTTCAAGCATAATAGACCATGTGAATTCACAAAGGCAACGAGCCAAGAAATTTCAGAGAATATTTTGGGGAAAGAGAATAAGGCAGATGAACAAAAGTGAAGTGCTTATAAGTGAGTAGTATAATATTGGAAAGATAGTAGGACACCAAATTTGGAGATGGTATTGGTAAAACACTTAAATGCCATATAAATGACAATGATGATGGTGACAATGATGGTGGTGATGATGCTGGTGGTGGCTGTGATTATAATGCCTTTAAGGCCAAGCAAAGGGGTTTGAATTTTGTTTTCCCAGTAATACAGAATTGTGTATTTTCTAGTGGAAAATATGGACGATAGATTAGGGAAGAGAAAGAACTGAGATTGGAAAACCTGTCATGAAGCAGGCAATAGTCCAAGCAGATGGCATTTGGAGAAGTGGCAGTAGAAAGCCAGAGGAAGGGATGGATGGAAGAGATTATGGAGAGGTAGGATTAACAGGACGTGGTAATTAATTGAGTTAATGAATGAACTGCAAATTTGATATGAGTCAAGAGTACAATATGGCAGCCAGAAATGTAATCAAGGCCAAATGACAATAAAAGAATACAGTCTTTAAAAGGCATATGTTATCCATACAAGGGAGGATGTACCTTGTCGACACCTATGAACTCTGCTCTGGCCCAACTATATATGAGGTGTTATGTTCAGTTCTTGGTGTTCCATTTAGGGAAAGACATTGACAAGCTGTCCAGTACTGAATGGAGGCCATCCAGGAAACCATATAAATGTTGGTGAAAAGCCTGGAGGTATTTACCCTGAAAAAGAGAGGATGTAAGAGGAGGTGACAGCTACTTTCAAGTATGCAAAATACCAGTGTAAGAAGGATTGCACTTGTTTCACTTGGCCCCAGAGAAAGATACTAAAAGCAGTGAGTCATGCTGATGAGGAAAATTTTGGCTTAATGTCAGGAAAAACTCCCTAACACCTTGAGCTATCTGTAAATGGAATGGGAGGTCTTTGGAAGTCTCTAACCATTGGCTGGATGACTACTTGGGAATGTGCTGAGGGAATTCTTGTCCAGGTGCAAATTGGACTAGGGGGTCTCCAAGGTTCTTTCCAAGTCTCACATTCAAGGATTCTGTGATTGTTATTTAATGGTTTCACCTGGGGCTCACACTTAGCATAAAAAGACCTATGTCATAGGGAAATGGACAGCTCATATTGCAGGGATATGATGTGATGGGAATGGCCTATTGAATGTCTCTAAAGGACCCTCTGATTCCTGCTCTTTTATAGAGCAGGAAGAGGATCATGTCTGAGCACTCACACCTTCATCCTTCTATCTTTAAGGGGGTTATTGGGTTAGAATTATATCTATCTTATATTTGTAGTCTAGAGATATTTGTAGTCTAGTGATATTTGATATTCTGTTTGGGGTTCAGAATAAAAACCACTTTCCTTGGCCACTCTAGAAGGGGAAATTAACAGTTAACTTAATATTAGTCAGCTAAGCTCCCTCTTACCAAATGCTTATTACACAAAAATCAATCATAGTTAGCAAGCAAACTCATTTATCTAAGCAGTCATAAAAGAGAAATTGGGAAAGTGACACAGGTTAGGGGAGAAAATGGAATGAACAAAAGTAAATGGCCTCTTCCATTCAGAAATGAGATAAAGTCTCAGCTCAGCTAAAAAGAATATTCTCACTTGGAGAAGTCTGCTTTTTAATTGTCTCTCTTAGTACAGGTACCAGGAGTCAAGGGACATGATGTGGGACTGGCTTTCTCCACATGTCTGTGACTCCACAGTGGTCTCCCATCCATTATTCTAAGTTTGCCTTCTCTCTCTTCCAGTCCCTCAGAAGTCTCTCCATGGGTATACAGCATCACGAGCTCAAAGGTATTTCAACCAGCCAAGAGCCAATTTTCCTGCATGTACACAGAATGTTGTGTCACAGATATGTTCTTCAGGGAACCATCCCCAAACCTCCCACTTACCTTGGAGTATCTGTCCTATGCCTAGACCAGTGCTTAGAAGTCCAGGAGTGATTTAGCTCCTGAGAACCGAACCAGGAACACTGAGTAGACGTTACAAAGTGGTAAATATAGGCTTGATGTCAGCAAAAGCTTCTTAATATTTGCTGCTCATTCATCTCAGCCATGTCCAATTCTTTGTGAGCCCATTTGGGGTTTTCTTGGCAAAGATACTGGAGTAGTTTTCCATTTTCTTCTTCAGCTCATTTTACAAATGAGGAAACTGAGTCAAACAGAGTTAAGTGACTTTTCCAAGATCACACAGCTAGTAAGTGTCTGAGGCCAGATTTGAACCTAGGAAGATAAGTCTTCCTGACTCCAGGCCTGGCACTATGTCCATTGTTTTACCTCGCTACCTGTCCAAGAGTAGAATGGATTGTCTGGAAAGTAACATGTTATCCCTCCAAGGAGGTCTTCAAGCAAAGGCTAAATGACCATTTGTTCAGTATGTTATAGTGGGGGATTAATTTGATATATGGTTGGGACTAGATGGCTGTGGAAGTCCATTCTAACTGTCAAATGACATGATTTTATGATTCTGAGCAGGAGGAGTATTATAGGGCCAAAAATTCTGGGGTAGTAGTGAGTGAAACATTAAAGTGGAAAGTCATGAGGTCACTGCTAGGTATGGAGGAAAGGCTATCCACCGGAGATAGAGAGACGGATGTGAGAATGTAAGGATGAATCAAAGGACTAAAAGTCATAATAAGGACAGAGCCATTTTATTGGACACAAGAGTGGAAAAGGTGGTACTTAGAGAGAGAAGGTAATAGTCAAGGAAAAGAATTTCTTTTAAGTTCTTGATCTTGAATTAAATTGATGACTATAGCTCCCAACCTTCCCGTCCTATCCTCATCTTTCTAATCAGTCTAGTGGGAGCCAATTTGCTTTCCTTACTCCAAAGACTCATACATATCACCAAAGTGTACATCCCTAAATGAACTATAGCATACTCTAAGGATATCCTACTTGGGGAAACAGTATGGTTTATTTATAGTATTTATTAATAGTGAATAGTACTGGAAGTGGGAAAGCATAGCTATTTTATGCCACAATCCAACAAGCATTTATTAAACATCTACTACATGCATGGTACTAGACATAACAAAATTTTAAAAATAGTCCCTGCCCTCAAGGTGTTTTCATTCTAAGGACACAACACATAAACAGATACATATATATAATATACACACATATATACATATACATACATACATATACTTATGTGTGTATGTGTACATATATAACAATTTAGGGAGACAAATGGCAATTATGATTAGGGGAATTGGAGAAATCTTCCCATAAGAAGTGGCCCATAAGCCAAACCTTAAATGAAGGAAGCTAGGGTTTTTGGGTTTTTTTTTTTTAGTTTTCAACATTCGCTTTTATAAGATTATGAGTTCCAAATTTTTCTCCCTCTCTCCGCTCACCTTTCCCCAAGACAGCATGCAATACATGTACAATATATGCTATACATGTACAATCATATTAAACAGGTTTCCACATTAGTCATGTTGTGAAAGAAGAATCAGGACAAAAGGGAAAAACCACAAGAAAGAAAAAAGAGAAAGAGAAAATGGTGTGCTGCGATCTGTATTCAGACTCTATAGTTCTTTCTCTGGATGTGGACAGCATATTCCATCCTGATTCTTTTGGAATTTTCTTAGATGATTATATTGCCGAGAAGAGCTAAGTCTATCAGAGTTGGCCATCGCACAATGTTGCTGTTATTGTGTACAATGTTCTGTTGGCTCTGCTCCTTTCCCTCAGCATCAGTTCATGTAAGTCTTTCCAGGTTTTTCTGAAATCCACCTGTTCATCATTTCTTATAGAACAATAGTATTCCATCATATTCATATACCACAATTTGTTCAGTCATTTCCCAGTTGATGAGCATCCCTTCAATTTCCAGTTCTTAGCCACCACAAAAAGAACTGCTATAAATATTTTTGTACACGTGGGTCCTTTTCCCATTTTTATGTTCTCTTTGGGATACAGCCCTAGAAGCGGTATTGCTGGTCCAAAGGGTGTTGTAGCAGCAAGCACCTCAGCATCCCCAGGGTGGCTGCCAACACAGGTTCTTAGATCTGCTTTTCTAAAGGAAAGCAACTCAAAATGGCTTAACAATTTACTTTAATCAATCAAATGTATCATTTACCTAGTTCAGGTAAAGTCAGCACCCTGAACTTCAGAGTATACAAACAGAAGTTACAATCAGAACTTACAAGAAGACAGAGGAACATTTCAGAAACAGGCCTCCAACTGTCTGACCATTACATCCATACCTACTCAGTTACCAGAGAGGGAAGCATCAACATCTGGGTTTTTCAACCCTGGGGGGCTCAACAGCTGCCCAGAGTCTCGTCTGGTCAAATCACACAATACTTCTCAAAGTGAACCCCAAAAGAAAATCTCATATCAGGGTATAAATAGCCTTCTCCTGGCTCAGAGAATGTCACAACCCTCTTGACCCACTGCCCAATCACAAAGTAACAAGGTGTGGGCATTCCTGAAAAGCAAGCCTCCCACCACAGGTTCCACATGACCACATTCAGCATATGAGGGGGCAGAGTATATTTTCAAATCAAAGAAGGCTCTAAGAGTCACCCAAGCCTGTCAAAGGGCCTAGGGACAGGGAAGATCTTAAATTCTCATTCCTATAACAGGTGTGCACATTTTTATAGCCCTTTGGGCATAGTTCCAAATTGCTCTCCAGAATGGTCTGATCAGTTCACAACGACACCAACAATCAACCATCAGTTCAGCCACTCCCCAATTGATGGATATCCTCTCAATTTCCAATTCTTTGCCACCATAAAAAGAGTTGAAGGTAGGATTTCTAAAAGGGGGAAAAGAGAAATCCAGGAATTGGGAGGGAGGGGTATTGTAGAGTCAATGGAAAGTCAGGGGCAGGAGATATAATGCTGAGTTGGCAGAATAGCAAGTAGGACCAGTTTTACTGGGACATAGATTATGTGAAGGGGACTATTGTTTAAAAAAAAGGCAGGAAAGGTAGTCTGGAAGCATATTGTGAAGGATTTTAAGTGACATGGCACAGAACTTGTATTTTGTCTCAGAGGCAAATAATGATCTGCTGAAGGTTTATGAGGAGGAAGGTGACATAGTCAGATCAGTGCTTTAGAAAGATTATTTTGGCCGCTGAGTAAGGAATGGGTTAGAGAAGGAAAGAGGGAAGTGAAAACCAGGATCCCAGGTAGGAGGATGATGCAATAGTCCAGGAGAGACTAAAGACAGCCTGATGAATGGGGAGTTTTGTGTTAGTAGAGAGAAGAGAATGATGATGGAGATAGAGGGGAAGTACAGCCAGCAAAACTTGGTGATGGATTGGATATGGAGAGTAAGAGAAAACGGGTCAGCAAAGATGAATCCAAGGTTTGGTTCTTTATAAAGAGAGTGGTCTTCTCTTTGAAGGAGACTTCAGCCTCACCCCAACACAGAGATACAATTGGGTCCATTCAAAACAAGATTGCTACCTCTGGTTTGTGATAAATCTGAATAGGAGTTAGTCCTGTGGCAATTTTTTGGCCTTTTTTTCCCATAAGACAAGTTCACAGAGTCTAAACTTTCTTTTTTTCTTTAATTTAACATTTTACTTTTTCCCAATTTATATAAAAACAATTTAACATTCTTTTTATCAAATTCTAAGTTGAGTCTAAACTTTCTAATGATATTCAGTGATGCTATTTATGGTGGTTATCAGAAAGGTGAATAACTTTGTATATGGAAAATTAATTTACTTTAACCAGTGTATTGCTTTATTTTTTTTTAATGACCCTATCTAGCTCTCTAAATTAGGACGTAGTGTAAATCCATTCCCTTATATATGGTTCTTCAATATGTCCCAAGGCAGATAGAGTCTGGGACAATTGCCATATCAGAAGTGTAACATAGCTTATTATCTCCAGAAGGCCTTATCTCCACAGACTGTAATGGGAATGGGAATTTGAAGAGCTACACTTGCCTATTCAATCAAGAAGACAGACTCCCAGACAGTGAGCAGGTGCCAAGAATAGCTAACCCACAATACTTGCCTAGAGAATGGTAACATGGAAACAATCAATACATGCATCTCTTACCTTCTATCTCATGGGCCAATATCTGGAAGATAAACACAGAGACAGACTCATCATCAGAACAAACTTCTGGAGATACCAGACAATGGAGCCATGTGGATAGCAACTCCTGAGGCTTACCTAGCTCAAACAAGTGGGTAGGAACTCTCTCTCTATAGCACTTAACCACTCCAAACAGCCTTGGGAGGCAAGCAGTACATACACATTTTACTATTCCCATTTTACAGAAGAAGAAGTCAAGTATTAAGTGATAGAGTAAAGCAAATGAGAGACAAAGAAAATATCTAAACCGTGTATTTACTATTCAAAGTACATCTTGCCTCAGGCGCAAAATTAGCTCATTGTGATGCTAATTAAATGATTTGCCCAGGATTTCCACAGCCAGCAATTGTTGAAAATAAGATTTGAACCTAGGAATTCAGATTTCAATTTTGTCTGTATATTTCTACTATATCATGCAATCTCTCAATTGATCCTTCAAAAAGGCTCCACAGTGGTAACTAGTCTCTTAGCTACCAGCAACCGTTGGACCCAATGTTCCTGATTCTTTTTCTTCCTTAAACCTTTCCCACTATATTCTGTCCCATCCTCCCATAAAGGCAGTTCAGCTATAGTAGGTAGGCTTGGGTCTCTCCTTTGATACATAGTGTGGCTCCAGATAATTGCTCCCAGCTAGGCCACAATCCCTGGAAAGCTATTGACCCCGAGAGGCCTCGTCTCTGCAAACAGAGTGGTTTCCAGCACAATGCAGATTATCGTTGTTGTTGGTCAGTCATTTCAATCATGTTTGGCTCTTCATGACCCCATTTGGGATTTTCTTGGCAAAGATGCTGGAATGGTGTGCCATTTCCACCTCTGGCGCATTTTATAGATAAGGAAACTGAGGCAAACAGGGCAAAGTGACTTGCCCAGGGTAACATAGCTAGTAAGCGTCTGAGGTCAGATTTGAACTCATGAAAATGAGTCTTCATGACTCCAGTGCTCTATGCACCATGGTGCCACCTAGTATGGATAGTAGCATTTTAATTATTTGTATTGCTGGCAAAACTAGGTTTTCCAAATGACTGGGGTTTTTAGATAATTAAAGACTAACATTTGAACCTCCATAAAACTTAATTTTAACCATCTTTGATGGAAATCATTCTAAAGTGTAGTATATATTTCCCTGCCTTAGGAAACAGAGTACACTTAAAATAATTTAATATTTTCTAGATGACTCAATGTCTCTGTTATGAATATCAATTATTATAGTGTATTATAGGTAGAATAATGCAGTTCACATAGATACAGGGCTTTACAAATCACTTTCCTCTCAACAACTTTGTAACTTACATAATATAAGTATTATATTCCCTTTTTTACAGATGAGAAAAATGAGGCCTAAGGGGCCAAGTGATTTGTCCATGCAGCTAGGAAGCTTCACATTTCAGATTTGAAACAAGGTCCTTTCATCCACTACCCCACATTCTCTCTCGAATGCAACATGGAACTTGTAAATGGAGATTATTTAGGCCTTAGAACTGATGGGTACCAACCTTGTGAATGACTCTGGAAATTATGTTCTGAGAAAAGCTCCTGAGGTCATTCTGTTCTTCGGTCTTTTGTATCTTTCTAATAAAAGGGAAGTGAAGAAGCTCCAGAATGTGATAAAATGACTGCCTTTCTGCAAAATTAATTATTAGATCAAAGACCTAAATTGCCTCCTGCCAAGTGATTTTTCTTCCTCTCCAGAAAAATCTTTTAAAACATTTAAAACATCTTTTAACACAATTTAAACGTCTTTAAACACCATTTAAAACATGGGGTTTTGGGGTTCCATTCATAACAATTTCCTTGTTAATTTTGATCCCCTTTCCTATGTCACTTATATTTTTTGACAGGGTAAAAGAATGGTGTGGTAAAAAAAAAAAAGCACTGATTTGGGATCAGTAAAGATATGGGAGCACATCTTACCACTGACACTTTCCAGATCTGTGACCAGAGATAATCACTTAATTCCTCTTCCTCACTTTTCCTCTTCATAAAATGGGCTTAAAAACACTATACAGTTATATCTTCCACATTATGACTTTCCCCATCATGGTTTCAATATATCATGGGTTGGCATAAGAAATTAAATGGGAATTTTGAGGGAGTTCTGAGGAAGCCACAGAATGACACATGAAGGCCAGCAGATGACACAGAAAAAGTTTAGAAACTCAGAAATGCATAAAATATATGCGTAGTATTTTATGATATCAACCCAAATTTTACAATAAGGTACTGTAAACACCCCGTAAAAGGAAAAGAAAAAATTCAGACTCTTTCTCTGGTATGAAGGGGGGGGCCAGAAAAGGACTCCATGCCCTTAGCCCCCAAGATGTGGAAGGGATAACTGCAGTTCCTCTGTGTGAATTAAGTGTATGCAAAGAGTTTTATATAAGTCAAAGTACTAAATAAATATCAGCTTTTAACAACCACAATTTTAAGAGTCGGTGCTAGTCTACTATTTGTTCTCTTTTTTTATTTTGTTTTTTCTTTCTCATGGTTCCTCCTATTCATTCTAAGTCTTCTGTACAACATAACTAATGTGGAAATGTTTAATAAGAATGTATGTGTGGATATATGTCTGTGTAGATGTATATGCCAATATCTGCCTATCTAAATAGACATAGATAGATAGATAGATAGATGATAGAGAGATAGATAGATAGACAGACAGACAGATGGACAGATAGATGGGTGGATGGATAGACAGATAGATAAATAGATAGATAGATAGATAGATAGATAGATAGATAGATAGATAGATAGATAGATAGATAGATAGATAGATAGATAGCATAACTGTCCAATTCTTGATAAATCAAAGAATGAAAACTTCTAGGGAAATTCCTCAGAAGTAGTTTCCTAAATCAATGAAATCCTAAATCTGGGCAAAGACAAAAACTTAAATGTTGTATTATTTAATGAATACAATGTCAACAGTTCATTGATAGACATTAAGTTGTGTATTCCGAGCTAGTCTCAGAGTCAGAAAAATGCAGATTTAACTACCTCTGACACTTACTGTGTGTCCCCTTAGCTTCTCTGGGTCTCAGCAAACTCTCTTGGGCTTTACTAGGTTATAGAGACTGTGACCTGAGTTGGTAGTGTTTTTTTAGATTAATGAAATTTTCATTTATTCAGATAATGTTTCTTTATCTTAGGTCCCTTTCCCCATAATGCATTTTTCCTGCTTGATTTTCTTATCTACCCATTTTTACTGTTGCCTTGTCTGAAATTATGATTGCCATTTTGCATTCAATTGAGGCAAAATAAATTTTACTCTAACATCTTTAAAAAAAATGTATATTCTTTGTATTCATTGTAGAGCCTATATTGGATTGCATATTGTCTTGGGGAGCGGGGAGGGGAGAGAGGTAGAAAAAAATTAAAACTTAAGGAAGTGAATGCTGAAAATTAAAAATAAATTAGTTAATTTATGTTAAAGAAAAAAAAGAGAGTTGGTGCTAGTATTCACTGGAGAAGCCATACTCCAAAATCTAAATTTTTTTCATTATCAACCACTATCAGAAAACATTTCTTTTGACATGATGCCAGGATGCAATATTCCAAAGTTTTTATTCATGTTTGAGCTTTAATAGAATTCCTGGGGTGAGGGATAAATTCAAATTGTATCTTTAAAGCAGGGGTTCTTAACCTGAGGTCCATGAACTTGTTTTTTGATATTTTGAGAATTATGGTTCAATAGAATGTGTTTCCTTTGTAATCCTATGTACTTAAAAACATTGTTCTGAGAAGCTGGTGTATAGGCTCCACCTGACTGCCAAAGGGGTCTGCAATATACAAAAAGGTTGAGTCCCCGTTTTAAGGTTATAATATACTTGAAAATTCTGTATTGTGCTTACATGAAAGATTGACTTTTTCATGAAATCTGTTCTGTAGAGACATTTTCATGAGAAGCTTTTTGGTACAGAGGTCAGAGTTGGCCACTGAGTCAGGAAAACTGGGTTTAAATCTAGACTATGGGACCTCAGACTAAGGGTTTACTCTTTCTGTGCTCTGAGCAATTCTTTGCAAATAGTTTTACAACTTCTGCCTTGGAGTATCTTCACTGGGGTAATTCAATAAAGTTACAGCTTCAGATACCACCAACCCATCATCACCACCCTACCCCTGGCCATCCCAAAAGGAACATTTTCTCTTCTGAAGCAGGATTTGAATTCAGGTCTGTAAGATAACACCATATGGTGGTATTGTGCTAGAAGCTGGGGTGAGAAGGATGCCACAGGTCCTACTCTCAAGAAAAAAAATACAATCTAATAAAGTAAAAATATATATATACACAAGTGAGGTAAGAAAGAGCATAAATACAAAATGGCAGAGGGGAAGGGTACAGGCAAAGGATCTAAGGTATTAAAGATAGAGACACCCTTTTACCTGGGGTGGGAATAATCCAGGAATACTTTGTGGAAGAGGTGGCACCAACCTTAGACCTTGATGATGGGAGGGATTTCAATAGTGATGATCATCAGGGGTGGTCTATTCCAAGCATGGAAGATGGTCTGAGCAAAGCCATGGAGATCAGAGAGTCAGGACAAGATCAGGCAGTGGAAAGTTCTCCCATTTGGTTCTGAAGGAAAGTTATATGAGAAAAGACTGGAAATAAAGGTTGGAGCTAGATTGTGGAAGATCCTTACTGAGAGGATTAAGAATTTGTCCTTTATCCATTGGGGAATAGTTGAGAGTGTGGAACTTGGAGTGAGAGAGATCTGGGTTCAAATTCTATGACTTACTAGCTGTGTGGCCCTGGGCAAATCCTTTCTTCCCTGTGTACCTTATACAACTCTCAGATTTTTCTATTAGGTCATTTGCCAGTTAGAGAGAAGTCAAGGCATCTGGCCTGTTGATGAATTCTTGAAAGAATTGGCAGAGGTAACTGGTAGATATAATACTTAGCCATTCATCAGTAACTTATGAAAGATCATGGAGAATGGGAGCGGTACCATAGCAACGGAAAAGAGCAAAGTCCCCAATTTTTAAAACACAGGAGAGAACGGAGTCTTCAAAGTATAGGCTAGAAAACTTGGCTTCGATTCCTGGCAAACCTAAAATGTATTAATAATGAGAGGCCAAGTGAACATCCTGAAAAGGAAATGGTCACAAAGAACTAACATTCCTTCATCAAGAACAATCCCTGACAAACTAACCTATTTCCTTTTTTTCTTACAAGGATATAGTTATCAGGGGTATGTTGAAAATATGATTTACTTAGGTTTTAGCAAAATATTTGATTAGATATCTCATGTACTTGTGGAAAAGATGGAGAAATGTGGGCCAGATGACAATGCAAATAAATTGAGAGCTGGTCTCAAGAAAGGCTTGTCAGAGACTGTAAGAGCAGAAGATTGACTTCATTCTGCCTAAATCCCAGCTCCTATGATTCACTGGAACTTACCTGAGTGGAATTTGGCAAGCATGGACAAAACAGTCTTCTCTCAGCAGCATTATACGATTATACAGAGGATTACCTATTCTTAAAGGTAATTTTCAGAAGAACTATAAAATTTTTTTCTGAGGCCATATGGTTTGTTCACCATTTAGCATTTAAGAGATGTTTAAATAAAACATCATTTGCATGCGGCAATATTTCTGGATTTACACTGAGGAAATTCTTAAAAACCTATTTTCCTTGGAAAATCATCATTCCTAGTGAGGTAAGGATTGTAGGACAAGAAACTCCAAAGAACCTTCAATGTTGTTACTTTCCTCCAATGGTGTAGTTCTCAAACTTCTTGGTCTCTGGACCCCTTTATACTCTTACAAATTATTGAGGACACTCACCTCAAGAGATTTCGTTTATGTGGGCTATATAGAGAGATATTGACCATATTAGAACTTAGAACAGCCTAGCATTCTGTTAGGGTCAATTAGGTAGTACATTGGATAGGGTGCCAGAGTTGCAGTTGAGAAGACCTGAGTTTAATCCCTGACTCAGACACTTGCTAACTGAATGACCCTGGACAAGTCTTCCAATCTCACCATCTCAGTTTCCTTGTTTGTGAAGGAGGTATAATAACAGTATCTGCCTCTGTAATGTAATGCCAAGGAAAGGCAACTTCCCAAGGTTCAGAATACCAGCATAGGTGCTCTCCATTTTATTCAGTGACCAACCAAGAACAGAGAAGATCAAAACATGACATCATTCCAAATACAGCATTTACTAAATGTGATTAAATAATCTCCAAGTACTACCCCACCCCAGGACCTTCCAATCATTCAATCAATTACAAAGTCTCTGTTCTAAATACTTCTCCACCCCTAGGCTATACCTTAATTAAGTCCACCACAAAGCCCCTCTTCTCAAATGGAGATTAGTTTCCAAACATAAGGTCAAAAATTCCCCACCCCTGAATCACAATTGAATCTACCCCAGAGTTACATCAAGTTTAAACACAGCACTTAATACCCAAATGGAGGTCTTTTCTTCATCTTGACATGAGGCAAGTTCTCAGCAATCTTAGTTCCTGGGGAGACAAGGCTTAGCAAGGCCATAAGATACATTGCCAATCCCTTCATGAATTTATCCTCTGTCTGTAAAACAGTCCTAGAACCCCTGAACACATTAGCAAAGCCCTCTCCCAGGATTTCTGTAAACATACAACAAGAAAATCCTTCTTCAGGGCTTCTGAACCAACAGAAAGGCTCCCAGACCCCTGCAACAACAGCACTGTCCTTCACCAGTGGACAGTATTCACTCTGTCTGCAGGACAGTCTCCAGACCCCTGCAACAACAGCACTGTCCTTCACCAGTGGACAGTATTCACTCTCTGTCTGCAGGACAGTCTCAGGGCTTCTTAATCAAAAGCCAGGTTCCAGGACTTCTTCAACAGGACAGTCTTTCACCAGTGGACAAATCTGGCAAAACAACATCAAAACAGACAGACAAAGTACCAGCAAAACAGCCATGTCTCCTCAGTCCTTGGCAGCTCAGGGGGCAGGTCTCAAAAGTCCAGGACAATTCAAAGCGGCCACCAGCAATTCTCTTAGTCTCTCTCTCTCTCTCCACCAGGGTGCTGCTTCCAAAAAAAAAAGTTCTTCTGCCTCTCTCTTGTGTCTCTCCAAATCTACGTCACCAGCCCCTCCCAGTTCAGGACTTTCTTTTCACATCAACAAGTCCATCCCACAGGTGGGATTAACAAGCTCTGGGTTTTAACACAATCAATTTGAAAACCAAGGCAATACAGGGGAATCTTTAATTGCCATTACTCTCACATTCAGCCTCCCAGGCTTGTTATGAGGATCCAATTCTATGCAAACCTTAAAGCACCACGGTATGAATGCTGGCTCCTATCGTCACATGTGGTTGGGCATTTGCACAGCAGAGGAACCAGTAGACTTGAAAGAACTATGCCTTACAACCAAAACCAAAACCAAAATATGATTTGAAAACAAAACGAGCCAGAAAAAGCAACTGATTCTATTATGTTTATTCTGTCAAAGGGCCACACTTGAGGACCTTACATAATACCTATTATGTGTCACACATTGTACTAAGCCCTTTTTACCAACATTGTCTCATTTGATCTTCACAACAACCCTAGGAGGTAAGTACTATAATTTATTCCCATATTCCCATTCCCAATGAGAAAACTGAAGCAGACAAAGGTTAAGTGGATTGCCCAGGGTTACACAGCTGTTGACTAAGGTTGAATTTGAACCCGGGGCTCCCTGACTCCCAGCCAGTTCTCTAGCCACTGCACCATCAAAATATCATTTTTAGTCCTGGGAGGCCCCTTCTCTTTCTGTAGTGAGGGTGGATAATGAAGTAGAGGGCATTAAAAATTAGATTGTTCTTAATATATCTACAAACACTAGCTTCATTGTTGGCAGTTGCGATGCCAGATCCTAAGAGGTGGCTGAGTGGTGCAATGGTTAGAGCACTAGACTCTGGATGGAGTCAGGAAGATCTGAGTTCAAATTCAACCTCAGACACTCATGAGCTGTGTGATCTTGGGCAAGTCATTTAACTTCCAGTTAGCCTGAGTTTTCTCATCTGTAAAATGGAGATAAATATAACGCCGACCTCCCAGGGTTCTCATGAAGATAAGATGAGATAATATTTGTAAAACATTTGGTAAACCTTAAAGCACTGTATAAAAGATATTCTCTTTTTATTATTGTCCATTGATCAACAAATAAATAACCAACATTGATTTCTTTTTTTTTTAAAGCAATCAGGGTAAAGTAACTTGCTCAAGGTTACACAGACAGTTATTTCTGGGTGGGTGCTAAGTATCTGAGCCCAGATTTGATCCCCAGGTCATCCTGACACTGGAGCCGGTGCTCTTACTCGCTGAGCTACCTGGCCGCCCCCAACACTGATTTCTTGCTTTAAATGAAATCAAAGAATAAAAGGGGGTTATAGACAGATAGAAGACAAGGTAATTGGCTCTCCCTTTGAGAAGCAAAGAAGGGAGCTGGCAAAATTGGTTCTATTGCGCATCCAAAGGCAATGACAAACCTTTCTCAAATGATATTCGTCAGAAGAACACTTCTTTATGGTCCAACAATTGACTGAAAGTCATAGAATTAGCATGGCTTCATTAAGAACAGTTTCTGCCATTACTAAGCTCATTTCCTCTTTTGACAGTTACTAAGCTAGTAGAGATCCCAGGGGTAATTCACTGGAATCGACAATGAATAATTAATGGCTGTTCTTTGGGTCCAGCCATTAAGCCAGTTCTAAATCCATCTAATTTTGTTGTCATCTAACCCATCTATCTCCATTTTCCACAGAATAGCATGAGAAATGGAATCAAATGCTTTGATAAAATCTTAGTAAGCTCTATCTGCAGAATTCCCCTGCCAAATAATTGCAATAACCTTTAAGGAAAAATAAAGTTGGCCTGGTAGGCACTATTCATGACAATACCAGGCAGGTTCTTTGTGAAGGCCACTTTCTTTTCCAGTTCATTAACTATCTTATTAATAGCATGCTCTAGAACAGAGGTCCTTAACCTCTTTTTATGTCGTGGGCCTCTTTAGAAATCTGGTGAAGTATACAATGAACCTCTTCTCAGAACAAATGCACAAAATAAAATATATAGAATTACAAAGTCAACCAATCCTATTGAAACAGTATTAAGTTAAAAGGGAAAAGGACTTACATTTACAAAAATAATTGTAGCAGCTCTTTTTGTGGTGGCAAAACATTGGCAATTGAGGGAATGTCTCTAAATTGGGGAATGACTGAACAAGTTGTGGTATATGAATGTAATGGAACACTATTGTGCTATAAGAAATGATGAGCAGGTGGATTTCAGAAAAACCTGGAAAATCGTACATGAACTGATGCTGAGTGAAGTGAGCAGAACCAGGAGAACACTGTACACAGTAATAGCAGCATTATATGATGATCAGCTATAAATGATTTAGCTCTGCTCAGTAATGTAATATTCAAGACAATTCTAAAAGACTCATGACAGAGAATGCTATCCACATCCAGAGAAAGAACAATAGAGTCTAAATGCAGATCAAAGCATACTATTTTCACTTTTTTGTGTTTGTTTTTTCAATGGTTTTTCCCTTTTGTTCTGTTTCTTCTTTCACAACATGACTAATGTGGCAATATGTTTAACATGATTGTGCATGTATAACTTATACGAGATTGCTTGCCATCTTTGGAAGAGAGAAAAATTTGGAACTCAAAATCTTATGAAAAATAAATGTTCAAATCTATCTTTACATGTAATTTGCAAAAACAAAATACTGTTTACCAAAAAAAATAGATATTAAGTCATTTTTTAAAGAAAGAAAAAGCAAATTCATAGACCCCAGGAGAAGAACTCCTGAACTTGATTTTTGACAGGAATAAGTCAAGATCAGGAGCATCTAGTTTATAGATTCCACTCTTCCCTTTTCTAAAAATCCAGAAGACATTTGCTCTTCTCCAGTCATTAGGTATGTCTCCATTCTTTCAAGCACTGGCTCAGCAGTCATATATGCCATTTCTTTCAGGAGCTGAGTATGGACTTCACTGGGTTAGGTGACTTCTATTAACACTTCCTCTCTTACCAAATAATCTTATTTATCTTGGATGCTAATTCCCTATTGTCCTCTATTGTTCTGTCCTTTCCAATCAAAGGTCATTTTCCTTGGCAGAGAAAACAGAAGCAAAACAAGAGTTGAGTAACACTTTTCCTTCTATTTCTGCACTATCCACACCAACCTTCTTTCCTCTTCCTGTTTCCCATGATATAATTAAAAACAACAACAACCAAACAAAAGAGACCCCTTCTTGCAAACCATCATTTATGACTTACCAATCAGTTCCTTCCTGTTGGTGAGAATCATATTGAGAGACTTCCCCTACCTCTTGAAAAATTAAGCCAAGTTAAGAAATTATTAGCTATTCTGCCTAGCACCCCAGCAGTTGTACAGATAACTGAAGTCTTCCATTATTACTGTGTCTGCAACTGAGCCAAGTTTGTGAACTTCTGAACACTCCTCATTTATTCTTTCTTTCTGTCCAGGTGACCTGCAGGATATTCCAATGATTAAATTGTTTCTGTCTCTGCCTCCACTGGGGCAGCTAAGTGGTGCAGTGGACAGGGCACTGGGCTTGAATCAAGAAGACTCATCTTTCTCAGTTCAAATCCATCATGAGATGCTTTCTCACTGAGTGACCCTGGGTAGGTCATTTATCCCTACTTGCCTCGTTTTCCTTATCTGTAAAATGAGTTGGAGAAGGCAATGGCAAACCACTTTGCCAAGAAAACCCCAAAATGGGTTATGAAGAGTCAAACAAAACTGAAAATGATTGAACAACAAAATGTTTCCACTGATCTTCACCTATATAGTCTCCATTATACTTCTGTTCTTAGGTTCCTGGATTTCCTCCCTTCCCCTCCACTTTTTGATATATAAGGCTACCTTGCCTCCTCTCCCCCCACCTTTTTTTTTTTTTTTAACAAATCGCATTTCTCACTAAAATTATCCCCATCCTTAGGGGCGGCCAGGTGGCTCAGCAAGTAAGAGCACCGGCTCCAGTGTCGGGATGACCTGGATCAAATCCGGGCTCAGATACTCAGCACCACACCCAGAAATAACTGGCCGTGTAACCTTGAGCAAGTTACTTAACCCCTATTGCTTTAAAAAAAAAATAAAAAAAAAAATAAAATTATCCCCATCCAGACCCAGATTCCAGCCAGCTCTCATCTGATTAAATCTCAGTGATATCCATGAGCTTCTTTGCCCCTTGGTGTTAGCACCTCTATTTCATCTTGCTTATTACCTACATTCCGGACATTTGTGCGTAGACTTTTGGGGTCATGGGCTCTTCTACTAACTCTTTTCTTAAATTTTGCCACCCGTGAACTTCTGGGTATATTAAGTGCTCTCCTTCCCTAGTCGCTCTCTGATATCTAACTTGGTGGATACACGTAGTCACTTTTCTCCACCTCTAAAGGTCATTCGTACAGTCTATGATAAGGCCTTTACCTGGATGGCTGATGGATTTGGTTGTTTACATATCCACCTTTCACTTTCTTAATTTATTTAGTCAGGGCCCTACTCTGTTGCCAGGAATCGCATCTAAGGAATCTGTAGATAACTTGAGCTATGTTTATAAAAGGAAAGTGAACTGAAAAACATTAAGTCAAGCCAAGTCAATCAGTTTTTATTAAGCACTTTGTGCCAGAAGCTGTGCTGAGTGCTGGGCATACAAATATAAGCAGAAAGAAGGACAGTTTCTGTCTTCATGGAGCTTACAGTCTAATGAGGAATACAATGTACATAAGGAAACTGGAAAGGAAGGGTACCCACACAGGGGGAAATGGTCGAAAAAGTCTGGACAATGAAGAGCACGATGCTGAGAGGAATAAAAACAGGGCTGGCCCTGGCATCTGGCTTAAAATGCAGATTCTGGGAGGAATCAGCAAATCAGAAGAGATTTCAGGGATAGAAGGTACTTCTAGTGTGAGAAGTTCAGGGGTGAACCATCACGTCCAGGGTGGCATGGTAGAGAAAGTCTACTGTGGGGACTCATATGCTTCGGTCAATGAAGATAGGTAATTGGGACCCAATAAACCTTTGTTCCCACTCAGGAGTAGGTCTTACCTGTTTAACCCAAATTATTTAATCATGTGCCTCAGCTATTATAGGTTCATAAATTTAGTGGAAAAGACCTGAATGGTCATCTAGTCCACCTAGTCTAGTCTTTTTTTTAATGCATATGAGGAGAACAGCCATTGAGGGCTCAGTCTTAAGAGCATGATCTTAAGAGCAAGAGATCTACCTGGTGTCAAACAAGTATCAAGCCTTGGCCAGCCTGCTTTGGGGCATATATTTTGGAAGGGCCCATTTTCTGACTCGGAGAATGCACATATATCCTGATGGCTTCTTGTTGGTGACAGGAGACCCAGAAAGTACTTTCTGAGAAGATGTAGCAAGAACTGATGTACAGAAATCTCTGAAACTAGGAGCCCCGTCTTCTCTGCCACCACCGTCCCTGGGGAGAGTAAAGGTACATACGAGTTGCTCCCTTGTTTGTAGAACAAAGTGTTTCCGAGAAAGAACTGACCCATTGCTGGATTGGGTCAAGCAGTCATTGCTTCCTGAGCTCAGTTGATGCAGCTACTATCAAACTCCAGTGCTGTGTCTCTGGAGGGTCCTCAGACCCCTGAAAGCTCATGAAATCACAGTCTGGTCTACTCCATCTCTGATACACACTCATCTTTCATCAGAAAAAAATAACTAGGGGCAGCTAGGTGGCACAAGAATAGAGCACCAGCCCTGGAGTCAGGAGGACCTGAGTTCAAATCCAGCCTCAGACACTCAACATACTTACTAGCTGTGTGACTTTGGGCAAGTCGCTTAACCCCAATTGCCTTGCTTTCCCCCCTCAAAAAGGAAGGAAGGAAGGAAGGAAGGAAGGAAGGAAGGAAGGAAGGAAGGAAGGAAGGAAGGAAGGAAGGAAGAAAGAAAGGAAGAAAGAAAGAAAGAAAGAAAGAAAGAAAGAAAGAAAGAAAGAAAGAAAGAAAGAAAGAAAGAAAGAAAGAAAGAAAGAAAGAAAGAAAGGAGAAAAAAGAAAGAAAGAAAGAATAACTAGAATGGGGGCAGAAAAATCTCAGCCTTGGGGCTTCAAAGCTACATGGTGACCCCAATGAGAGAGGGGGGCTCTCCGAGATACCTCCCCTACTCAGAGACCCAGAGGAGGTCTTCCTTCTTATGCAAAAGCAGCCAGGGAAGAGAGAGGTTTCCCCTGTTCTAGTCTTCTGCATGCTCACTCAGTTCTGGCTCAGCAGCCAAATAATTTGTGCCCTAATGGAAACCAACCCTCACAATACCTGGGTATTTCAATTTAATTGGTTTTTCTTCTAGTTTATGCATTTGAAAATACTGCTCTGAGAAAGCTTAGGGCTAAGAAGTATCCCATTAGCTATTTCATTTCATAGCTGAGGAAGTGTTAATCATGAACCTCATTCTCTCCTTTGGAGCTCAGGAGGGTATAAACAGCAAACCTTCCTAAATCTAGAGGAAAGTCTTAGCAATTCCAACTCATCATTTATCCCCAAAACAGGCAGTCTCCCTGCCCATTGGTTTTACAAAGCAGACTAGGCCATTGCCAACAAAGGGGAGTCCAAAAAGGCAACCTGCCCACACAGATTCTCACCTTGGCCCTGTCCTACTGAGTCAGCCTCCTTCAGGGCCACACAACCAGGTTTCTACTCAGGAATAAAAGTCATATACAAGGGGAAGATACACTTTCTCTCCCTCAGGCAAGGACTCGCTAAGGATTTCTCTCAGGTGGAATGGAACAACCATGTATCCTGACTTCTCTGGGGGGGAATGGAGATGCATAGGGCGGGACTATAGGGTAGAATGGGTGTGGGGCTAGGCCGATGAAAGGGTAGCAAGGGGCTGAATTGCTGCCCAAATTATCATGTAGCAAAATGGCTCTTTGCCTTGAGAGTGGAATAACCTGGGAGAGTGATAACCTTTGCTTCCCCTAAGTCAATTAATTCTCTCTTCAACTTGAATCATCTAAAAGGAAAAAGGAAAACTAGCCATGTGACCTTGGGCAAGTCACTTAACCCCAATTGCCCTGCCTTTCCCCCTACAAAAAACAAACAAATAAATAAATGGAAGTATCCGAAGGACTAGCAATCAAGAAAATGCACTCTGAAGGACTGAGTGACTATAGATACTCCTTGCTGTAGGGATTTCCAATACATCTGTCCTCGATAAGAGTGGGTATGGAAAGTACTTATAGTTCCTGAGTTAATTGGAACAGATTGTGTGCGGACATGATTGTGACACATCTATAGATATATTTATTTCTTATGTCTTTGAGGTGTATTGTATATGATGCGTAAAAAAACACACAACTCATGTATAAAACAAAAATTAAGTTTAGATGTGTGCATTTTACATATGTGTAATATAGACATAGATTATAGATCTTGGTGTAAGTATATACAAAAATATTAAATATTAACATATCTACGTACAACTAAATAGGTTAAACTATTTAGACCACTAAAACTTAAAACTAAGACTTTTAGACAATATTTATACAAATACCTGAATATAAATTTATATAATACACACATATATGTATTATACATACATACACACATATAATTTCTAACTTAACTACATCTATTTCACTTTGGGGATGAACATTGACAAATAACTAGATTATATCTTTACCCTTCAGTATTTGACTAAAACCTCATGCAGATGGTAGACAAGTTCCTCATCCCTAAATAACCATGTGACCAATTTTCCTCCCACAGGTTTTTAACCTGTTTCTCATAAAGACTTTGCCAAGGACTAGATAAAACAGGTACTACAGGTTAGAATTGTCTGTGAAGAGTACTTGGACCTGCTTAATAAAAGCTGGTGACTTTTCTCTTGTCTTTTCTCCTTGATGAGTCAGCAAAACCTTAAACTCCAACACCACCACCAGTCTTAAAGAAAGAGAATGTTTCTCATTGTGACTGATGCTGACTTTACCCTCTGAGGTTACCAGTACTAGATAATAATGATGATGGCTGACATGTTTATAAACAGGTTGCAGAGCCCTAAGTGGACAGACACTCTCTTATTTGATCTGGTGAGTTAAATACTGTGGGTATTATTAATCCTGCTTTACTGATGGTAAAACAAAGACTGACAGGTTAGTTTGCTAATTTGTTTGTTAAATAAGTGGCAAGATTCACACACCCTTCTCTCCTGATTCCAAGTCCAGGGTGCTGGTCTGGTCACTAAGAGGACAACTCAAAAAAAATTGGTAAAATACCCATGATATCATGCCAATCAGGTTATTTCCATGTAATCTGATATGGGAGGAGAATAGAGAGTGTTGTAAAGGAGTTAGAGGCAGGCCTTCCCTTAACATAACTGGAAAAATATCCAGAAGTCACCCAGAAAATGCCCTATTGCTCTCTACATTTGTTTCTTATAAGTTCATAATCTAAACTTTGAAAGAGAAATAAACCAAAGGCTCTAAACAACAGAGATCAAACAACTATGTCTTGCTATAAATTAAGTCAGATCACCAAATACATGGAATAGAATGAAACCAGTGTACTAGGGCTGAAAGATAGAAATGACGTCCATTTTGTAGGCAAACTTCATTATTCAGGATATTTATTGTCTTATTTTATTGGGATATTAGTGTTGGGTTTGGGAGAGGGGCAATAGCCGATGGTAGGGAGAGGATGATTAGGGGAAACATAATTTGATTGACTGTGTTATGATGGGTTATATTCTATTATGTAATGTGTGTGCCTGGACACAGAGGGATTCATCATTCATTTAATAGCATTTATTAAAGGTCTGATGTGTGCAGTGCACTGTGAGAGACACTTGGGAAGAAATAAAATTTAGATATGACAAAGTCTCTCCTCTCATGGAGTTAATAGCAGCTCCTGGAGTTGGGTACAAACACAAATAATTATAATAGGCAATATTACATGATAAGTGAAATATAAAACAAAATGCTATGAGAAGTCAGGGTGAGGGAGGGAGGATTGTTATTCACCTGAAAGGTCAGACACAGCTAAATGGGTAAAATGGCATTTGAGTCGGATTTTAATGAGAAGTAAAAATTCAAAATTGACCAAGAGCCTTCTATGTTCAGACTCTGTGCTAGAAGTTGGAGGTCCTAAGACAATCATGGAACGTGTCTGCTGTCACGAAGATGGCATTCTTTCAAATGTACATATACAAATATAGACAAGGTAAATACAGGGTAATTTGGGGATGAGGAGAAACACTGACAACGGAAAGGGATTGGAAAGGGCCCCACTTCTGGCCGTTGTATCAGAGATTGCTTAGAAGAGTCAGAGAATTGAGGCAAAGAGATCCATTGGGAGACTATTCCAATATTCTAGAATGTACTAGGGTCAGCTCCAACCAGCTCATGAGAGCTGTTTATTGAATTTTCAAATGCTACAAATCAGGACTTGCTTTGTTGTTTTGTTAACTGTCAAGACTTAGAAAGTAAACAAAAAAAATGCAGATTCAACTAAAATTAAATATTTGTCCTATTTTTCAAGGAGCCAATTGTATATTTATCAATACAACCATGAGGAGGGTAGTAAAAAAGACTTGCACAATTAGTTCTGCTATAACTTGACATATATGTTCCTAAAAATCATCACACTATGCAAAATTGCTCAATAAAAACC
Source organism: Petaurus breviceps papuanus (assembly GCF_028583685.1). NCBI lineage: Eukaryota > Metazoa > Chordata > Mammalia > Diprotodontia > Petauridae > Petaurus > Petaurus breviceps. The sequence continues at coordinate 12,284,682 of NW_027186457.1, read as the reverse complement.
ATAAAGCTTATTGGGAGAATGGGTGTAGGGCCACGGTCATCAGTGCCATAAAAAAGTTAGGAACCTAATGAAAACAGTAGCACAATTTTATGCGTGGTTATAAATGGTTAAGAAATTCACATATCTACAATAAATAGTTGTACAACAATGGTCTCAAGCTAATCACCGCCTTTGACCTGGCCCATTGAACTGGCAAAGTTGATACCTATGGGCTAGAACATAGCCTTGGAGGAGCTTCAGTTCCAGAATATAGGGGTTGGGCTCAGCCATGGTGGAAAGTGTCTGTGTGTGTGGAAGAGGGGAGGGTTTGGAATGCCTACAACACCAGATGGTATACAATAAATATAGCACTTTACCTTGAAGAAGAACTGATGTTTGCTTGTAGAAGTAGATACTGGAAGACATTGTGAGCTACTGTGAAGGGATGTGCATTTTCTTTGTTTCTCACAGTTGGAAAAAGTACATAAGTGTAATGCCAAGCAAAGGCAACTTCCCAAGGTTCAAAATACCAGCATAGGTGCTCTCCATTTTATTCAGTGACAAATTAAGAACACAGAAGATCAAAATATGACATCATTCAAAATACAGCATTTACCAAGTGTAATTCAATAATCTCCAAGTACTACCCCACCTCTGGACATTACATTCATTTAATCAATCACAAAGTCCCTCTTCTAAATATTACTCCACCCCTAGGCTGTACGTTCATTTAGTCAACCACAAAGCCCCTCTTCTCAAATGGAGATTAGTTTCCAATCATAAGTAAAGTACATACATTTGTTCAATCACAGAGCACAAAAAGGTCAAAAGTTCCCCACCCTTGGATTACAACTGAATAGGCCATCTACCCCAGAGTTACAACAAGCTTAAGCACAGCATTTAATACCCAAAGAGAGGTCTTTTCTTCATCTTGACACAAAGCAAATTCTCAGCAATCTTTGTTCCTGGGGAGACAAAGCTTAGCAAGGCCACAAGATACATTGCCAGTGTCTTCATTAATTCATTCTCTGCCTGCAGAACAGTCTCAGGAGCTCTGAACCAACAGCAAGTTTCCAAGACCTCTGCAACAACAGGACTGTCTTTCACCAGTGAACAAATCTGGCAAAACAACATCAAAACAGACAGACAAAGTACCAGCATAACAGCCATGTCTCCTCAGTCCTTGGCAGCTCTGGGTGGCCGCTCTCAAAAGTCCTGGGCAGTTCAAACTGGCCCTCGGCAATCTTCTCAGTCTCTCTCTGCTTCCAAGATGCTGCTTCCAAAAAGTTCTTCTGCCTCTCTCTTTTCTTGTATCTCTCTAAATTTATGTCACCAGCTCCTCCCAGTTCAGCCCTCTCTTTTCACATCAACAAGTCCATCCCACAAGTGGGATTCACAATCTCTGGGTTTTAACACAATCAAACCAAAAACCAAGCCAATACAGGGGGATCTTTAAATCCCATTACTATTACAATAAGCAAACTCAAAATTCATTGTGCTTAAATTATTCCCTAAAATATCAATCATATTGGAACAAATTCAGGTTTTCAAAACAAGAGTTATAGCAGAACCTGTGGTTCTAGGAAGAAAGAGGTGTCTGGATGGGGAGATGTTGGGGAAATAGAATGGACAGAATGCTCCTTAAGGAGAAGGCAGTATTTCAAATTGTCTTTGACAGGGGAAATGGGGCTGAGGGACAGAGAGCAAAGAACATCTCTGTTTCATTTCTTTTCTAGTCACATTTTGAACCTAATATTGTCCTTAAAGAGGAAGGCTAATTTATCCCTAAATACTTTATCTTGTTAGCGTTATGTGAAATTATTATTACTATCTTGTCTCCATCTTTTTCAATAAAGTTCAAAGAAAAAAGTTGTGCAGTAAGTCACTATGTCTGTGTACTGTTGTGCAGGTAGATAAAATAACAGCTTTTTGGGTAAGTGAATAAAAATAATGGGGTGTAAATTTATGTTCAGTAAGCTCACTGTGGGAAAGATACTTCAGGACACTTCCAGAAGTAGACAGGATGACAGAGATACCCCATCCAGCCAGGTGGCGAACTGAATAAAGTATCAGCCCTGGAGTCAGGAAAACTCATATTCCTGAGTTCAAATCTGGCCTTAGACACTTACTAGCTGTGTGACCCTGGGCAAGTCCCTTAACCCTGTTTGCCTCCATCTGTAAAAGGAGTTGGAGAAGGAAATGGCAAACCACTCCAGTACCTTTGCCAAGAAAACCCAAATGGTGGGGCGGCCAGGTAGCACAGTGAGTAAGAGCACCAGCTCCAGTGTCGGGATGACCTGGGGATCAAATCTGGGAGCAGATACTTAGCACCACACCCAGAAATAACTGGCCATGTAACCTTGAGCAAGTTACTTAACCCCGATTGCTTTATAAAAAAAAAAAAAGAAACCCCAAATGGGGTCACAAAGAATCAAATGCAACTGAAAATCATATATTTGTGTGGGAATGTATATGTTTATATAAAAAAAATCATCTACTACATGCCAATATCTTGAATGTTTTTCATTTTATGTAGATTAAAAATTATAAGTATTTGAGATGGTAATATTTATTAAGAATGTTGTTCTTCAATTTTCCTGAATTGATCCAGGAAATAATGGACATTAGTATATCTGGGATAATACTCTGGTTTAATTACAGCTTATTTGTTGAATTCTCAATACTATTTTGAGTTCTGTATTTGTAGTATGGGGATGTGTTGCCTTTTGATTATACATCTTGGATCTTAATCATATTAAGGCCTCTATGTGGAAGTAAAACACTTTTGGTTGTATTCAACAAATCCATTGGCATATAACAATTTTTAGTCTTTACTATGGCTTGATAGAATGATGTCTGCTTGTTCCCAAAATATTTCTTTTTTTAAGTTGTTTTTATTGATATATATATATTTTTTTTAATATCACCATAGTTTTCCCCAGTATCTTTCCCCTAGTTCCTGAGAGCTATCCTATGTAATAAATGTATTTTTCTAAAGATAAAAGAAAAGAGGAAAAATTAGTATAACTGATGAACAGATTGAAGAATTCTGAAAATATGTGCAATGTACAACACTTGTGGACATCTCACCTCTACAAAGGTATTGTCATTTTTACTATATTGACAAAGCCATGAGCACTAAATATTTCTTTAGCTATTTAAAATGTTCTTTATTTCGTTAAGGAGCACTTTATAATTGAATTTATAGAAGTCTTTTGTGGGTTTGGTAGATTGATACCCAAATGCTTTATGAATTTTTAATTTCAAATTGTATTTCTCTTCCTGTTATTTCTTCTTGGATTTTGTGATTATTCTATAGAAATGCAGTTTATAATTGAGAATTCAGCAAATAGGCCTGTTTAAGAAGTTTAAGAAGCGAGTAAAGAGATGGCCCCTTTAATGGGTTGGGGGGGGGGGGAGAAATAATCAAACTGGGAGGAGAAGACCCTCAGGGTTGCTGCCCAAAAGCAAAACAATTACTATTTACATCCACTGTGAGCCAGGAGGGCCCCCAAAATAACCATTAAGTGGTACTTGGGCTGGGACCTATTGTCCAATCCTAGACAGCTAGAATGAATTGTGTTTAAGGAGTAGTCTTTGAGAAAGAAATCTAGCCAGTAATTTACCTTCCTTTTGGCAGAATACCCTTAGGTAAGGTCACAAACCCCATGTGGGGATGGGAGAGGAGAGGAGCCAAGGGAGAGGAGAGGACAGGCTGAGTTACCCAACTGCAATTGGCCAGCTGGATCGTCTTTGGGACAGCTCAGACTACTCCTGGGTTTTGGTTTGTCCTTTGTTCTCTAAGAGTACAAGGGCATCAGAAAGATGATGACATGATTTGCAATTTAATTGGATTTGAACAATCCTAATCACTGAATGGCACTGCCTCACTCAAAGTGAGAACCTGAAAAGACCTTAGCTTAAAAAGGCCAAGGTCTCCCACTGCATCCTGGGCAATCTCTAGTCATTCTGATTAATATCTGATCACTGAACCCAGATGACTCTGGAGGAGAAAATGAGGCTGATGACTTTGCACAGCTCTCCCTCACTCAAATCAAAGTCAATTGCAAGTCAGGTCATCAACTTCTGGATGTCAAGGTCTTTTTGGAGAACAAAGGACAAACCACAACCTGTGAGTAGTAAGAGCTGTCCCAATCAGGACCCAGCCATCAAAATTTACTTTCTTTTGTGCAGAACACCCTCAGATAATGGCATGATACTCCTTGTGGAGACCAGAGAGGAGAGGGGAGGGGAGGAAGGACTGAGTTGCCCACCTGGAACTGGGCGGCTGGGTCCTCATTGGTCAGCAGCAGGAGGGAGAAGGGAACCACTATAAGGGTAGAAGAAGAAGCAAGAAAACACAAAGCAAACCTAGAATTGAGTCCCATTTCTGCCAGCTTCCATCTGTGTGAGTCAGCTTATGTCTTTAGACTTCCATGACTTCATCTGTACAATGGGGATGATATGATGATCCATGAGAGATTAGATAAGGCATGACCTTATCACATAGATCCAAGTTCCCCTCAAATCCCCAAAGATTTGGACTAGAGGTGAACTTGGAGCAGAAAACCAGATATGTAACTTATATGGGGACATTAGGACGTTTCCCCTGGGAGCCAACATCCTTGTGGGTGTGCTTCCTTTCCAAGCCACTGACATAGGTTTGACACAGTATTTAGTGCAGTGCTGGGCACATAGTGAGTATTTTAGAAATTCTTATTGGCTTGACTGACTTCCTTTGCAGCCTAGGATCTCTTTCTCACCTCCCTCTCCCTCCTCCACACCCCTCTCCCCAAAAAACCAAATCCAACTCAGATGCTAGAATTTTCACTTACCATTCTGAAGGAATAGTAGAGGCTATTTACTCCAGCCTTCTCTTCACTGAGAAAGTAAAGTATTAAATGAATATTCACGGGGAGTGGGGGATGGGAGAGAGGTAAGAGGAAGGAACGTGCTTTAGAATTGCAACCAGAGCAAATCTATGGTAAATATTTATTTAGCCTGGACTATCCTGCCCAGTAGATTTGGAGAGGCTTGGACTTCTCATTATTTATCTTTCATTTTAAAATTCTTTCTACATAGTACTTTCTCTTTTATTCATGTCCCTTTTTGGTAAATTGCATAAAATGTTATCAAATTATAGCTAATCTATAGGGGCAAATAAGGAATTTAGTACAGCATCTAACAATAGTTTTAAGTAATATGTTAGACTAAATGCTTTTTTAATATCTGGATGTCTCAATGTGAATTCCCAATATCTAATGCAGCAAAATCATAATTTGAGATCAACAAATAAAATTTTAAATGCTAAGGGAACAAGAGTGATTAGAACCATACAGTTGAAGTCTAAGTTTTAAGAAGATGACCCATACTTTTTTACCTTGGGTTATTATAAAGTAATAATTTGTTCTAAATATTTATTTATTATTGGGTTATTATAAAGTAATAATTGGTTGGTAGACTCTCAGGTGCTTCTTGTGAAAGTGAGCCAATCACCAAAATTCTCCCCAACTTTCAACAGGACCCATTAATAAGTTGAATCTTTCATCCATGGCTAACTGTAGCTCATTGATGATAAAATTACAGAATTTCAGAGTTTGAATGGACTTTAGTGGCCATCAAGTTCAGTCCATTCAGGATAATGGATCCCAATGGCAACATGTCTAGCAAGTGCTTGCTCTTTCTTTGCTAGAAAATTTCCAGTGTGATGGAGAATGGAACCGAATGATTGCTGAAATTCCATTTCCCTGATGGAAGGTGAGAAGTCAACCAGGTTCCTACAGAGCCTATTCTCATCTCCCTTATTTCTCTAGTTTGAAACAATTGTAGCAGAATTATCTAATCCTTTAGGAAGGCCATTGATAAACTGAAAATTAATCAGATCGTTAATTAATTAATTAATTGATGGCATCCAGGATGGTGAATACTATTATTAATAGTTAGCATTGCTTTAAGGTTTGCAAAAGGCTTTGCATGTGGTTCTCACAACCCTGTGAAGCAGGTGGGGCTTTTATCTCCCTTTTATAGATGAGAAGATTGAGACTGAGAGTTTAAGTGACTTGCCCATGATTACACTTGGAGGCAGGTTTTGAAATCAGGTCTTCCTCATTACAAATCCCATCACTCTTAACTACTCTTATCATCTAGCTGCCTTGTTAAGGCAAAGGACCAACCCCTATATCCTGTTCAGTTTCCATATTTAAATGTCTCCATTGGTTTCTTGAACCAATGCCTTATGAGAAAATTTCAGAGGAAATCTGGGTATTTAGCCTGAAGATAATTCAGAAGGAAATCAACAACAATCTTCAAGTGTTTGAGGGATAATCATGTAGAAGAGTAACTAGGCTTGCTCTGTTTGATTCTGGGGCTGTTCTAAGCTTTCCTGAGCCTCTTAGAACCCTGCCTTCTGTAAGCCTTTCCGTGTTGGAAAGAATTGATTTAATTCAGTTCAACTGAACAAGTTTATCAAAGGCCTACTCCATGCCAAGCATTGTGCTAAAACAAATAGGTATTGGAGTCTGGAAGACCACAAGACACAGTGCCTGCTTACAAGAGGCTTACATTCTACTTAGGGATATGATAGGCCCAAGAAGAAATACTTACAAGAGCACTAACAATTTGGGGATATGGGAAAGCTCGATGGAGAAAATGGTGCCTACTGTTAAATGACAGAAGATAAAGACTCTTACATGTGAACCCGAGGAGGCATTTCAAGCACTAGGACTTGGGCAAAGGCTAAAAGAGGCAAGAGATGGTTTAGGGAGCAGCTGCTAGGTTGGTTTGGCCAGAATATAATGTGTAGGAAGGAAGTTAATATGAAATAAGCTGGATGGGTGGGCAGTGAAGTGGTGCAGTGGTTAGAATGCTGGGCCTGGAGTTGAAGACTCCTCTTCCTGGGTTCAGATCTGGTCTCAGACACGTTACTAGTTGTGTGATTCTAGGCAAGTCACTTAACCCTGTTTGCCTTAGTTTCCTCATCTATAAAATGAACTAGAGAAGGAAATGTATCCACTCCAGTATCTTTACCAAGAAAACCCCAAATGCAGTCATGAAAAGTCAGACACCAGACTGAAGAATTTGGTTTTTGTTTTTAATCCTAGAGTCCACATGAAGCCACTTTTGACTAAATCTGTGTCTAGGGAAGTTTATTTTAATGGCTATGTAAAAGATATAGACTGGAGAAAGAAAGTTCACTATTGAAGGACTGTTCAAGAGAGAGATGAAAAGAGGCTGAACTAGGGTGATGGCCAAGGAGTGGAAAGAAGGGAATGGATATGGACAAAGTTGAAGACTTGGACAATGAGAGGTAAGGGAGATGAAAGAGTCAAGGATGATTCTGAGAGTATAAATGGGGGTGACTGGAAAGATAATGGTGCCCTCTCCAGAAAGAGCATTGTAAAACACAACGTGAAAGGGGTGGTCTAGGGGAGGAGTTTGGGGAGGGTCTTGAGGAGGACCTCAGATGAGGTCACACTCCAATAATGAGATTAAGGGTGGGAAATAGCTGAGACTACCTGGAGATGACTGACAATGGAGGGCTTGGCTATTTTAAGCCAATGATTTGGGTATGGATAAATATCTGATAGGGTCAAGGGTAGAAACTAGATGGATTGTGGAGGGCTAGGATAGTAAGAGTAAGAGATTTGGGCCTCGCTATAATGAAAGGCTTATGGCCTCAGGCAAATGCCTCATCAAATGGGAAGATTCAGTCAGAGGTCAAGGGGGTTCCCAGAGCCTGTACCCCATCCCAAACTAGAATGTGAAACTCCATGCTGTTAGAGATTGAGAAGAGAGAAATCAGTTTGGGCTGGAGGGATGAGGAGGGGAGATTGGAAACCCTGAAAGGGAATGTGAGAGAGTGTCCAAGACAGACTCTTAACTTTCATCATTCTTCAGGGGCCAGCCAAGTGAGTAGGTGGATAGTTTGTCTTTCAATACCCAGGGCCACCTATGCAAAACAAAATTTTTTTTTTTCCTTCTTGCTTCCCCAAACTCAGTTAATCATTTAATTCCACCCTTTCTATTCTTTTTTGAACTTACGGATTTTCTCCTAAATTTGCATGAGACTGTTGGTGTAATTCAGGGGTAGAGAATCTAAAGGACTGCACTTGAGGATCTAGAGGGCCACAGGTTCCCCACCTCTGGTGTAGTGCAATGTGAACCCACCACAAACCCAGGGGGTCAACCTGTCTCTCACTTCTTTAAGAAACTCTTTAATAATGATAATATTATGATTATATAGTATATTATAATATATTGTAATATAGTAATAGTATAAATAATTACAAATTGCAGAGAAGGTGTTGACCTGCATTGGTAGAGGGATTTTCCTCCCCTGGGAATTCCCCCAACCAGTGAAATCACAGGTTGAATCCCGTCCTCTGCCCACGGCTGCTCCTCAACATTTTTGCATAAACAGTGATGAGTAGAGTTATATCCTGGCTGCTCCTTTCTGCTGCTTCTGAAGCCTGTCTTCCTTCAGCAGTTCCCTACCCAAACAAGTGAGAAGATGATTTCTCAGTCAGCTTTGCTGCAGGCTATTGTGGCAAGTGAACCAGCCAGTTTCCCATGGAAGAACAATTTCCATTAGAGTACTGCAGAGTACATGGTGTGCTCAGCACACCTTCCTTCTAATGGGTTACATTACATTCAGAAGGCAGCAGAAGCTTGACTTCCTAATAGCTCCTTAACATCTCTTGGAAGTGATTGTTGCAGCCTCCAAAGTTCCCAATAGCATGTCAGGGCAACAAGATAAAAGGAGTCACCTCCCTTACGGCCTGGGTAACTGAACACTAAAGTCAACTACTGAACTCTAGCTTCTAGTGGTTAATTAAATCCTTAAAGGGGGAGGGGAGTGGGTAGAGAATGATTGCCTTCCTGCAAACTCATGGGGAAATAATATCAAAAGTAGCCAATGGACTGATTGTTTAAAGGGACTGTGTTCTCCTTCAGTTAGCTATTTGAATGAACTATTCCAAAACAGTGGGCAATGCATTTACTCTACACTTGTCTGGAGCCAAACTTGGTCCAGTGTTTGGATCTATCTGATTGTTCTTTTATCTTTTTTTAACCATTTTGTATTATAGACTCTGGAGGAAAGAGTGAGTCTGATGACTTTGAAGTTCTACCCCACTTAAATCCAATTCATGCACAGGTCAATGCATCACCCTCATAATGGCATTGGTCTTCTTCCAGAAAAGATGAATGAAAGCTTTTGTTCCAATCTGGCTTTTCTGGGCAACCTGGCATGATTCAGGGCAACCTGTACCTCATGACTTAGGGTGGGTTCTTCCTGCCACTATGTAGTAGTATCTATTTTGTATTAATTCTTAATAACTTGAATTTCAGAGGGGGGTGACTGGATTGCTTTTGTGGAATGGCCAGGTCTTTTTCCTTGAAGCAGAGACCCATCTTTTTTAACACCTATATTCTCCTAATGATGTTGTACATCTGTAATTCTATGCAGAATTAAAATTAAAGATCCCCCAAAGGGCAATAGTGAGGTGCCTGCTGGATGGGAGTAGGCTGCAAATTGCATTACATGCAGGGTAGATTATGATACGAATAAGGAATTACACAGGAGAAATGGAATGCAGTAAAGAAATGGATGGCTGGAAAGAAAAATGGATTGGTCATGTATCGAGAATGAGGGATAATAGATCTAATGGAGAGACAGCCTACATGCTCCATTAGTAGCCACATAAAATCAAGACAATGAGAGGAAGACTCCCAGAACATAAGCACTGAGCCCCTAGGGCTAACTCATGGGACAGGAATCACACAGAGTGGGTGGGCAGGGATAATTTACAATCAGCATCATTGGGGGGGACTACAGACATCATGAGATCACAAATTCCTTAGAAATGTTCATTTTACCTTATCCTCAAATCATTCTTTTGGGTACTCCCATTTACCTATGTACTGACTATGGCAAGGAAAGAGAGAATCAAAAGAGGAATATCAGGAAAGAGAGAGTGAGAGAGGGAGGGAAAGAGGGAAGAAGGAGAAGGGGGGGGAAGGAGATCATGAGTAGAAAGAGGTCAGGATTCTAAAGAAAGGAGTGAGGTTAGGCAAACAAAATAGGCCAATTCATTACATTCAATTAATCTTCTTAGGTGACCTGGGCAAATCCAGTAAATTGAGGGGAAAGGATGGTGACAATCTGCCCTGATTTGACCTTTCATCATAATCATCAGGAAGAATGTGTTCTACTTGAGTGGTTTTCAAAGTTTCTTAGCTTTAGATATTTAGAGACAAAGATCATTCTTCCCCACCCCATCCACCCTTTCCACTCAATCTCTCACCCCTGTCCAAAATGTGCTGTATTGTGGAGTACTGGAAGGGTGTTTTGGGATTGGAAGTCAATGACTTCCCATAAAGGACCCCTGGTTTTACTCTGAAGGGGGGTGGGGTAGAGGTGCAGATTAAATGTTCTCTGAGTTAAGGCTCACAATTAGCTAGTTAGCTGTCTTCGTGTTAGAGACACATGTGACATGCTGTCCCGTGGAAAGGGGGTTTAGGTCTGTTCTCTTGGCACCAAAAAGCAGAATTAGGAGCAGTGTTTGAAAGCTACAAAGAAGCATATTGAGACTTAATACAAGGTGGGGAATCTCCCTAACCATGAGAGCTATTCTAAAGTGGAATGAATTGTGTCTGGAGGTAGTGAGTTCCGCATCAATGGAGGTGTTCAAACTAAGGCTAGGTAGAGGTGGGAGGGAGGAGAGGAATTCTTGTTTAGGTGTGGGTTGAACTAGATGGCCTCTGAAGTCCCCTTTCGACGCTGCAATTTGGTGACTTGGGGAATCATTATAATTTATAAATAACATCTTCGTGAGTTAAGGATGAATTACTCATGTACACACTTCACAGATACCTACCTAACCCTAAGGAGAAGAGGAAATAGGCATTTATATAGCTCCAGTATGTGCCAGGAATTGTTTGAGGCATGTCCTTAACACAATGCTAGAAAAAGCATTTACTTTTTTACCAAGCAGTAACAGAGGTTAAGGTTAGCACCATAGCTAGTGTGTTATTGGAGGGACTTCCTTATAAGCAGTTGAAGGTTTATATAGCAAGGTGGTATTAAGTGTTGGACTTGAGTTTGAATCCAGCCCCAGTTACTATCTGTGAGACCCTAGGCAAGTCATTTGCTCTTTCTGCCCCTCAGATTTCTCATCAGTAAAATGGGAATCATTATTATATTATTATATATTATATATAATAATTGTATATTATATTACCCGTGTTTCCCCGATAATAAGACCTATCCCGAAAATAAGCCCTGCCCTTACTGTGTAAGATTCCTCTAAAATAAGCCCTATTGAGATTGCTACTGTGGTGAAGGTGATCCCCTGCACTACACACTACATTATGGTACCCTCTGTATGCACCGTTCCCCCCCCCCCGAAACGCACGCCGCGCTCCGAGCTGCATCCAATCAGAGCTGCAGCAGTGAGCGCGTCATCCTGTTCTTCCCCAGTGATTTGCTTGCTGGCGCCATTGAGAGCAGTGCCTCGGAAGAGAGCTGAGGCAGGACAACATAAGCCCTCCCCTGAAAATAAGCCCTCTGGTGTTTTCCTTTCCAAAAAGATAATAAGACAGTGTCTTATTATCGGGGAAACACGGTATTATAGCACTAACTCACAGGACATTGTAAGGATAAAATGAGATAACATTTCTAAATATTTTCAAAGTTTAAAGCTCTATATAGTCAGCCATATTGAGAAATCTGGGGGAGAGGACTCTTAACCTGTCATTTCATTGGTCTGGGGCACTCCCAGTGTGGAAACTTTTCTTCACCAATGCTAATAGACAACTCATCTGTGGCTTTTAGGCTTGGAGGTGATTGGAACATTTAGAGGTTAAGTGACTTGCCTCGAGGCGTGCAACCAGTTATTGGTTCTTCTTTCTCAAAGAGGACCAGTTACTTCAGGAAGGTGATGGAGACTTGAAAGTCAACTGGATTTGAGTGAGGCAGGGCTTCATAGAGCCATCAGTTTCATTCTCTCCTCCAGTCAGCCAAGTCCAGTGGCAAGACATTAGACCAGAATTACATGCATCTAGTATGTTTGAAAAATAGGACTTGACCCAGGAGTGTGATGTTAAATGTGTAACAATGGGTTCACAAGAGAAAAGAAAAAGTGTTCTGGACATACTTTTAAGTTCAATTTACCTTATTGACATTTTTTCCATCATTTTCTTAAGTCTAGACAGTCAACAAAACAGAACAAAAAAAAAAAATCAAGCTTTGATTTGTAGACTTGCAGTTTCTGAGGTGCAAATGCTAACCGAGTTGGCTCCAGAAGACTCTTAACTCAAACCCAGATTGTGCTGTTGCCAAAGCTGGCCACAACTAAACTGACCCACCATCCCTCTTATTGAGAATATTGCCTATGATCGTTAGTATGAAGGAGGAGCTGAGAGACAGGAGAGACAGATCACAAGACCCTGAGGATTTCCTTCCTTCCATCTTGACATGGCCTAAATCCTATGACATTCTAGAAACTCATAATTTGTTTTGCCATTAATCTAGCTCTGTGGCACCTGTCCTGATTGATACCTTGGACTTCGGCAAAAGGTTGATGTCAGCATGAAACAAAGAAGTGTGGAAATGTGGAAAGCTTTTTTCACCACCAGATGGAAAGATGTGACATAGCCCTCAAGTCAGAGGTTAGTCAAAAGCCTCTAGATTGTCCTTACTTTCCTACTTGGTTATAAACTCGTCGGGGACCACCTCTGCATTCATTTCTAGCACAGCATCCTGTACGTTATAGGTGTTTAATAAGCGTTTGTTTAATGGAATCATATAAAAATGAATTACTTTTCTTTGTAGCAGATGTGACTATGGTAGGGAAAGACTACATTTCCCAGAATGCTATAGGCTTGAAGGTACATGGGAGAAAATACTGGGTAGATAGCTAGAACAGAAAGGAAAGAAAGAAAAAAAGTAGTTTCAGGGATGTACAGGAAAAAGCAGAAACCAGAGAGCTGATTGTTAAATTTTCAGTGAGAGCATTTATACCTTGGAAATTAGCAAATGCTACAAATCAATATTTACTTTATTGTTTTGTTGGTTATATAGGCTTAATAAAGTGATGAAGAAAATATTAATAATTGCAGATTAAAATAAAGAGTGTCCTGGGTACATTTTTCAGAGATTTGGTTTTTAAACATTTATTATTTTACCCCTGAGAAATACAAGAGAAATTTCTAGGAGAATGGTGGACTAAAAAATTATCTTCAGGAACGTTTATATCCAGGTGGAAGCAAAATACCTGATCTTTTTCCTTCTCTTATTTGGTTTTATGTCCTCTTTACCATTTTTCATTCCAGCTGGTACAATCCGTCCTTATAACCTGACTAATGAATAATGTGAAAATATTTACAGATCCTATATTTGAGTATAAACTGCCATGGGGGGAGGGGAGGGGAGGGAGGGAGGGGGACAAAATGTGAAACTCAAGGAATTGTGGAATTGAATCCTGTAAACTAAAAGGAAACAAACAAATTAATTTAAAAAAAAAAAGATTAAAAAAATTATCTTCAGGATAAATGGTAGATGTTCCAATGCCAAGTATCTTTGAGGGCCAGGTTGGAATGACAGGCAGCATGGCAGACAGTGCCTGAGGCTTATTGACCTAAGGTAGTCAACTGTCTATAGAAGTTAAGGTGACTTTCTTAGACTGCTGGCTAGAGTGTGAGCCAAACAAACATGGGTGAAATGCCTAGAGAAGCTCTGGATTTATCCATGCTTCACTGATTCCCCTGTTGAAGTTATATGTTTGAACCTTGCTGCTAGGTTTGGGCTGGAATCCCATTTATATCCTCTTCTGGTTTCATAATACTGTAAATTTATTTATGTTACATCACCCACTGTTCTCTCCTCCTTTGCTCCTTCTCTGTAGAGGAAGTAACTCTTTACCTTTCGAAAGTCAACTCTTGAGTGGAGACCAGTTCCTGAGGGCTTAACCCTTCAAACGTTCTTCTCTCTCTCTCTCTCTCCTTGTCTCTCCCTGCTCTCTCTCTCTCTCTGTCTCTCGCTCTCTCTCCCTCTTCTTCTCCTCCCCCTCCCTATCTCTCTTCTAATCTACTAGCTCCCTTCAAACTAAAATTCTATAGGTTTCCTCCCTTTCCTAACCAAAATCCTAGAAAAAGTCATCTATACACATCACCTTTTCTTCCTCACATCCCACTCACTTGTCTACCCCTTTCAGTTTGATGTCTGACCCTTCCATTAAACCTGAGCTCTCTAGGGTTCCTAAAGATTTATTGATCCTTAAATCAAAAGGCCTTTGCTAAGTCCCTTTTGACCTCTGCATATTTCAACATCAATAACCACTCTCTCCTGGATATTCTCTCCTCCCACAGTTGTCCTGACACTGCTCTATCCCACTTATCTTCTTTCCTGTCCAACACTTTTGGTAGATCCTTATATATCTCCAATCCTCTAAATGTGAGTGTCCACCAAAACTCTTTCCTGGGCTCTCTTCCCTCTTTACAACTCTTGGGGATCTCAGCCTCCATGGATTCTATAGTCGTCTCCATATAATGACTCCTAATTCTAGCTATCCAGCCTTAGCCTCTCTCCTGAATCCTTATCCCACATTCCCAAATACCTCTTGGATATCTGCACTTCCATATTTCAGTGTTATCTCAAATTGCACATATCTAAAATGGAACTCACCACCTTTCCCCACCCTCCCCCAAAATGCCCCCTTTCCCAAACTTCCTTATGTCTGTTGAGGGCACCACTATCTTTTCAATCACCCAGATTCACAACTTCAGAGCCATCCTTGACTCTGACTCTTTATCCTAACAGTTGTCAAGTTTTGTTGATTCTACATATCTCTACAAAGTCTCTTGAATTTGTCCCCTTCTTTCAACTTATGCACTCATCTCTTACCTCAACTAGTACAAAAATAGTCTCCTACTCAGTCTCCTTGTGTCCAGTTTTGCTCTTCTCCAATCTTCCAAACAGTTGCAAAAATAATCTTCCTGGGGCACAGGTTAGACTATTGACACCCCTCCCCTCTTCAGGAGTCTTCAAAGTCTATTTCCTCTAAGATAAAAATACTAATTCCTCCCCACCACAATCTGATTCCATCTTACATTTCCAGATCTTACTCCTACTCACATTCTCTGTTTCAGACCGATTGGCCCGGTGGCTGTTGTCCAAAATTGGCATTCCTCCTCTACCTCTTCATCTTTGCTCAAGCCGCCGTCTTTATACATGGAAAGCCCTTCCTCCTTATCTCTAAGTCTTGAAATTCCTGATTCCTCCAAAGTTTTTAGTTCAGGAGCTATATCCTATCGGAAACCCTTCCTGGTCTTTCTGGCTGCCAGCCTTCCTTCCTCTAATTACTTTATGCTTACGTGTTTACATAGTGCATCTCCTGTTAAAATGTAAGTTTCTTAAGGGCAGAGATGGTTTTTCATTTTGGTCTTTCTACCCCTGCCCCTAGCAGGGTAATAAATATATGTTGAACCAAATTACTGAAAATATTCAAAATGCTTGGTGGTTACCTTGGTTTCTCTCAGGTGAGCTAACTGGAAGCCAAATTTGGAAGTTTCCAAAGGAAACCCTAGGTGGGGGCATGCGCTACATAGAAGCATAATTATTATTGTTGATAAAGTTCAGGTATTAAAAACAGTTTGTCCTGAATTTACACATCAGTTGTACATCTCTGTTTTCTGCAGTCTGAAAGGCCTTTCTCTGAAACTCAGGAATTTACCTGGAATGAGCTATCCCAGATTTGAGAGACTTCTCAGAAATGATTCTCCTTTCTTTATTGCTCTAGAGACAGCCATCCTCCCCCTCTCTGTAACCCAGTGCTTACCACTGACTCTTTATTGAAGTAGATATGGTGATAGTGGAGTACTGGAGGCATTTTCTAAGCCCATTAGATCACAGACCTCCTGGAATTAAATAGCCTTGAATAGCTGATTTACATACTTACAGGAAAGTGAATCCATTCTGGGGAATGATGCCTTGTATATAATTCCAAAGGCTTTTATAGCAAAGTTCCAAGGATGGGGACTCTCTGATGAGCCAATCTGTTTCTCTAAAATCCCTCAAAATCTGACCTAAAATATACTTCCTCTAGGCAGCTATCCTTGACTGGCCTGCTGAACAGGTACCACTTGTTGGTATATTAGTTTGTATTTTTGAAGTTGCTTTGTGTGTGTTTTTCTAAGTTTTTTTTTTTTGTCAGAGAGACGGTATCCTTTCTATAAGACTATATACAATGCTCTGCACACATTGGGTACATTAATGTTGCTTCCTGACTGATGCCATGACTAGGTGATACTGGGATACCTCTTTTGGTCTCTGCTAATTTGGGGTGAGAGTTACCCTCTCTGAGCTGAGGGTGGTCAAGTTGTGAGTCACTTGGTATTCTGTCTGACTCTTTCTCTAAAGGCTTCAATAAGACTTTCATTGTCAAAACCCTTCATGCCATTCTTCTAGTCTTGTGCCCAACAGACTAGACCTAGAACACTAATGATAGCTGCTAGGAGGCAAGGCAGATCAAGTACTAGGCCTAGAGTCAGGAAGACTCGAGTTCGAATATGGTCTCAGACATTTAATAGCTGTGTGGCCCTAGAAATAGCACCTATTTCCCAAGGTTATGAGGATCAAATCAAATAATAGTTATAAAGCTCTTAGCAATGTGTCTGGCACATAGTAAGCACTAAATAAATGTTACCTATTATGTTAATAAGTAATTCTGTACTCATTGGTTAATTGTTGACAAATCATAATAGCTGAAACTTTATAAATTATTTCATTCCCTTCTTACAACAACCTTGTGAGGTAGTTACTATATATACTAATGAATATTACTGCTACATATGAAAAAGGTGCTGTGATTATCCCCATTTTTACAGATGAGGAAACTGAGGCAAGGGTTAAGTGACTTGCTCAGGGTCACTCAGCTAGTATGGAGGCAGGATTTGAATGCAAAGCTTCCTGATTCCAGGCGTGTCACATAATGGCTCCTAATTGTCACTCTTGTCCTCCATCCCAACTCTAGTTACCACCCAACCCCAACTCATACCACCAGTCTTTTCACTCTTGATCAGTCATGGTTCTCATGACTACTGCACTTACTATTGACATAAGAAGAGCACCTGAAGTGAGAAGAGCACCCAACTTAAAGGCAGGAGAGCTGAGTTAACATCCTAGGACTGGGAAATGCTGTGTCACCATGGACAAGTCACTGAAGCTCAGTGTCCTCCTCTGGAAAATGGAGATAAAGCTTTCATGACCCGCCTCACAGGAATGTTGCTGGGGAAGGACTCGTGCTTAATTTAATGTGAGGTTTTGGCTGCCCTGGGTCCCCCTCCTATAGCATCAGGAGAGACTCCAGGCTGAATGCCCACAGGAACACCAGCCCCAAAAGCAGATGGCAGGAAGAAGAAAGCCATCTGTTTCCTTGATTTGCTTTTCTTTCTCAGTTTTTTTTTCCTCTTTCTCTATGTGTATGCTTTCTGTTTTTGTTACCCTTCCTCCACATCAGTCTGCTATCTAGTCACAGAAGACCTATTAGTAAAACATAACTTACTTCTAATAGCAAAAGAATGGTCTGCCAATTTGTACTTCTCCCAAGGATGAATCTAGTAACTTTAAAGTGTCCTGTAAAATGATGGAAAATGAAAATTTGATTAACCTTCTAAAATTCCATGCAGTCTTCAGGGGGGAAAACAAGAGAGGAGAGGAAGAGGGAGGAGTGAAGTTATGAAGAATGTGATAAAATGGTCATGTTATGACTTCCCAAAGGCCAAGAATCCTTCCTGGCCTAGACAAAAATCAGTAGACCTACTATTAACATACCAAAGAAACTCAGAGAAATCATTTAACTTCTTTATCTCAGCTCTCCTCTGTAAAGTGGAGATGTGTGGGTGCATGCATATGAGGGAGCTACCAATTATAAAACATTACTTCTGGGGACTTTCAAAGAAGGAGCAGGAGAGAGAGAGGGAGGGAGGGAGAGAGAGAGAGAGAGAGAGAGAGAGAGAGAGAGAGAGAGAGAGAGTGTGTGTGTGTGTGTGTGTGTGTGTGTGTGTGTGTAGAGCAGATGTATGCCTTGTCTTCTTCTGACTTCCTGGTTCATTCTGCAAAGAACTACTATCTTGTATTGCTTTCTCACATGCCAGAAACATTCACAGGTTTGAAGGTCTGGCAGGCTGGTGAGGGTGATAATGCATATGTTAATGTATGATATGATAATATGATAATACATATGGTAAGGGTGATAATACATTGTTAGATTTCTTTGAAGAAGATGCCATATGTGTGTATATGTATATGCACACACATAATTTATAGATTATATATATCTATAATCTATACCTATAGATATCTATAATCTCTAGATACAGATATATACCTATATCTAGAAATATAGCTACATAAAATCTAGAGATATATCTATATATAAAATCTATAAATATCTATCTAGGTAGTATTTATATAAAATTTATTATGCTATTACTTTATTTGATAATTGCCCTCTCTTAATAACCCTGGACAGTAGGACTACCAACATTGTTATGCATATTTTATTTTTTTTTATCAAATGCTTTTTTAACTTCTAGTTTACATCATTCATTTCTGCAAGATTTTGAGTTACAAATTTTCTCCCCATTTTTCCCCTGCCCATGACCCCAAAATAGCGATCCCACTGGATATTCCCTCCTCCAATCTGCTCTCTCCCATATCTTCTCCCATACCCCCTCCTACTTTCTAGTAGGGCACGGTGGATCTCTATGCCCCAGTGGCTGTATATCTTTAAACATTTGATTTTAAAACTTTGAATTCCAGATTCATGCCATCCTCTCTTGTCACCCACCCTTACTGGGAAGATAGGCAATTCAATATAGGTTGTACATGTGTAGCTATGCAAAACATTTCCATAGTAGAGATATTGTAAAAGACTGACTATATTTCCCTCCCTCCTATCCCACCTCCCGCTTGTTCTATTCTCTACTTTGATCCTGTCCTTTTTCAAGTTATGCATATTTCAAAGATGAAGAAATTTGAGCCTCAGAGTCTAAATTTGCTCATGGGCACATGCTAATAAGGTCCATAAAAACGATATTAGACTGTCTCTATCACAACAACATACTTGAAACCAAATGAAAGGCGCTCAGAAATTGCATGAGTAGGCATGAATGCTGACTGCTTAGGGTCCTGGATTTAGAGCTGGAATGGACTTTAGGGGTCACCCAACCCCTTCATTTTATTCAATCACTTTAAAAGATGCTTTATTGATGATGTCTTTCGGTTTAACATCATTTATTTCTGCACATACCTCTTACCTCCATGCAATCCCTTCACTTTACAAATGTGGAAACCAGAGCCCAGAGAGATTCAGTCGCTTGACTGCCTGGGTGAAAAGACAAGCATTTGAACCCAGGACTTCTGACTCCAGATGCAGTGGTTTATACAATACTTCACTGCCTCCATTTCTTCCTTGATTTGTGGAAGAAATATTTGCTGAGAACTCCTACTAAGCAATTAATCAACTAGCATTTATTAAAGTGCCTACTCTATGCTGAGATAGTGAGTGGCTAGAAAGTTGTCTTCTGAGCCAGGGAGCCCTGAGTTCAATCCTGCTTCTGCTATTTATACTACTTGGGAACCTAGGTAAATCACTTAACCTCTCTAGGCTCTAAGACTATAAATTGCAGAGAAGTTGTTGACCTGCATTGGTGGAGAGAATTTCCTCACCAAGAAGTTCCTCATACCAACATTCAATCCCTAATCCTATTATTTGGGCTCTGGAGATACAAAAACAACCAAACAAGAAGACTGCCATCAAGGGTTTAACTTGGGGAAGGGAGAAGACAGCATGAACATAATAAGTAGATAAAAAATATTTACAGAGTAAATAGCAGTGTTTTGGGGGGAAGGCAGGGTCAGGAAGTCTAGCTGAGCTGACAAGGGAGCCAGGGATTCTTGAGGCTTTGTGCCAGGGCAGTGAGGAGATAGGATACAAAGTTTACAAACTGTGGTGGGACTTGAAAGAATTGACAAATGATAGCTAGCATTCCTATATTGCTTTAAGGAGCACTTTACACATTATCTCATTTGATACAACACCCCTATTGTTACCGTTAAACCCAGGGATGCCAAAAACTGTTGAGGTGGGGGCTTTGCCCACCCAAAAACTGTTTCGATTTCAGGATGTGTTGTGGTGGAACCCTCTCAAAGAATTCAGAGTCAGGGCAGCTAGGTGGTGCAGGAAGTAAAGGCTGGCCTGGGAGTCAGGAGGACCCAAGTTCGGTTCCACCCCAGACACTTAACACCCACACCCACACACACACAAAACTAGCCTTGTAACCTTGGGCAAGTTACTTAACCCCAATTGCCCTCCAAAAACCAAAAAAATGTATAGGCATTTATCAAGATTAATGCCTCTCATGAAGCTGGCTAAATTCCAAGAGGAACCAGCAACTTGAGAGAAAGCAAGATGGATTTTTATAGGATAAAGATGCAATTACATACATAGAATAGAGAAATATCATTAATATTAAAAAGGCAGGAGGAGTTTGTTAAGGGATTAGGTAATGGGAGGGGGGTCCCATCTATCATTGAGTGGTTAAACATTCTGGCCATTCTGCCCTCCAACTGGCTTGCTATTGTGGTCCTGTCTTGGGCTAGATGGATGATGTGATTGTGATTGAATACAATAACACACCTGTTTCTGTGGGACTGGGTCTGGGGGCAGTGACCAGGTAGAGGCAGTAGCTAGGTTCCCATCATATGGACACAATGGATGTTTCTGTGGGAACTAAGAGTTCAGGGACACACCTGTTGTTCCAGTGAGCAGTGAGGCATATACAAAGAAGTTAGGACAT
>NW_027186457.1:12254617-12263744 GCF_028583685.1 Petaurus breviceps papuanus | reverse complement strand
AGGTGCATTGGGCCTGCTGTTCACTAGGGCCAGGCCTATAATGAAGTTTGAATTTGGTTGGGGGCAGCTTTATTAGGATTCCATCACTATGAAGTAGGCACTATTACGCCACCCTTTTACAGATGAAGCCCCAGTTAATGTCTGAGGCCGATTCTAACTCTGGTCTTCCTAACTTCAAACCCCTAATCTGCTCTGCCCCGCGGAGCCAATAGGGACAGCCGCCTTTCTGAGAGAAGAGGACATAGGCTAGGAAACGGCATATAGAAGCTTGCTGCAGCCCTCCTCCTGAAGGTATACTTCCAAGAACACTTTCTTCCTTTTTATAAGCAAACTGTGCCATCTACAGTTTGGGTTTGTCCTTTGCTGACCCACCCCAGCAGTGATTTCGGATGAAGAGTCAGTCCCCCCACCTACAGCTGCAACTCAGGGTTGATGCTGCTCCTTCAGGGACCAGTTCCGAAGGATGACAGCCCAGCCCCAGCCGGAGCTATAAACTTCAACCAGCCACAAGAGTGTGCATGTGAGGTGACTGCAACATTTTTCCTGCCAAACCAGAATTAGCCGGTATAGGAATGAAAGAGTGTGGAGACTTGAGCTTGCACAGGCTGGACGCTCAGCTCTTACCCAGGCACCCCGGAGCCCCCCGGCTCCGCGGGGCAAAGGGCTGAGAGCCCCGGTGATCACCTCCACCTGCTCCGACCAGTCCCGGGCTGTGGCCAAGCACAGCTGGAGGGCCAGGGCACCGCGGCTACAGGATGAGAGGCTCCGCTGCAACCAGGCTCGGCGTTCGGGGGGGTCCGGGGCAACAGCGAGGAGCTGGGGAGCCTAGTGACTAGTGTCCTGTGAAGCAGCTGACCCGGGGCTGGCCGGGAGCGGTAAGTGCGCCCAGGGCTCCGGCACTGCCCCTGGGGATGGGGGCCCAGCTGCAGCCCCGGCCACCGGGGTTCTGCTAAGAGGGCTTTAGGGGCTGCCGAGGGCGGTGATGGGAGGAGAAGGAGGAGGAGAAAGGATGGGCAGGAGGGAGGTGGGGAGAGGTGTGAGTACCCTCCCTGCCCTGAGAGCAAGGTGGGGACCTGGTCCCCGGCCTGGCTGCTGCAGCGAGGGGTAACTGTCGGTCATTGTCTGCGCTGCTAGTGGGAGGGAAGGAAGGAGGGAGGAGAGGAGGAAAGGAGGGACAGACAGACAGACTGACGGAAGGAGAGGATGTGTGCTCCTTTCTTGCCGCCTTTAACCCGGGGAAAGCCGGTGAGAAGCTCCTGGCCCCCCCATCCCCGCTCTCGGGCGCCCCCGCTCCGCCTCCCGGGGAGCCCCTGGCCAGGGCTGTGCCTTCCCACCCCCTCGCCGGGCTCCACTCGCCCTCCGCCCAGCGCGGTCCAGCCGCAGGCCCAGCTCAGGGGTGAGAGCAGGCTGAGCCGGCGCCGGTTCTAGTTACTGAGGGACAAATAGGATGTGGCTATTTATGGGGCGAGGGGGAGGAGCGGGAGGCGGGAGCAATGCGGGGAGTGGGAAAGCGAGGGCCCCCTGGGTAAACTGGTTGGGGACTGGACGTGCCTCAGTTTCCTGCGGGGGGCCAGGGCTCTGGGGTCGAAAAGGCTGACGGATCTTGGGAAGATAGCCCACCAGGCTCCCTGCCTGCCGCGGCTCTGGGAGGAGAAGCACTGGGGGGGCGGTCCAATCTCTCAGAACGCGGAGATACTGACTTGGGGGTCTCGAAAGAGAGAGGAGGGGGAGGCCACAGAGCGGAGAGCCAATTGAAATCCAAGGTTTGCGAGGGGGCCCCAGGGTGGAGTCCTCCGGGCGAGTCTGGCCCGCCCTCGTTATCAGGATAGGCTATGGGGCAGCACGTGCTGCGGACAGCAGCGGTCTGGCCGGGAGGCGGGCCCACGACCCATCCCTCCCTTTCCATCCCTCCATCTCGGCATCCCTTCATCCGTCCCTCCATCAAATAGTTGGGCAGCAGCTGATGCTACCGCCGCTTCCTCAACCGCACTTACATATCCAGGTGTCTGTGCATTCAAATCCCGCACCTCCGAGTCTAATACAAAGAGCGAAAATGGGACAAATTCCCCTTATCACTTGCAGCTTGCAGAACGACAGCTCCATAAGAAGGCACTCACCCTTCTCATCCTCCTAGGGTCGTGAATGTAGAGCTGGAAGGTACCTCAGAATCCAACCTCCCCATTTTAGAGGTGTGGACACTGAGGTCCAGAGGAATGAAATCACATATTCGATAATTGACAGAGCTCTGGCCCTAATCCGAGTCTCAGGACTCCAGCTAGCGCTCCTTCTACATCTCCCCTTGGCCATTTTTGGTGTCTAGGTGCCGAGTTCTAGCTAGGCACCAAGCCCCAAGAACTTAATGTTTACTCATGTTCATTGAATCACAGGGTGATTTTACTTTATCACTGAAACAATTTTCTGCAATCCAATGACACTGGCCTCCTTGCTGCTACTCACACAAGACCCCTCATCTCTCAATTCTAGGCATTTTCACCGACCGTCCCCCATGCCTGAAATTCCTTCCCTTTTTATCCCCACCGGTAGGCTTCCTTCAAGTGCCAGCTAAAATTACACCTTCTACAGGTAGCCTTTCTTGATCGCTCTTAATACTGGTGCTTTCCCTCTGTTGATTACCTCAAATTTATACTTTATATAGCTTTATAGAGAGAGCTTTATTTTATATGTTTATATTTATATAGCTTACATATATATTGCCTAGTTGTGTTCATGTTCTTTCCCTCAGACTGTGAGCTCCTCAGAGAAGGTCTGTCTTTTCGCCTTTCTTTGTATTTCCAATGCTTATTAGCACAAGTATCTGGTATATCGTAGCCACTTAATAAATGTTTATTGAGTGTTGATGGAGAAAAAAATCTAAGGCAAAATAAAACTCCCTGGATTTTCCCTTATCTTCAGTGGAAACATACCAGCTGTCCTTGGTCATACTTACATAATCTTTCCCTATATGGTGTATGTAGAATGCCATCAGACATTCCATACCTGCCTGTATTCCACATTGAAAACAGCCAGTTGAAATCACATTCACTTAAAAAAAAATTATTGGATAATAGCTTGAATTCTTTAAGACATTCTCTTAGGTTGTGAGGATCAAGTGAGATATTTGTAAAGCACTTAGCATAGTGTCTAGCATGTAGTAGATGATTAATAAATGCTTTCTTCTTTCCTTCCTTTCTTTCTTCCATCCTTCCATCTTTCTTTCTTTCATATTTCTTTCCTTCCTCCCTTCCTTTCTTCTTTAGAGAAAATTATTATTTAAAAGAAAATAGACATCATATGGACATTCAGGTTAAACTGATTATAGATTATGTGCTACTATTCCCATCACAGTTCTAGCCCTCTCTTCATGAGATGACTATATTTATAGTTTTTAACTTAATCAATCCCAACTTTTCTCTTCACTTAAAACTAGAATACCAGAATTTTTACCAAAGAGAATTAGTCAAGCTAAAAATAGATGACCGATTTACTTGTGACTTTATTCTTAGAAGAGACTTGAGCAAAAAAAAAAAATGAAAATTTTGGATTCTGGTGCTCTGGAGTAGGATATATTGCATGTTCTGAGTGACTAACTGTGAGTATACTAGATTAGCTGAACTGCTTATCATTATTTAACAGCTTGCACATGTTGCTTTCTTTTGTCCGTCTATAAGGAAATTTGGATTTAAGGAGAGAGTAGAGGCACCGGTTATTTTGAGGAAGAAAAAGAGCCAGCGGCAAATGTGACTTACAAAGGCAATTTAACCAAAGACAGAGCTGTCTCTGGTTTTGCTTTATATGGCAGTCAGGAAGCATTTATTAAGCGCTTACTATATACTGGGCATTGTGCTAAGCACTGGGGATGGAAAGGGAAAAGACAGTCCCTGAAGTTAAGGGCTGCTAAGGGGTCCTTGTCTTGAACTTGTCTTTTTGAGATGCATGTTCATTTCTCATGTAATAAACCCGATTTTCACATGTCTCCTGATATTGTCATTGACACTGCCCTTAAAGTGTTCAAAGTCTAATGGGGGAGATAGCAGGCAAATAGGAAATGAAGGAAGCCAGGGAAACCTAGAGGCAGAGATGAGGAGGGACTTAGTTTTAGGCATGGAAGACGGCCAATACAGAAGCACAGTCTGGAGGCAGAGTGACTTGTATTGTGTTTGTCCTTCATTTTCAAAGAGGGCCATGGCATCAGGGAGATGATAACTAGTTGATTTTGATTTGAGTGAGGGAGGGCTGCCCAGGGTCACCAGCCTCACTTTCTCCCCCAGAGCCATCTAGGTCCAGTGGCCAGATATCCATCAGGATGACTGGAGATGGCCCAGGATGCAATGGGAGACCCTAAGGCCTTTTTAGGTACTCATTTAGAGTGAGGCAATGCCCATTCAGTGAATAGGCCTCTTTAAGAAGTTAGTCAAGGGATGGGCCCTTTAGTTAGGAAAAAGAAGAAAAAATCCCTGCATCATTAAGTATGTGGTGGGGAGTCAAGAGTAAGGAGAGTGGAAAGGTAATGAAGGTTTTAAAAACCAGAAGATTTTATATTTGATCCTGGGGGTAATAAGCCACTAGAGATTATTGAAGGGTGTATCACGGTCAGTCTTGAGTTTTAGGATGGTCACTTTGAGAGTAGAGTGGAGCATGGACTGGAAGAGGGAAAGACTTAAGGCAATAGTCTTTAACATTCATTTTAATTTACATTCAGTAGTCCTTAATGTTAAATTTTCTGAATCAGATCTAATTGTACTCAGAAGCTTATTAATAGCTACTGTCATTACACTAATAATGAAGTTTGAGATAATTTTTGCTTTTCAGCGTTTTATGGCAAATAATCGAATGTCCTACATTTTTGGAGTCAAGAACTAATGATGACACAGTAAATGTTTCTTTCTCTTTAAAGACAAGTATGACAATTCAAGTGCTTGTCCAATTCCCAAGGGAAGGCTGCCTTTCTGGTAGTCCTCTAAAAGAAAAGTTCCATTTACCTAGGGAAAATTATACTTCAGGGTTCTGAAGCAACTTTTGCTGAAAAAAGTCTAGTTAAAATGTAGCATGTGTTCAACAAACATTTTTGAACCCAGTAGGAGCAAGGCCTCGTCCTAGACCATGTAACAGGTAAGAAGATGGATTCATAACCGACCATCTGGTCCTTCAAAGCTCACGTGTCCATGATATGGAGATAAACACTAGGACTTCCACAGATCTGGGATCTCATTACACAAATATTTCTTCTAGTAATGGAAGTTACCACTTACCTTCTAAAACAGTGTATGTGTAGGAGGTTAATCTGTGAAGTTCCCTGATCAACTTCATACAATCTCTCTTTACCAAGCAGCCCCTACTGTGGGCTTGGGCTGGAATTGGACATATAAAGACAGGAACAAACAGTATCTACCCTAAAGAAGTTTACATGCTACTGGGCTGGGGGGTGGGGATGGAGGTGGGGGAGGGCAGGTAAGAGTAAGATGGATGATAACATGCACCCAAATAATTCAATGCAACGTGTGTACGAAATAAACACAAAAACATTTCCACGATATGAACTGAATTTACTGACCAGCAAAGTAATATAACATTCCCTCATTTGGGTGGGAAAATGGGAGCAGTGGGGGTCGGGGGGATGGAATGTTGCAGGTCCAATGGGAAGCAGGTTGTCTTCTGGCAGCCTTAATTTATTTTCCTTTTGAGCATTATCCAAAGCACAGATGGACTCAGAATGACTGTATGTGTCCGCAAAACTGTGGTCGGGGAGAGGGGATGGGGAAGGCAGAAGAGCTCACTGGAGAGGGAAGAGTGATTTTATAGAATGTTTATGAGCTGCTGAGAATACATTATGTTGTTTCTGTATTATCTATGAGGTGGAGAAGCACCCAGGATGCACTGTTATCTAGAGTTGCTGTGTGAGAATTAGTGCCCCTTTAATTCGCCTCTGTGGAGACCTGGACATGAGCTATATTTCAAGATTTTCCAGTCTAATTTCTGAGTAGGGTGAGGCAAGCCAAAAAGACATTGGGTGGCAGGAGGGTCTTACCCTATGATTGAACATGGTCTGTATAAGGGCAGAGAGGTTACAAGTCCTAGTCTGCAGGTTAAATGCATAAGTGCCCATGTCCTCCTGTAATAGTCTGCCATGTAAGTGGTCCATCCAATTTACTGGGTTGGGGTGGGACTTCCTCTGGGTTTCTTGTTGTTTCTTGTGTGTTAAGGTACTGGAGTATGTAGGTTGTCTATCAGTTATCACTAGGTCTTATAACACCCCTGAACCACCTTTATTTCCAGTCATTTATTTCTGAAACACAACTTTTTCCCTACAATTATTTGTTGGAAATATATACTCCAATGCCCTTTGGATGTCTTGCCAATCACTGTTAGGAGACTGTACTATCTCATTTCTCTTATGTACCATAGGGCTGGCTGACCCCACAACAATCCAATTAATTCATTCCCTATCATTGAGACCCAGCAATGGGAGATGCAAGCAAAATCCCTAACATCCCAGCTATTCATTAGTAATAGAAGATTATTGAGTCCTTAAAAGTACTGTAAAAAATTCCCAAATGCCACTCAGCTCACTTTCTATCCAATTCTGGGTCCAATCCACTATTCTTCTATAGTGTCTGTCTGAGGTCTGTGTACCAGTGGATTTATGGGTTGTTCATCCAACAGTACATCATAGTCTAGACAACAAGCTTTTTGCTTTTTTTTGTTTTTTTGGAGGGGAGAGGGCAGGGCAATTGAGGTTAAGTGACTTGCCCAAGGTCACACAGTAAGTGATAAGTGTCTGAGGCCAGATTTCAAATCCAGTCCTCCGGTCCTCCTGACTCCAGGGTGGGTGCTATATTCACTTTGCCACCTAGCCGCCCCTCAAAAAGCTTATTTCATCCACTTGGTTTTCCTGTCCAAATACTATGGATAAGGCAGACTCTTTTAGGTACGACTTGTTTAAGAGAGTCCACAGTGTTCCAGCACAAAGTCATCTACAAACAGAAATGTCTGAAGGGCCTATTGTCTCTAAGGATCCACATTTGGACTTCGCACTGAACGTCATTCATAATAGTAGCAAATGTGTTTGGTAAGCAAAATCTCCCTGTTTTATGTTTCATTTGATACAAATAAGGAGGATCATTGAGTAAATTATCTATTGTTATCTCTTTCAAAGAACTTTGTGTGATTTTTACTCATGCATGTGAATCACCTTGTTGTAAGAGAGCCTTTAAAGGTCTACCAAATCAAATGTTGGGTTTTTGTTATAATCCACAAACAATAAACATGGTAGGATCATATACTGTCTACACATCTTTGTGAATTGTGTGCCTGTGATGATAGAGTTTGTTGAAGAATGCTGTTTAGGGGGTGGTCGGGTGGCACAGTGAATAGAGCACCAGTCCTGGAGTCAGGAGGACTTGAGTTCAAATCCATCCTCAGACACTTGGCACACTTACTAGCCATGTGACTTTGGACAAGTCACTTAACCCCAACTGCCCTCCAAAAAGCCAAAAAAAAAAAAAAAGTGAAAAAGCCTCCTTGGTTCATGCCTTCACAGAGATGTTTTTGATGTTTGTGTAAACTATTTAAACATAAAATCTTTTGTAAGGATGGGAAAGTAGGCGTATGGGTTGGCCAATACTGATGTCTTTTTGGTTGCCTGTTTGTTTCTTAATAATAAATAAGGCTTGAGATTTTCCCTCAGATGTTTGCTTTTGTTTAACTATCACAAGAATTGATCTTTCAGAAAGCTTCCAAAGATTATGTTGTCTCCAGCCTGTCTATTTTTGTGTATATTTGGCCTAATCCAGCTGTCCTTCCCATCTTTGTTTTCTCTGGTGTCGTTTCTTCTTCCTCGCAGAGCCTACTGTAGTCTGTGTTGACAGAATGTGAATGTGATGTTTCTGCTGTGCTTAAAGGAGAAAGGAATTTATATTTCTCACCTGTTCATCTTCCACCTTCCATTTCATCCTTGGTTGCCCTCAGGATGATCAGGCTTGGTTGAATCTCTCACCAAACTTTCTACCAATTTGTTTTTCCTTCTTTTTCTTCTTGTTCTTTTATGACATTCTCTTGCTCATAATGTTCCGCCATCTTCTTCTGTAAGAATTTGCAAATTAATTTGTATTCTAAACTAATAATGCTCTTGGCTACCATATATCTGTGCTTAGTGAGGAGATCAGATGTTTCCTGTCTTGAGGTAGTTCCTAGGACTTTTTGGTTACATCATTGATATGTATCAGTTAAACTTCCCAAGGAAATGTCAACAGCCTTTGCCAATATCTGTTCTTTTATTTGTTTCATATGTGGGAGGGGAGGCATCAGTGGGTTATTTAAATAGGCCAAGTACTTTTTGTTCAGTTGTGTCCAACTCTTCATGACCCCATTTCTTGGCAAAGATACTGGAGTGGTTTGCCCTTTCCTTCTCCTGCTTATTTTATAGATGAGGAAACTGAAGCAAAAAAAGGTTAAAAGACTTGTCCAGGGTCACATAGCTGAGGAGAGATTTGAACTCAGTTCTCCTAACTCCAGACCCTACACTCTATCCATGCACCACCTAGCTTCCTGGCCAGGCTGGACCTGCCTTGATTGCATGTCCTATCTTTTGGCTTATGTTCTTTCATCTCATTTGATATCTTTTCTCTAAAAGGTTGGTGGTCTGACCCTATTAGGTTGTTTTGAAATGACTCCCTACATGGGTAACCAGTTCTTCCTTGTTTAAATAGGGTGTTCATTTTTGTGATGTTATTTGGTGCTCACCATGCCCAATGCCTTCAAATTTTCTTCTTGATGACATTTTTCATTATATATAGATATGAGACTCCTTATAATTCACAAGCCTTTGATCTTTGTTTCTTACTCCTCAATCATGTTTTCCAACATATTTTTCACTATCCCATGCCCACCATTGCATTTAAGTCACTAAGCAATAAAGTATGTGTTGATTTGATTTGGGGGGAGGGAGGTTCTCAAGTTCTTCATAAAATTTCTATACTTCTTCATCATTTGTAACAGATGGTGAAATTCAAGATTACCAGGTTGTTCCATGAAATTATAGATAGACAGAGAGGAGAGAGAGAGAGAGAGAGAGAGAGAGAGAGAGAGAGAGAGAGAGAGAGAGAGAGAGAGAGAGAGAGAGAGAGAGAGA
>NW_027186457.1:12246113-12254607 GCF_028583685.1 Petaurus breviceps papuanus | reverse complement strand
AGAGAGAGAGAGAGAGAGAGAGAGAGAGAGAGAGAGAGAGAGAGAGAAAGAGAGAGAGAACATTTGTTAAGTGCTATGTGCCAGACACTGGATTAAGATCTGGGAATATGAGGGGCGGCCAGGTGGCTCAGCAAGTAAGAGCACCGGCTCGTGTCGGGATGACCTGGGGATCGCATCCGGGCTCAGACACTTAGCACCACACCCAGAAATAATTGGCTGTGTAACCTTGATCAAGTTACTTAACCCCAATTGCTTAAAAAAAAAATCTGGGAATATGAACACAAGCAATTAAGACAGTTCCTGCCCTTAAAGAAATTACATTTGAATGGGGGAAAGACAACATAATGGAGAGCTGGAAAGGATCCTCCCTCTTCCTAAGAGAAGGGAGACAAATTCAGAGAGTGAAGTGAAGCATGGGTGGCACCGCTCCTGAAATCGTGGTCCAGGTTAGGGACCAATCAGAGGAGTGTGACCTGGAGATGGTGATTTCTTCATGGTGGGAGGATGGTTGATAAAGAGGAGGAAATTATGTCTGGAAAGTGCAATTGTCTTACTTCCTGCCCTTGGACACGTAATAGAACCAATTCTTCTAGTTCCTTTATTTTCTTCCCTAAGAAGAATCTGTAAGTCATTGTTAAATTAGCTATGACTTCTTTTTGCCTTCTTGTTTCATTTAGAGTGAAAATGTTAATACTGATATTCATTTCCTCTAGTACGGGAATTCTTAACCTGTGGTCCATGAACTTTTTTAAAAAATATATTTTGATAGCTGTATGGCAATATGATTGATTTCCTTTGTAATCCCATTTAAAAATATTTTATGCATTAAAAACATACTTCTGATAAAGAGTCCATAGACTTCATCAGAAAACCAAGGGTACCCATGCAGGAATATGCTGGTAAATGTTTTAACAGTTGCCTCTCTTGGGGTAAAATGTACACAGGATGCACTTTAGAGTTTAATCTGCAATATTAAGATTTTCCCCATCACTTTCTTTTTTTAAATTTTTTGTCTTTATTAATTTTTTTTAGTTTACAAGATTCAGTTACACAATCCCTTGAATTTCAAATTTTCTCCCTCTCTCTCTCCTCCCCCACCCCCCATGGAGGCATGCAATCAAGTATAGGATCTGCAAATACTTTCACATTAGACATTAGTCAGGTTATAAAGAAGGATTGTATGAAATGGAATGAACAATGGGAAAGAAGTAACAAAACCAAACAAGAAAAAGAAAGACAGCCGGTAGTTTGCTTCAATCTGCATTCAAACTTTGTTCTTTCTAGTTCTTTCTCAAAATGTAGACATCTCTCTCCATCATGAGTCTTTTGGAGTTGACTTATAACCCTGCATTGCTGAGAAGAGATTCAAAGTTGGTTGTCACACATACGTTGTGTCTGTAATTGTGTACAAATTTCTCCTGGTTCTGCTCTTCTCACTCATCATCAGTTTGTATAAGCCTCTTCAGGTAAATATGAAGTCTATCTGCTCATTTCTTTTTTTTTGTTTATTTCTTTTTTTGCTTTTTGGAGGGCAATTGGGGTTAAGTGACTTGACCAAGGTCACATAGCTAGTTTTTGTGTTAAGTGTCTAAGGCCAGATTTGAACTCAGATCCTCCTGACTTCAGGGCCAGTACTCTATTCACTGTGCCACTTAGCCGCCCCCACATCTGCTCATTTCTTATAGCACAATAGTATTCCATTACATTCATATACCACAACTTGTCTAGCCATTCCCCAATTGATGGGCATCCCCTTAATTTCCAATTCTTTGACACCACAAAAAGAGCTGCTATAAATATTTTTGTACATATGGGTCTTCCTCCCACTTCTGTGATCTCTTTGGGATACAACCCTAGATGTGGTATTGCTGGGTCAAAGGGTATGAAATTACTGATAGCCCTTTGGGCATAGTTCCAGATTGCTCTCCAGAATGGTTGAATCAGTTCTCAACTCCACCAGCAATGCATTAGTGTTCCAATTTGTCCACATCCTCTCCAGCATTTGTCATTTTCCTGTTTTGTCATCTTAGCCAATCTGACTGGTGAGATGTGGCACCTGAGAGTTATTTTGATTTGCATTTCTCTAAACAATAGTGATTTAGAGCATTTTTTCATATTCTTATAGATATCTTTAATTTCTTCTTCTGAAAATTGCCTGTTCATATCCTTTGACTTGCCCATCACTTTCTTAAATCTAGACAACCAACAAAACAATAAATCAAGCCCTACTTGTATCCTTTGTTGATTTCTGAGGTATAAATGCTTACATGTCATGTGCACAGCAGAATGTAAGAGAGGATTCAAAATATATAGCAATAAATTTCCATTTCAAGGAAGTCTATATAGTAAACACTACACATTGTGTTGAGAGCTGTCCAGATTTTCTTTGCTTCCTTGTAAGTTTTCTTTTGTTTTTTGCTGTGCTCTTTTTATTTTGTTCTCTTCCCTCCAAAGGCTACAATTAAGGACAGATATATTTATATTGAGAGAGATATATACATTTTTATATATACACATACATGCATACATATATAGACATTTACTTTCCCTAACAAATTCGACTTCTGATCCTTTTTGTATTTGTGCATATCCCTTATTTCCTATCCCTTCTAACTCCCCCACTTTACTTCTGCCTGCTATCTTGCCTTCCTCTTACTTAACCTCTCTCTCTCCCCCCCCACCAAGGATCTCTCTCTTATTCTCCCATTCCCATAAATCTAAACACCCTCCTATACTCCCCTTTGACCTATTCTCTCACACTCCCCTCTAGAGATCCCTCCCTTATCCTCCCATTCCCATTATTACACTGAAAATTTAACAGATGACTCTCCTGAGTCAGTATGAGCTGACTCTAGTCCACTCCTGGATGTAATACACAAAAAAAGTTTAACTCCTCCTGAGTAACAGGTAATCTTGTCGTTTACTTCCCAAGAATCTGACATGTAAAGTACAGCACATATATGGACATGTAATGTGTATGGATGGTCCAAAAATTATTGCTCTCCTTTCCACTGCACTGACATAGGTACTTCAGGAAGAAAACAGACCATTTTATATTGTCATTTGCTTAACACGGATGGTTGTAGGTTGTAGGGTGAATGGAATATCAGATCTTCCCCATCCATTGATAGGCCTATGTGACCACATATGTTCCCTTTTTGCCTTGAACTCTGGCCCAGTTCACAGCTGTGACACATCCTGAGTCACAGAACATATATAGAACCTATATATAAGGAGCTTGCTTACAGGGAGGCTTGCTTGCAGGAAGGCTTTCACACCTTTTGGTGCTGAGCCAGCTAGGCACTGAATCTCATGGGCTGTGATGTGATGCCTTCTGGCTCTGAGCCTATTATTTGAAAACCGTATATACTGGGAGGTTGGTATTTTTCTTTGGGGCTTGCTCATGGCAAGAAGGTTTCTTTGTGATTTGGCCAGATGAGGCTCTGGGTAGCCTTTGTTAAGGAGCCCTCTTTGTGAGCCCAGATGTTGGTGCTCTCTGGTCTGGTGATTAGGTATCTATTACTGTGTTTAGACAGAGTCCTGTCTATTGGATTCTTTCTTGGATACTCACTTTTTTCTGCACATCTGTCTACATTGTTTAATTAAAAGAAGATTGTTGATGCCTTTGAAGCTGTATTTCCTTTAGAAAAGCAGATCAAAGGTGGCTAGGTGGAGCAGTGAATAGAGCACCAACCCTGGAGTCAGGAGGACATGAGTTCAAATCCGGCCTCAGACACAAAATACAACTAGCTGTGTGACCTTGGGCAAGTCACTTAACCCCAATTGCCCTACCTTACCCCCTCCAAAAAACAGATCAAAGAACCTGTGCTAGCAGTCCTGCTGTGTGCTGGTGTTATTGGTCTTACACCTCCACAGCAGCTGCAAGTAGCATTAATGAAACATAGGTGTCTATGTTGTAGGAGCTAGTGATTTCCTCCCTACCCCTTTTCTCTTTGGAATTTAATGATAATCTGATTACTAAGTTAGCTCACATTTTTTAATAGCCTAATGTCAATATGACCCCTTAGGTCCACAATAATCCCCTTTTCTGCTTCTTTTATGAATCTATGTTATACAAAAAGTTAGGAGTGGAACACAATACCTCAGAGCCCCCAGACAGGAAAATTCCCAAGAGTTAAGAAAAGTTATTTGAACTCTCGTCTCTTTATGATTGAGATAAAATGCTAGAGTTAAAAAAAAATATGAAGATATTATGTTATAATGTCTGTTCATGGATGGGGGAAGTCATGGAAAATTAGGGGAAGGGCAGATCTTTTCTTGAAACTTACTTCTGTCCTTGAAGAGATTCTGTTCTGAGATGCCAATGGAGATCAATTACCAAGTTTCTTGACCTCTTTTTTCTTTGCTGAAGGCCATACCTATTTTTATTTTTT
Source organism: Petaurus breviceps papuanus (assembly GCF_028583685.1). Classification (NCBI taxonomy): domain Eukaryota; kingdom Metazoa; phylum Chordata; class Mammalia; order Diprotodontia; family Petauridae; genus Petaurus; species Petaurus breviceps. The sequence continues at coordinate 12,250,213 of NW_027186457.1, read as the reverse complement.
CTTTACTTATTGCTATTGGCCTCTGATTCTGTCTGGCCCATCTCTTAGGTTCCCCTTCTTCTTCTTGATCTGTCCCTTAAAGACTCTTGTGTGTGCCTTTTTAAGAATTTCAAGACATGACTCAGTTCTGTCTTCAGTCTCAAAGATCTAGACAATGCTAAATCATTCTCATCAGGGGAACGTTTGTCCCCCTGAAGTATAAATATCAAGCTGCCAATTAGTTCCCAGATCCCCATTATATTATTTTCATTGGTTTCTGTCTGAAAAATTAATCTAGGCTGGTCCTCAGAAAGCAGACGTAATTTGTCACCTTGGAGTCCTGAGGACCTGTGGCCTGTGACAGGCATGACTCAGGGCAGGTCCATTAGTTCAGGCTTGGGAATGAAACAAAACGAGACAGTCATAGACCATCTATAACTTTAACAAAAGAAAGCTTATTCAGTACTAGCATGGAAAAGCTACTCAGCAAGGATGCAGTGTTAGTTTGGTTAGGGATAGCATGTCTCACTTTCTCCTTTGCAATGATGGTGCTCCCTCCTCATCAAGAGGGTTGGCTTGACTTGAAAGACAGTGGGAATGCTGTCAGGCCTGAGGGGCCTGGGTGAGTGAGCTTTGGTGCCTTAGGTTACTGGGAAACCTCATTAACAGTTTGAGCCTTAGTCCTTAGGATGAATTGAGTTTGGAAGTGAGTTTCATTTCTGTTTTAAGGAAAAGTTAGCTTGTGTAACAGAAACCTTCCAGTTTTCAAGGCCAGGCACGGTACATTTCTAGCTGCATGATGGAGCCTTCTGCTATGGGTTTTGACCAGATTAGGAGTAGATATCGTTTCTACCATGACGACAGTGCAAATCCTGTCTCAGACACTTATTTAACCTGACAGCCTCAGTTTCCTCATCTGCAAAATAGTAATAATAACACCCACTTCACAGGAGTAGCAAAGTGCTTTGTAGATTTTAAAGTGTCATATAAATATCCAATATATTAATAATGCACTTGTTAGATAGCCTTTGAAGACCCATGGTCACCTCTATACTATGTCCTCTGAGCAGGACTTTGTAGAGGAGGTGCACACATGAGGACCCGAGTTCAGTTCTGGCCTCAGACACTTAACACCCACACAAAAAAAACCCAGCCGCATAACCTTGGGCCAGTTGCTTAACCCCAATTGCCCTCCAAAAAAGGCAAAAAAACCCCAAACAAACCCTAAATCGGGGCAGCTAGCTGGCACAGCGAATAGAGAACCGGCCCTGGAGTCAGGAGGACCTGAGTTCAAATCCGGCCTCAGACACTTAACACAAAAACTAGCCATGTGACCCTGGGCAAGTCACTTAACCCCAATTGCCCTCCAAAAAAAAAAAGAAAAGAAAAGAAAAGAATCTACCTCCTGAAATAGAACCCCAAATGAAAACTCCCAGGAATATTATAGCCAAGTTCCAGAGCTCCCAGGTCAAGCAGCCAAAATGAAACAATTCAGATATCATGGAGCCACAGTCAGGAAAATATAAGATTTAGCAGTTTCTACATTAAAGGATCAGAGGTCTTGGAATATGATATTCTGGAGAGCAAAAGAACTAGGATTACAAGAATCACATACTTAGCAAAATGGAGTATGATTCCTTGGGGGGAGGGGAGGAATGGATATTCAATGAAAAGAGGACTTTCAAGCATTGAATAAAGACCAGAGCTGAATAGAAAATTTGACTTTCAAATACAAGACTCAAAAGAAGCATAAAAAGGTAAATAGGAAAGAGAAATCATAAGGGATTTAATAATGTTAAATTGTTTACATTCCTACATGGGAAAATGATACTTGTAACTCCTAAAAACTTTCTCATTATTAGGGTTGTTAGAAGAAGTATATATAGATAGAATACACACGGTGATTTGAATATGATGGGATGATTATCTAAAAAATTAAAGTATAAGAAAGAAAATGCCCTGGGAGAAGGGGAAAGTGATGGGTAGAATAAAGTAAATCTGACTTTAAAAAGCCTGAAAGAGATTTAGCAGTGGAGGGGAAGATGGGGGAAGGGGATTGGAATTGGCTCAAAGAGGGAATAACATAAACACTCAGTTGAGTGTGGAAATCTATCTTACCATACAGGAAAATAGGAAAGGAAGGGGATGGGGGGGGGGCGGGAGGGGGGGAGTTGCTGATAGAAGGGAGGGCAGATTGGGGGAGGTAAAAATCAAAAGCAAAACTCTTGAGAATGGACAGGGTGAAAGGAGTGAGAGAGAAAGTAGGATAAACAGGGTGGATAGTAGAATAAATTAGATGGGTCGAAATACGTAGTTGGTAATCGTTACTGTGAAAAAAAATTCTTACAGCAAGTTTTTCTGATAAAGACCTAATTTCTCAAATTTATAGAAAGCTAAGTCAAATGTATAGAAATAAGAGTGATTCTTCAATTGATAAATGATCAAAGGATATGAACAGGCAGTTTTCAGACAAAGTAATCAAAGCTATCTATAGTCACATAAAAATATGCAAAATCACTACTGGTTAGAGAAATACAAAAAAAAAACAACAACAACTCTGAGCTACCACCACACACCTATCAGATTGGATAATATGACAGAAAAGGAATATGATAAATGCTGGAGGGAATGTGAGAAAATTAAAACATTAATGTACTATTGGTGAAGTTGTATACTGATTCTACCATTCTGGAGAGCAATTTGGAACTACGTCCAAAGGGCTAGAAAACCAGGCATACTCTTTGACCAAGCAATACCACTACTAAGGTCTGTATCCCAAAGAGATAAAAAACAAAAAGGAAAAGGACCTACATAGGTCCTTTACAGCAGCTCTCTTAGTGGTGGCAAAGAACTGGAAATTGAGAGGATGCCCATCAACTGGGAAATGGCTGAATAAGTTATTGTATATGATTGTGACGGAATACTATTATGCTTTAAGGAACGATGAGAAGGATGCTCTCAGAAAAAAACTGGAAAAACTTACATGAACTGATGCAAAGTGAAATGAGCAGAACCAGGAGGACACTGTACACAGTAACAACAATGTTGTATGATGATCTACTTTAAATAACTTAATTATTCTCAGCAATTCAATGATCCAAGACAATTCTGAAGGACTTATGATGAAAGGTGCTGTCCAGAGAAAGAACTAATGGAACCTGAATGCAGATCAAAGATGCTTTTTCTTTATTTTTCTTGGGGTTTTGTCTATTTTCTTTCACAGAATGACTTACATGGAAATATGTTTTACATGATTATACATGTATAACCCATGTCAAAATGCTTGCCTTTTCGATGAAGGGAGGAGAGGAGGGAGGGAGAAAATTTGGAACTCAAAATTTGAAAAAAGAATGTTAAAATTGTTTTTACATATAATTGGGAAAAATAAAATATTAAAGTAAAAAAAATTTAAATTTGTCTCTTTAGTGTACCCAGAGTATATGGCCTTCTAGCCTACAGTTATAGCCAGAATCAGCCTGGTCCCTTTGATCACACTCAGTGCTGTTCTCAAAGCGGGTCACCTTGACCTCTGCTCTCTACCCCAATGCCTCCAGGAGGAATGACTGTGTACACTGGTTCATCTTCTGGCAGACTTGGCCTAAGAGCTTTTTTTTCTGGGAGATATTATTAAGTTAAGTCAGGAATTCTGAACTGAGGTCCAAGGTACTTTCCCCTATACCATGTTTTTGTTTTGCGAATGAGTGTCTGTGTCTATATGAGTATTGTAGGTTTGGGAGCGCCTGTAAGTCCCCTGAGTTTGGGCATGGCTAATTTGATAGAATGAATCGTAGCTCACATTTGTATAGTGTTTTGAGGTCTGTAAACTGATGGGGGTCGGGATCACAATAGTTTCAGCAGGAACTCTGATCTTATCTAAGACCAGAAAACCTGCAATATTGTCTGGAAAGAATTCAAGGTCTCAGGCTTAATTGGAGTGAGAGTTGTAGAAGCTTATTGTTAGGCTTCCAAGAAAACCGAGCAAGAGTCCTTTAGGGGACCTGCAAGTGAGAGGGGTACATGCTTTTACCTTTAAAGGGTAGGGCTGCCATTGTCAGGGCTGACCAGACGGGAGGGGCCTCAGTGCATAGACAAAGGTCAGAGCTGACCAAGAGGAGCATGTG
>NW_027186457.1:12102466-12246013 GCF_028583685.1 Petaurus breviceps papuanus | reverse complement strand
AGTGGACCTGCAAGTGAGAGGGGTACATGCTTTTACCTTTAAAGGGTAGGGCTGCCATTGTCAGGGCTGACCAGACGGGAGGGGCCTCAGTGCATAGACAAAGGTCAGAGCTGACCAAGAGGAGCATGTGAGTAGATGGTTTAGATAAGATTTGGGCCAGGTCGAAGGAGACAAAAGGCAAGGATAAAGGAGGGTGTGGGCCAGGCCCCCCCCCCCAAGAAATGAAGAGATTAAGTAAGAACAAAGGGGTCACAGGGTGTTGCCTAGGTGGAGTGTGGGATAGGGAGAAGGGGCAGATCTCAAGGGTGGGAAAGGACAAATTGCAGTTACAATTGAACAGACTGGTTTTACAAGTTGGTTTCACAAATTGATCTAGACCCCAGGTACCCCATCATAAACCACTTTACATATATTCTCTTACTTAATCCTCCCAAGAACTCTGTGAGGTAAGTACTGTCATTATAGTCACTTAACAGATCAAGAAACCGAGGCTCAGAAAGGCTAAATGATTTCCCCAGGATCACGCAATGTCTGAGTCAGGATTTGAATCTAGACCTTTATGCCTCAAAGCTCAGGGACCTATCTGTTATTGGACCATCCACTCTCCCCTACTTCTTTCGTTGTTGTTGTTTGCCCTTCGTTTTCGAAGAGGACCGTGACATCAGGGAGGTGATGCCACAACATGCAAGTGAATTGGATTTAAGTGAGGCGGGGCTGTGCAGTCACCAGCCTCACTTTCTCCTCCCGAGCCATCTGGGTCCAGTGTCTCTTCCCCTCCCAGACTTACTTTCCAAGATCATCCTAAAGGACACGACTTTCTGGCAAGATGGCAACCCTTTAATGGCGATGGAGAGGGAGAGAGGATGAGGGGGAAATTAAAACATTTTTCTTTGTCATGATTAGTGAAATGATTTGTTGTATATTTTTCAGAATACTGTAGAAAAAATGTACACCAGTCATGAAGATATTGGGTATGATTTTGAAGACGGACCAAGAGAAAAGAAGACCCAGCAACCTAACGCCAACATTGATGGCGGATGGGCTTGGATGATTGTCCTTTCCTCCTTTGTGGTGCATATACTCATTATGGGGTCCCAGATGGCCCTAGGTGTGCTGAACATGGAGTGGCTTGAAGAATTTCATCAGAGTCGAGGCTTGACTGCCTGGGTTAGCTCCCTCAGCATGGGAATCACGCTCATTGTGGGTATGTCTGTCAGGGGCCTGAAAACACTAGATATGTAGACATGACGTGGATATTCTCCTTTTCCCCTTACTCGCTTCCTGATCCCATTTAGGATGTTCCTGGCAAAGATACTCGAATGTTTTGCCATTTCCTTCTCCAGTCCATTTTATAGATGAAGAAACTGAGACAACAGGGTTAAGTGACTTTCCCAGGGTCACAGAGCTAGTAAGTGTCTGAAATCAGATGAGTTTTCCTGACTCCAGGCTTGGCATTGCACCCAGTTGTGTCTAATTACCAGAGGATTTAGAGAGAAGGCAAGGATCGAAAGTAGTCTCTGTATGTATACACATAGTATACAAAATACATACCAGTCATATACCAACTGACTTCTGATCCATTTACCTGTTTTCCCATCTGGTTGAGGCCTTTGATGTAGTTTCATCAAAAACAATAGTTATGAGGTGATGGTAAGACCCATATCAGCTGAGCCATACACTATTTCTTGTTTTTTTTTTTTATTTTTTTCCACATCCTTTGTCTCATTTCACAGGTGAGTCCTTCAGGGATCACTGTCCTTATTTTACAGATGGAGTAACTGAGACTAAAAAGGTTCAGTGACTTGGTCATTCTCACCAAGTAAGTGTGTGTCAGAGGGAGTATTTGAGTCTTGAGGACTTGGGTCTTCCCGCCTCCAGTCTCCAAGATGCTTCCCTATGAATGTGTGAATGCATTTATTAAACAGTAGGGAAAGCACTGTACTGAGCCCTGGGGATACAAATAGAAAAACAACAATAGTCCCTACTCTCAGAAAGCTCACATTCTAATTGGTAGAAATAACAGATAAAAGACAGTTCAGCTGCAGGGTAGACCTGGCAGGCTGATGACCAAGGTAGATCCAGTCAGATGGTTGGGGAGGGGGATGCAAGGAAGAGAACATGGAGATCATGGAGAGAGGTAAGGATGGAGGACCTTTACCATTATAATTAACAGTAAAGCTTGCTGGTCCTCTCTTTCCCAGAAAAGAGTAGTCAATAACTTCAAAAGCAAGGAATAGTCAAACAACCCAGACTAGGTCTCAACAACCCCAGGACCAAAGGAAAGGCAAAGAGACAGGGTACCCTGGATGGTGGCCCATATTCCTGAAATCTGTCCAGCCTGGATAGACCCTAAACATATTGTTGTTATTTTTTTTTTCAATTCCATATATGAAAAACACAAATTTTGAAAGCTTAATTTGTAAAATGTTTATAAGAAGCACTAAACTTAAATTATGTCTATTCCAAAGAAGATATTTTTACTTTCCCAGTTATTTCTGTAATGGCAATTGGATAAGCTCTGAGACTTTATCCAGCTCAAAATCTTATGATTCTATGAAGTTAATTTAATTACCTTCAATAATATGCTCATTTTATCTAGATGTTAGCACAACATTTTTCATAGGTCTAGAGCTAGAAGTCCATAGAAATCATACTGTCTAACCCCATCATTTTACAGATCAGGAAGTGGAGGCCCAGGGAAGTTGGAACTTATATTGAGGTGGTTTAGTGGACCTAGAGTCAGGAAGCTTAAACTCAGTCTCAGACACTTCTTTGCTGTGTGACCCTGGGCAAGCCACATAACCTCTGTCTGCCTCAGTTTCCTCATCATTAAAATGGGGATGATATTACCTTCCTCATAGGATTGTCATGAGGATGAGAATATGGGTAAAATTCTTTGCAAACCTTAAAGTGCTATCAGAACCATAATTTGAACCTGACAATAGTAATCTGACACCCAAGCCAGAATTGGTTGCATCATATGGTGATTTGGTGCCCCCCGTTTGGGCACCAAAAACAACAGTGTCAGAGCCAGTTGAAGTCATGGCCTTTTCATGAAATAAAAAGAAAAAACAACCATGGGTAGGTGGGGCTGGGATTCTGCTTATTTGCCAATTGATTTAAAGAGCCTCCTAAGTCTTTTCCAACCATCTGATCCTGTGAGTAAGTCACAGATAGGAAGTTATTCCTAAAGCATTTTGCCCAACAGAGTCAAAGTAAAGAATAATTTTATTTCCTAGGTCACAGATTTAGTGACCAGATGGATTTTGGAGGTTCTTTAGGTCAACCACCCTCATCACGCAGTTGAGGACCACAAGAACCAGAGAAATTCAGTGTATGCCTCAGGTCATACAACTAGCAAGCTTAGTAGCAGATCTCGAATTTGAATTCAGGTTCCAGTTATCTTAGAGCCAGCACCCCTCCTCCTGCACCAGACAACACATGCATTCTGCTGCTCTCAGCTCTGGTAGGCAGCTTTCACCTGACTCCTGTCCATTCAAAACCAGGCTCCTCCTGCCACAGCGGAAAAGAATGAAGTTTGGCATCAGTGTCTTGCAGCAAATCCCGGGTCATCATTGGCCTGATTTTGTCCTCACACTAAATTCTGGGAAGTCAATCTTAACATTGAAAACCATGTTGAGAACTTTTCCATTTTATGGCTGGTGGAACACCAAGCTCTCCCTGCCTAATTTTGGCAAGTCTGTGTTTGTGCCCTCAGAAAGAGAATGAGACCAAGGAAAGGCCACTCATTCATCACTTCCTCATTCAGCCTGTGTTCCTTTATCAGGCAGATTAAGCAGGGAGCAAGCTAGGCCCCATGCTTGGACAAAGTGTTTTACTTATTTTTATCCTCACAACAACCCTGGGAGGTAGGTGCTATTATGATGCCCATTCTTATCGAAGAGGAAATGGAGGCAAACAGGGTTAAGTGACTTGCCCAGGGCCACACATCTAGTAAGAATCTGAGTCTGGATTTGAACTCAGGTCTTCCTGCCTCTAGGCCCAGAGCTCTATCCACTGTGGCACCTAGCAAGAAAGAGTTTAGAGGTCATCTAGTGAAGTCCAAGTCTTTCCTTTTACAGGTGAGGAAACTGAGGCCTGGACAGGTTAAAAGACTTGCCTTAGGTCATATAGGTAATGAATGTCAGGGTTAGAATTTGAACCCAGCTCCATCAGCTTCCCAGGCAGTGTTCTTTCCCCTGTATTATAGAACCTCCCTTAAATCTTCTTGGCTTGATGTGTGAACAAGATGACTCTTGAAATAATCACTGCCACTCCTTCCATATCCCACTGCCACTCCTTCCATATCCCAGGTCATTCTTGGGTAAATAGAGCCATTGGTCTCAGCTAGCTGGTCGTGCATCAAGCATTGCTTCTAGTGAAAACGGAAGATATTTTTTTTTTTTTTAAGCAATCGGGGTTAAGTAACTTGCTCAAGGTTACACGGCCAGTTATTTCTGGGTGTGGTGGGATTCGATCTCCAGGTCGTCCCAACACTGGAGCCGGTGCTCTTACTTGCTGAGCCACCTGGCCATCCCTAAGCAATTGGGGTTAAGTAACTTGCTCAAGGTTACACGGTCAGGTGTTTCTGGGTGGGTGCTAAGTGTCTGTGCCCGGGATTCGATCTCCAGGTCTTCTCAACACTGGAGCCGGTGCTCTTACTTGCTGTGCTACCTGGCCGCCCCGAATATGCTTCTCTAACAATTTCTTTTTTTTTTTATTTTTTTTTTATTATTATCTTTTTAAAGCAATTGGGGTTAAGTAACTTGCTCAAGGTTACACGGCCAGTGATTTCTGGGTGTGGTGCTGAGTATCTGAGCCTGGGATTCGATCCAGGTCATCCCAACACTGGAGCCAGTGCTCTTACTCGCTGTGCTACCTGGCCGCCCCTGAAAACGGAAGATATTTTAAAAGAGAATAAGGGGAAAATGCTTCCAAATCCCCTTGTGGATAAGGTTGATTTACAGGTGGAGGGGACCTTCAAGGTCATCTAGGTTCTCAATGACATTTTGTTGTTGTTTAGTCATTTTCAGACATGTCCTTCATGACCTCTTTTTGGGGGTTTTCTTGGCAGAGATATAAGAGTGTTTCACCATTTTCTTCTCCATCTCATTTTACAGATGAGGAAATTGAGGCAAATAGGATTAAGTGACTTGATTAGGGTCACACAGCTAGTATCTGAGGCCAGATTTGAATTCAGGTCTTTCTGACTCCAGGCCCTGCATTCAATCGTACCATCTTGCTACTCCTCCCCTGCCCCCCAGATTAAATTATTGGCTTACTAACAATGACTGCCTTTGTATCCTACATTCAGTCCAAGTTTTTTTTGTTTTTTTTTTGACATGATATTCCTTGAATCCCAGAATTTACCATTTGTCTTACTGGGCATTAAATTCAAAGGATCCTTTTTTAATGTAACATTTTAAAAAACGGACTGTCCATGGGAAGCATTTGCTTATGAGCAGTTTCTGGAGCATAGGGAATATAATCAGAGCATTGAAAGCGGCTTTTTCAATTCTAAAAAGGCCTATTAATAGCACACTGTCAAGCGTGAGTTTTCCCCCACACCTTTACCCACTCATTAGAGCTTCATTCACATAGAAGAGTGATTATGGTCTAGATTCATTAAAATCATTGTGAAAGATAATAGAAGAAATGCCTTTAACCTTTATTTTACAATTCCTTTTAGATTTAGCATCTTTTGCCTGTAACAGCTCTTATCAGAAACCAAGAGTGTCCCAGGATGTACTGGTGATGTGGTCATTACCCATCTTCATGACCATCTTGATTTTAAAATGTTTATCTACTGCCAGATTGTCTCTGAGATAACAGGGTGAAGAAGTGCAATCATTGATTAATTCTTCATTGTCACTGTGTTTGAGAGTCAGGCTTCTTATGCATTAATGCATTACTATCAAAGATAGCCATCAGCAAGATGAGGCTGCATCTATCACATGAGGGAGTAGAGAAAAGCTCTTAGCACAGTGGCTGGCACATGGTAAATAGTGTGCAAATGTCGCTGTTATCATTATATTTCTAAGCAGATCTGTGTAGATTAATGCTTACACTACACTTTCCCTCTGCCCCAGTTCCCACCATAGAATTCAGGCTGCTGGGCTTCTTAAGAGAAGTTTTAATGGAATATTGGGTTAGGCAACTCTTATAAGAGTCCTAGGACAGTTCTCAAAAGATGAGGCTATTGTTTGTAATAGGGCAACTAGGTGGCACTGCAATGCATAGAGTGTAGGGTCAGGAATAAGGGAGACTCATCTTCCTGAGTTCAAATCCAGCCTCAGACAATTCCTAACTGTGTGACCCCAGGCAAGTCACTTAACCCTATTTGTGTCAGTTTCCTCATCTGTAAAATGAGCTGGAGAAGGAAATGGCAAACCACTTCAGTATCTCTGCCAAGAAAACCCTAAATGGGGCCACAAAGACTTAAACCACTGAACAACACAAACTGTCATCCCAACAAACAATACACATGACCTCATGTTTTGCTTGATGCCTGAGCCTATAAGGCAACAAACCTCTGGATGGCCATTCAGTATTCACTCACTTTCATCTGAGAAATATAGACAAAGGGGTAATCAGAAGAGTACATTTGTTGCATTAAGTAGTAATAATAAACTAATATTTATTTATTTTTGGTTTTTTGGAGGGCAACTAGGGTTAAGCGACTTGCCCAAAGTCACACAGCTAGTAACTGTGTCAAGTGTCTGGGGCTGGATTTGAACTCAAGTCCTCCTGACTCTAGGGGCGGTGCTCTACTCACTTCACCACCTAGCCACCCCATAAACTAATATTTATAAAGAAACACAGTGGATGGAGCCCTGGACCTGGAGTCAGGAATACCCAAGTTCAAATACAACCTCAGCCAGTGGTATGATCCTGGGCAAGTCATCTAACCATTGCCTATCTCAGCATATGGGATAATAACTCTGCCTCCCAGGGTAAAAATCAAATGAGTTAATATTTGTAAAGTGCTTTGTAAACCTTGAAGTACTGTAAATTATATCTATCACTATGTAAGTTTATATTTATCATATATATTTGATCTGACCCATTATTAGATATATTATAGATAATCTCTGATTATGTATAATATATCTATATATTACCTCTATTATTAGATACATATAATAATAGCTATCATATATAATCAATATAATAGATTATATATGATAGCTATTATTATATGTATTATATAATATACCTATTATTATTATTATTATTATACACCATGCCTGTTATAGGATATATTCTATATTATACCTATTATATTTAATATATTATGCCTATTAGTGTATGTAATATTACATCTATTATTATATGACATGCACCATACCTATTATTAGATATATTATATCTATTATTACATATCATATTATATATTATATCTATTATTATGTAGCCCTTTAAGGTTTACAAAGTGCTTTTCAAATATTAATTCATTTGATTCTCAAAACAGGAGGTGGGTGCTATCATTATCCCCCTTTTACAGATAGGGAAACTAAGGCAGGCAGCATCACACAGCTCATTAGTGTCCTAGGCAGGATTCTAACCCAGGTCTGTCAGACTCTAGGTCCACCACTCTAGCCACTAGTCCACGTTTCCTTGTTGTACTACTTTTAGAAAAAAGGATAAATCAGCATATTTAACTCACAGGATCATAGACACGGACAGGGATGGAATAGACCTTAGGCTGAGCTCATTTGGTTCAACCCCAGCTCTTTTTACAGATGGGGATACTGAAACCCAGAGGTGTTAAGTGACTTGCCCAAAGTAATAGATGGATAACCAGGATTGGAACATATAGTCTCCAGCTTTGAATCTAGAGTTTTCCACTGAACTTTACCATGTCTAATCTACTTAAGTCAGGTAGGAAAAACCCAGAAAACTATACATTTCTTGACCAATAACATATCAGGTGTGACTTTCAGACAGATTACTGGGAGTGAGCTGGTTTGAGTTAATTTGCTAGACTAGGTTTGTCTGGTTTTTTTAATATTATACAGAATTACCAGCTTGGCAGGGTCCTTAGAGACCAGCTAGCCCAACTATTACATGAACTAAACCTCCTGTGCAATATAACTGCAAACGGTCACGCAGTCTTTGCTTGAAGACTTCCAGTGAAGGGTTTCCTATTAATAAGTAGCCTTTATATATCACTTTAAGGTTTATTAAGTACTTTACATATATGATCTCATTTATCTCATGATTGCATAAGAACTCTAGGAGATAGGTGTTATCATTATCCCCAGTTCACAGATGGGGAAACTGAGGTTGTAACTTGCCCAGGTCCTACAGCTAGTAAATGTCTAAGGCAGAATTTGAACTCAGGTTTTTCTCTATCCCTATTTGCACCTTTCAAGGCAGCCTGTTCCATTCTAATTATTTGAAAGTTCTTAACATCCAATCTAAATTTTCGTATTTCCAACTTTTACCCCAGTTTTAAAAAACCTTCCAAGTTCCATAATAATGGCTATTATGTTTTAAGGCTATTTAAGGCTGTTTGTGTTTAGCTGCATTCAGGTAAGGCTTTCTTAGGGAGGAATGGCCATGCAGTTGGAATGGTTAATTCTTTCTCATGTTCCTTGACAGGACCTTTCATTGGCTTGTTCATTAACACGTGTGGCTGCCGCAAGACTGCAATAATTGGAGGGATTCTGAATGCCCTGGGCTGGGTGCTGAGTGCCTACGCCACCAACGTGCATTATCTCTTTATCACATTTGGAGTGGCGGCTGGTAAGCGCTGAGCATGCTGGGAAATCCATCTTCACTGTTTTCATCGTTCCTTTTAGCAAAGGGGTTTATTGTGGAGGAGAGAACACCCGTCTAAACCATCTTACTCCTTGTTCTCCTGGCTTTTGTATAAGCAGGAAATGCAGTGAGTGTGACAGGCAGGGGAGAGAGGCTGCGTTCTCTTTACTTGGCACATGGGCAACACTCCCGGGAAGGAAGGCTGCAGTGGGAGCTTGGTGATGACTGCTCCTGTCAGGCCTTCCATGTAAGAGATGGATTGTCTCAAAGTATGTTTCCATTGCTTCTGCTCCTTCAGAAAATCCCTTGGCCCAATCAGCCTCCTCCATGAGGCCTTCCCTGATTTTCTCAGCAGTACTCGTGCCCTTCCCAATTACCTTAACGTTTATTCTGCATTACTTACTTTTAATACATTCATATATATGCATATTGTCTTCCTCTAAACTCTGAGCTTCTTGAGGGCAGGAACAGTTTCATTTACGTCTTTGCATCTCCAACACATGCTAAAAATGTATAGTCATGGCACATAGTAGGCACTTGATAAATATTTATTCATTAGTTCATAGGTATTTAATAGATGCTCATTGAATCATTGATTATCCACATTTTAGAGGAGAACTAACCCCGGTTACAAAAGAACCACACAATAAATCATTTCTTCGGCATGCAGATATAATGCCTTAGGCCTGGAAAGGCCCTCAGAGGCCCTTCATTTTCAGATCACAAAACTGAACTGACTTGCCCAGGATCACAGAGTTAGTAAATAACGGGGATGGAATTTGAACCTCGGGCTCCCAAACCAAGGCTTTTCCCACTGTACCAAACTGTACCACTGTTTGAAAGAGGAGTTTGTTGGGAAGGCTCAGTGTGAATAGAGCATCGGCCCTGGAGTCAGGAGGACCTGAGTTCAAATCTGGCCTTGGACACAGAACACTTACTAGCTGTGTGACCTTGGGCAAGTCACTTAACCCCAATTGCCCAGCCTTCCCCCCTCTGAAAAAAATGTAATTGGAGAATGTTTAATGAAATAAATAAAAATACAATACAACATAGATGATGCTAATTTGTGGTTTAAAAAAAAGAAAGAAGAGCTTGTTCAAGAGCGGGCAGTTGGTTTAAATGAAACATATTAAGGAAGTTTTTCATTTGATTTCTGTAGCATGACCCAAAGCATAGCAATTTTTCTCCCTACGGTCATGTTCAAGTTAGTGAGATGTCAGTAAAATATATGCATATGTGTGTGTGCATATGTGTGTGGGTGTGTCAGTGTATGTGCATGTGTGTATGGGTGTGTCAGTGTGTGTGTGTGTGTGTATGTGTGTCAGTGTGTGTCTGTAGAGAGAGGCGCCTCAAGAAGCCCATTCTGAGGCAGAATGTTTACTCAGTAGTGTGGAAGTTCAAAGCGGTTTCCGGGAGACCCATGTCTACTGTGTGGTTCTACAGCTCTGGCCCCCCTCAATTTCCTTGGGCAAAAGGCAGCTTCCTGTATCACATTCAGTTGTGACCACATTACGGTGTACATTTAGCCTCTGAGCATGAGCTGCAGAATTTAAATGGTAACATCTCTGAAAGTACATCTTTGCTGTTGGAAATATTTCAGTGGCCGTTCTCCTTGATAACAGCCCCTGGATGAGGTCACTGGACCGTAGGCTCTCAGAGATGGAAGCGGCCTTTGGGGCCATCTTTCTGTTCTTACCCACACCTGAGCAAAAACTCCCCCTAAAACATTCCCACGTTTCTGGGCCTCACCTTCCTCATCTGTACAGTAGTAGGGTTGGACAGTTGGCTTTTAAAACGTCTCCCAGCTGTAAATTTAGGTGGTGCAGTGGATAGAATACTGGGCCTGAAGTCAGGAAGACTCATCTTCATGAGTTCAAATCCAGCCCCAGACTGGATAGGTGCGTTGGGGCGGCTAGGAGGTGCAGTGAATAGAGTACCGCCCTGGACTCAGGACGACCTGAGTTCAAATTCGGCCTCAAACAGTTAATACAAAAACTAGCTGTGTGACCTTGGGCAAGTCACTTAACCCCAACTGCCCTACCTTCCCCCCTCCATAAAGCAAAAATAAAATAAAATGAAATAAAAAAATAAAATAGCTGGGTGACCCTGGGCAAATCACTTAACTGTTTACCTCAGTTTCCTCATCTGTAAAATGAGCGGGAAAAGGAAATAGAAAACCAGTCCACTATGTTTTGCCAAGAAAACCCCAAATGTGGTCACAAAGAATGGGACATGACTGAGATAACTGAACAACAATAACATTTATATAGTGTTTACCATGTGCTGGGCACTGTGCTAAGTGCTTTACATTTGATCCTCATAACAGC
Organism: Petaurus breviceps papuanus; assembly: GCF_028583685.1. NCBI lineage: Eukaryota > Metazoa > Chordata > Mammalia > Diprotodontia > Petauridae > Petaurus > Petaurus breviceps. The sequence goes on along the minus strand of NW_027186457.1, from coordinate 12,234,923 downwards.
TCTTGGAGGTAAATTCTGTTATTATCCCCATTTTACAGAAAAGGAAACTGAAGCAATCAGAAATTAAGTGACTGTCCAGGGTCACACAGCTAGTAAGTACCTGGATCCAGATTTGAACTCAGGTCTTCCTGAATCCAGGCCCCATGCTCTCTCCACAGCAACCTTCCAATGAGAATGTTTTTGTGTTCAACTCCAAAAAGCACATGTTATATCAAATATTCTATAAAGATTGTGAACATTTCAGGGAGGCCAGGTGGTGCAATGAGTAAGAGCGTCAGCCCTGGGATCGGTTCTGGCCTCAGATACTCGGAACCCACACAAAAATAACTGGCCGTGTAACCTTGAGCAAGTTACTTAACCCCAATTGCTTAAAAAAAAAAAAGATCGTGAACATTTCTTTGGAACTGAGATTAGTCACATCATCTTTGCCCTTTGGCTGTGTCAAACTGAAGGGAACTTTTTGGAAAAACAAGCTCGTGCTAGCTGCTGAGAGTACAAGGAAAATTTAATACTTTACATTCAGAGTTCGCAAAATACAATGTTCTGTGTCTAGAATTTTCATTTATAATTAGACCTAACTCCAACAATAATCAGAAAGATAGCCTCACTTTTAGGATATAAATCACCCAAGTTAACAAAGTTCTAGATTCATACCAAAGAAGAGAGCTGATCTTCAAGCCAAGAGGGCCTGGTTTCAAATCCTGCCTCTGACACAGACTGGCTGTGTGATCCTAGACAAGTCACTCAACCTCTCAGTGCTTTAGACAGCTCTGTAAGATTACAAGTCACAGAGAAGGTGCCAGTCTACATGGGTGGCAATAATTTCCTCACCTGGGAGTCCCCTATTCCAATAAAATGACAGATCTGGTCTCTTGAGGTCAACAGTTTGCTGGAAAAGGTGTGGCACAGTGGGAAGATTATGAGATTTCCTATGAGAGGATCTGGGCTTAAATCCCAAGTCGGAGACTTACTTACCTGTGTTACGTTGGGTGGGTCACCTTTCCCCACTGTATAGATCAGGCTGTGAAAACTCATGGAATGAACAGATGGAGAAGGATTTGCTTAGTGCTTCCTATATTTAAAGAACTGTTCTAAGCAGATACACATAGAAAAGTAAAGCCTCGAGTGTTCAGAATGGTAGATGGCCTACTGCTCATGGCTACCACAGGTCATACAGCAAAGGGCTTGTCCAAATGTCCCTAGTGCATTGGCATTAAAAACTCACTGTGTTTGGCACTGGGGAGACAAAGGCAAATCCACAGTCCCTGCCTCTAGGAAGCTCATAATATAATATTATACAAAATACATACAGAGTAGAGAGAAGGACCTCTCAGGAGAGACACTACACCTGAGATTTCATCTTATGTAAGCACTTACTCCCATCCTAGCTCTGCTTCAGTAAACAGTCTGTATGAGCTGTTTTGGGGAAGCTAGGTGGTGTTGTGGATAGAGGTAGGAAGACCTAAGTTCAAATTCAGACATTTACTAGCTGTATGACCCTAGGCAAGTCACTTAACCTTCTTCACCTTAGGTTTCCTCATCTGTAAAATGAGCTGGAGAAGGGAATGGCAAACCACTCCAATATCTTTGCCAAGAAAACCCCCAAATGGGGTCCCAAAGAGTAGGACACGACTGAACAACAACACATAAGCTGCTTTGGCCAAATTAATTCCTGCATTTGGTGGCTAGCCTTCTAGCAATAAGCCTCTCCAAACTTAGTCTGATTTTTGAATGATAAATGGACGTTCTGTCACTGGACAGACTTCAAAGCTTTTCCTCTTATCAGAACTTGCATTCCATGAACATAGCCTTGCAGAAGACAAGGTCGTTTCCATACCATAGAGGAAAGCATCAGAGTAGAAATATTAATGAGAAAAGTCCAGATCTTCTTCAGCTAGGACTGGTACATGTTTCCATTTTATCAGGGATCTGTGGACTTGTTTTTCATTTTGTTTGTTTTTTAAATTGGGGGGGGGGGGTGAGGCATTTGCGGTTAAGTGACTTACCTAGGGTCACACAGCTAGTAAGTAGTATCTAAGGCCACATTTGAACTCAGATCCTCCTGACTGAAGTGCTCTATATGCTGTGCCACCTAGCTGCCCCCCAAATATTTTTAACATCTTTATTTTAATATAATTAGTTTCCTTTGTAAGCCTTTGTATTTTATTTAATACATTTGAAAATCTTGTGCTGAGAAAGGGTTCATAGGCTCCACCAGACTGCCAAGGGGCCATGATACAAAAAACATAAAGAATGCCTGCATTATATGGAGATTTCCATATAATTTATTTTAATGGGAATCAGGGCTGTACCTCACTCCTCTAAACACATGGATCTATTAAAAATGCCCTCCTGCAAGGCTGCCTGAAAATATTTTATTTCCTCATTTCATTGGAATGAGGTTTTTGACATTCATTTATATTTTCAAGGTACCTTTAAAATGATAGATGGGTTACTACTGAGGGTCCTGGGAGAAAAACTAGAAGGGTTAAGGGATTTTATTTTTACCTTTTTTGCCCAGTTCAAGATTTCTAGTTTTTTGTTGTTGTTGTTGTTGTTGTTTGTTAAGATGAAGAATGAAAGATCACAAAGAAAGCATTTATTCCTGAATTTTTCTTTTTTTTCTGGGTCTTTACTACAAATGAGACATGTCTATATTCTGTCAATTAAGTAGGAAAATCCAAACCTGTTATTTGATATTATGGAGATGCAAAACAATGTTGGTTGACTGAATTTATTTGTTTATTTAACTCTCTTAGGTTAACCTACTTTTGATCAGAAATTTACCTTTTTTGATTTCATTTTGATCCCATTTGATCTCATTCAACAGATTTGGCAGTCTGGTGAAATGTGCAGTTCCCCCTCTCAGAATAATGATTTTAAATACATAAAATAAAACATATGAGATTATAAAGAAAACCAATCACATTGAAATAGTTATTAAAATAGTAAAACAAAAAACGAGTTCTCAGAGCCTAGGTTAAGGGCCTCACAGTTGAGATGCCGCCATTTCCCATAAGGCGGATGGAGATATTTGCCCCAATCTGTGAGAAGAGAGAATACACAGAAATAGAGAAATTCAGCAGCTGCTTAGTAGTTAACAGTAAGTTATTCATATCCTGTATTGGATTCTGAAAGTCAATGAAGATATGATCAAAGTGGAAAACAAAAAAAAGGCATTAAATTAATAAACAAAACTAGGAACTTCTTTGAGAGGGGTAGGAACTGTAATAAACTGGGCATTCTGTTCAGTGGAAGCTCCTAGAGGGCAGGAAATTTCTTTTTTTTTTTTTTGGCTTGGATGTGTTTCCTTCTATATGGTAAGCACTTAAATGCTTATTGATTTGTTAATTTGACAAATCAATAGCTAGTGTGATTTTTAAAAAAGAAAGAAGAAAGCCAAATTACCAGTACCAAAAAGAAAAAGAATTCATAACAAAATAAAGATGTTGATTTGGATTGTGTTTCAAAGTGTAGACAAAAAAAAAAAAAACCACAGTGCAGAAAATACTTTTTTTAGGGGAAGTATTTCTTTTTTGAAATTGATTTTTATTATCATCTTTTATTTTGTATCAACTACATTTCTCCCTGTATACCTTCCCAGAGTCATCCCTTATAACAAATAATTTTTTCAAAGAAGAAGAAGAAAAATCCTGACATTATATGCAGTGTTCTACATTTGTGAACCCCTACCTCTGTAATGGCAGGAATGATATGGAGGAAAGGCTGGCTCTTCCTTGACCTCTTTGTTCTGAGCCCTACAAGCCCCTGGGCCTGCTGTGAGCACGTGGTTCTTATTATAGTTGCTAAAATGTGCATAGAACATTAAAGATTAAAAAGTGTTTTTATTCAACCCTGTAAGGTATATAACAAAAATCATTATTCCCATTTGACAGATGAGGAAGCTGAGGCTCAGAAAGATTAAGTGATTTGCCCAACATCCCATAGGTAATAAGTGGTAGAACTGGAATTCAAATTCAGGATAGTATTGACCACTATATCACATTAATATAAATTAGTAAAAATCAATCAATTAGTTAATCAAAGCATTTACTAAGTGCCCGTTGCATGCCAGGCACTGTGTGGAAAGGACTAGGTGACATGGGCCAAATGAGGGCACGATTATTTAGTTCAGTAGTGAAGTAAAATCTGATTGGATATTATTTTACCCACTGGTCATTTTCCTTCCTGTTATGGATAAAAAAATATATATATATATATATATATATACATATATATATATTGCTACACAAAGGATTACAATAACTTCTACACTTGTGTTCAGATTCCTAAGACATCCTTTTTTTTAAGCTACTTTGTTGTATTTTATTTTTGTGTAGAAATTTTTAAAGTGTTATGTTTATGATAACTATCATCACAAATGACTTTTTAAAATAATGTCAATAGTGGATAGACGCCCCACCTGGGAGTTGCAGAAAGAAGGTCAGGATATATGATTTCAGCAGTGTAGAAACATTTTCCGCATAGGTAAATCCATGACTCCTTTGTAATTTAGTCTTAAAAAATTGCCCAAGCATTGAAAGATTAAGTGACTTGTCCAGTGTCACACAATAAGAACAAGAAAGAGGACTTGGTGGGAGATTTGTGTATGGCCCTCTCCACTATGTGGCATTACCTCTCCTTGGAAGTTACACAGGGTATTTATTTTAACCAGTTTTCTTCCATATTCAAATGTTAGATCAGAATTCAGGGTCTGGATCAGGTGCATCTCTGCCTGGTGATTTGCAAGGGTCCGCTGCATGCTCTCAGGCATGGCCCTTCGCCTAGTGGGGGGGTCATCCATTGGTCATCAGGGATGGCCCAGTGACTCAGATCATTCAACATCTGAGTATGCTATTTCATAGAAGGACCCATAAAAATATGATAACAAGAAACAGCCTTCTTTTCATGCCTAATTTAACTCTTAGAGCTGCCTCTGTAAATGAGGAGTTACTGCATTCTGTAAGAGACCTCAGTTACTAGGAGACCGATTCAGAGAAGGTTCTCAACAAGGGAGGTGAATATTGGCCAGATCTGGATACAGGTCTTTGTAAATGAAGGTAAAGGCAGGTGCTGTGAACAATCACACAATAAAGCTAGACACTACAGGAGACAGACAGCTCTTCAGTCATCATTCATAATAACCACTCACATTTCTGAAGCTCCTAAGGTTTCTGAAACCCTTCCCATGCCCTGTCTCACTGTGAGATAAGTGCTATGATTATCCCCATTTTGCTGATGAGGAAACTGAGGATCAGAAAAGTTCAGTGAATGGCTTGAGGTCATTAATATCTGAGATGGAATCTGTTCTTGGGCTTCCTGACTCCAAGTGCACTCTGTCACCCAGCTGCCTGTCCTGCTGGACCACCATAGGTAGAAATACAGTTAGCACAAGCACTTTCTGTATTTCAAGGAGAAATTAAAATAAGAAGTTCCCTCTCCTTCGAGAATCTGTTTTATTTTGGAACTTACAAATACCCATGAGTTTTGTGTTGGTGTGACCCAAAGTCACAAGCTAACACTGAAGTGGCTGGACCAGGGCAGGATGGTTCAGTGGAGAGTGGTCTCGTCCACCCTGCTTTCAGGGTCAGCTGTGAACAACAGAGAAAAGGCTGCTGTTTTCCAACAGTCTGTGGTGTTCTGCTTCTGAAAATGGTTTGATTCTTCTCAAGACAAAGGCATCCAACAGCTTGGCCAGTTGGTAACAGGTTGCTTTTGGCTATTAATATCATTACTAAATTATAAAATATGTCACAGAAATAGACCAGAATGAGACTTTAGAGTTGAAAATCTGTCACTTTACAGATGAGAAAACTGCAACACAGGGAGATTAAGTTTTACTATTTACTATTAATATCATTACCAAATCATAAAATGTGTCACAGAAATAGACCTGGAAGAAACTTTAAAGGTCATGATGTCCAGTCCCATCATTTTGCAGATGAGGAAACCAAGACTTGGGGAGATGAAGTCAAATTGACAAGAATTTATAAAGTATCTATTATGTGCCAGGGACTGTTGGAAGGGATGGGCATACAAAGAAATGCAGAAAGAAACCTAGTCCCTGTCTTCGAGCTCATGTTTTTTTTTTCTTTTTGGAGGGCAATTGGGTTTAAGTAACTTGCCCAAGGTCACACAGCTAGGTTCTTTGTTTGTGTGTGTTAAGTGTCTGAGGTTGGATCTGAACTCAGGTCCTCCTGACTCCAGGGCCAGCACTCTACTCACTGCGCCACCTAGCCACCCCTTTGAGCTCATATTTTAATAGGGGTGACATATAATCAGTTATGTACATGGTATCTGTACACCAAAGGTAATTGCAAAGGGGAAAGTGTGAGCAGCTTGGGGGGAAGGGTGAGAGCCTGAGAAAAGGCCATTTGAAGATATGGTAGTGTCTGGGCTGAGACTTGAAAAAATCCAGGGATCCTTAGAGGTGGAGGTCAGAAAGGAGAACGTTCCAGGAATGGGGGCATTCCAGACAGTACAGAGGCACGAAGATGGGTGGTGAGATGTATGTAATAAATGACAAGTTTATGAATCATAGAATATATAGAAGGGAATAAAGTGTAAGAAAATTGGAAAGATGGCCAGGTTATTAAAAGCTTTAAATACCAAAGGACTTCATAGTTGATCCTTGAGGCTACAGTAGTTTACTGAGTTAGGGGGAGGGAGTGACTTGGTCAGCTCCGCATTTTAGCAAATCACTTGGGCTACTGTTTGGAGGATGGATTGGCATGGGAAGGGACATAAGGCATTCTGCAGCAAAGAGTTTAAGAACTATTAATAGAGATAAAACCCATACTTCCAGCTCATCAAACTGATTCCAGTGCATAGTTATGCCCTGATCAGATTCTTGACTTTGGTTTCTTTTTTTTTATATTTTTTTTCAATTGCATGTAAAGAAAGTCCTTAACATTCACCTTTATAAGGTTTTAAATTTCAGACTTTTTCCTCCCTCCCTCTCCCTTCTCTCCCCTCCCTTGTCCCCAAGACCAATATAGGTTATGTGTACAATCATATTAAACATATTTCCACATTTTGACTGTAGTTTCTGAAAACTGCCCCCAAATGTCTCCTAGTCATCCTTGTAAATAGCTGCTTGCCTTAATGCCCATAAAGAATATTTATAAATAATATTATTTAAATTTATTTTATCATTAGTATATGCAACATAACCCAGTGAGAAAGCTAAGTTGGGGTGGGGGGGGATACCACCTTTCTTTGGGCCAGAAATTGCCTTTAGGATTTATCTAAGCATAGCCAAAACTGCTTTAGATATGTTTAAATCAAGCCGTGGCCTTTTATGTCTCATTTTCCTTTTTAAAATCTATCGACAGGGTTTGGCAGTGGTATGGTCTATCTCCCTGCAGTGGTCATGGTAGGCCAGTATTTTCAGAAGAGGCGAGCCCTGGCTCAGGGGCTTAGTACAACCGGGACAGGCTTCGGTACCTTTCTCATGACCGTCTTACTAAAATATCTCTGCTCAGAATACGGGTGGCGCAGCGCCATGTTCATCCAAGGGGCCGTCTCCTTGAACCTGTGCGTTTGCGGAGCCCTTATGAGGCCTCTCGCTGCCGATGAGACTCAAAGCAAGAAAATCCTTAAAAGCAAAAGTGGGGAGAGGGACCTCAAACTCCCTCTGTCCCATTCAGCGGAGTCCATCAGACCGAATGGGCACCTCACCAAAACCGAAGAGAGAGAGGACGCGCCGGCCCCAGCCGCCGAGGGCAAAGGCAAAGACCAAGTTCAGCTTGGAAAGAACATGTACGCTCTTCGGGTTCTTAAGATCGCGAGCCGGCTCACCCTGAGAGTCAGGAAGGGATTCTGGGACTGGTACTCCAGTTACTTTGGAGCCGCGTCCCTCTTCACCAACCGCATGTTCGTAGCCTTTATTTTCTGGGCGCTCTTCGCCTACAGCAGCTTTGTAATTCCCTTTATTCATCTCCCAGAAATAGTCAAGCTGTACAATCTGTCGGAACAAAACGACGTTTTCCCCTTGACCTCGATCATAGCAATAGTTCACATCTTTGGAAAAGTGATCCTGGGCATCGTGGCTGACCTGCCCTGCATCAGCGTTTGGAACGTCTTTCTGCTGGCTAACCTGAGCCTGGTCATCAGCATCCTCATTCTGCCGCTGATGCACACCTACTCCAGCCTGGCAGCCGTGTGCGCCCTGATAGGCTTTTCCAGCGGCTATTTCTCCCTTATGCCCGTGGTGACTGAAGATCTGGTGGGCATAGAACACCTTGCCAATGCCTATGGGATCATCATTTGTGCCAATGGAATATCTGCATTGCTGGGACCGCCGTTTGCAGGTAAACAGCTTGTGGTCTTAATAGTGTTCGGGTCATAGAAGTGACCCCATCTGTTCTTGGGCTGGTGATCACACAGTATTAGGACTATAACCTTTACGTTTGGTTTACAGAGAGTAAGAAAGAGGCAGCCACAGTTCAGGGGCTCTTAACCAGTTTCTGTTTCATGGTCCCCATTGGTCAGTCTGATGAAGCCAAGGGACAGATGCCTTCTAAGAAAAACGTTTTCAAATGTATAAAATAAAGTAAAATACCTAGGATTACAAAAGAAACTAAATATATTGAAATAATTATTTCAAAAATTTTTAAGTTCAAGGAATCCAGGTTAAGTTCAATACTCAAGGACTCTGGTAATCATCATCCTCATGGCAACTGACATCATTTATATATCACTTACTATGTGCCAAGCACGGCATTAAGCACTTTACAATTGTAATTGTGTTTGTCCTTCATTCTTGAAGAGGACCCTGACATCAGGGAATGATGACATGCCTTGCAGTTGACTTTGATTTGAGTGAGGGAGGGCTGTGCAAGGTCACCAGCCTCATTTCTCCTCCAGAGTCATCTGGGTCCAGTGGCCAGATATTCATCAGGATGACTGGAGCTGACCCAGGATGCAGTGGGAGACCCTGGCCCTTTTAGGCTGGTCAAGACCCTCAGGGTTGCTGGAGAAAAGAGAAGCAGTTACTATTTACTATTTACATTCACTCTGTGCTAGAAGGGTAGGGACCAATCGTTGTCCAATCTATGAGCTACAAAGTGAACTGAGTTTAAGGCTTGATCTTTGAGAAAGAAATCTAGCCAGTAAACCCCAAGTTAATGAGGCAGCTTTCAGCCAACAAAATGTACCTTCTTCTGGGAAGAGCATGAAAGAGGGAGAGGGAAAGGGAGAAGAGGGAGAGGAAGAGGAAGACCTTGCACAGTCCTCCCTCACTCAAATCCAAGTCAACTGTAAGTCATGTCGTCATTCCCTGACATCCTGGTCCTGTTTGAGAACAAAGGACAGACAATTGTAGTAGCAGATAGAGCACTAGACTCAGAGTTGGGAAGACCTAGGTTTGAATTCTCCCTCCTTCACTTACTTGCTGTATGACCCTGGGTAAGACGCTTCACATTTCTAGGTTTCAGTCTCTCCATCTGTAAAATGAGGGGGTTATATTCAATGACCTCAAAGGAACCTTCTAATTCTATATTGATGTTGGAGATTTAAAAATAATTGCCTTATATAGCCATTTTTTAAATCAAGAAATGAAATATGAAATAAGATGTAAATCCTTTTTTATATATTCATGCTTCCTTTTTTCTTCCCATTCCTGTCGTATTTTCTTGCCCCTTAATATTTAGTAAGTTTAGGGGCAGCCAGGTGGCTCAGCAAGTAAGAGCACCGGCCCCAGTGTCAGGATGACCTGGGGATCGAATCCAGGCTCAGCTACTTAGCACCACACCCAGAAATAACTGGCCATGTAACCTTGAGCAAGTTACTTAACCCCAATTGCTTAAAAAAATCTATTTAGTAAGTTACCAGAGCCTTCCTTCAGGTAGCATTTAGGTACTGTTTGTTTTTGGTCTATAGGATCTCTCATAGCTGGAGGTGCCTTTTCAGAGTTTCTATGATGGTGATATGGGGCAGCTAGGTGGTACAGTGAATAGAGTGCCAGCTCTTTAGTCAGGAGGACCCAAGTTCAAATCTGGCTTCAGATACTAGCTGTGTGACCCTGGGCAAGTCATTTAACCCTGTTTGTCTCAGTTTCCTCATCTTAAAATGAGCTGAAGAAGGAAATGGCAAACCACTCCAGTGTCTTTGCCAAGAAGACCCCAGATGGGGTCATGGAGAGTCAAACATGACTGAAATGACCCAACAAAAACAAAAATGATAATGCTAAAAAGACTTGAGGAAGCATTGATGGCTTATAGCTGGGACAGCTAGGCAGGAGTACTGACTTAGGGTTACAGCATTAGGGGCTGTTGGTCCAGGTCATCAGGGGTTAAGCACTATGGGCATGCTTGGGCAATCTGATTGAGACACCAGATGTCAAGCTACCAAGAAACCCAGTCCTTAGATAAAGAAAAGTATACATAGTTCAATGTCAAGATGGCCTCAGCAGACCTTCCTGGAACCTGGCCACAGAAAACAGGAAATAGTCAAGGCTGAGGACTTTTGCTGTCCTTAAAACTAGAAGCCAGACTTATCTGCTCAGCCTTGCCTTATGTGTCCAGTCACTTGGAACTTAAAATGCCCATGGTGGTATGTTTAATGAAGCCCCTTCACTCTGAGTCTCCTCTCTCAGGGGCATCTTCTCCATATAGGGAATTGAGGTATGCCAGAGGCCTAGGTATTGGGCCTGTGGTTTCCTTGACATTGGGAGGATTGGACAATGGTCCCCCTCCTCCATGGGGACCCTAACATCATCCCTCTTCTCACTCCTCCAGTGGTGGGTCCTCAAGGCCTGGGTTGAATTATTAACACTGTAAATTCCATATGATGTAAAGCTTGGGTCATCCAAGACGTTCCCAACTCTCCAACAGACTTTAGGCTTATGATCCTTCCGGTCACCCAGGGGTGTTGGTATATAAATTCTGTGTGGTTTCCTATGGCAAATGAGATGACCTTGGTTTTTAAAAAATGTTTTGATAACTGCATTTCATTATATTTAGCTCCCTTTGTGGCCCTACATATTTTATTTAATGCATTTTAAAACACTATTTTACAGGGCTTGATATATAGTTCTGGGTTTCACTTTGAAGGTGGAGAATGAGGTTCTGAGAATTTGGGGTGTATAGTTATAGATTTGGAGTAGGGAGGGAGGAATTGATTACATTGGTGGTAATGAGCAATCCCAACAAAGAGTTTGCTAATATTTTTAAAATCACTCTGATTATGAATGGCAGCAGACAAATGCACTTGATCACCCACCCGATCTAACTACCGATTTTGTAGGCCCCTTCTGCTTGGGTTAGAAGTAGACTTGGGGCGAGGGCCTTGGTCATTGGGTAGAGATGGCCTCAGAGGCTAGGAAGACCCCCTAGAGCAAGAATCAGATCAGAGTAGGGAACAGAAGCTGGTGATGTTAGAATACTGGACGGTCAGGTGGTTGGTACCAAGCGAGATCTGGCAGACTTCCCGCAGATGAAGACTATATAGCAACACATGGGTCTGGCAGTAGGTATTTGGCAGAAGTATGGATGCTTGGCTAACCAGTGGTTTGGGGAAGTTTGGCAATGGGCCCAAGGTATGAATGACTAGGTAGGTGGGCAGAACTTACCCTTGAGGCAGTAGGCAATAGATAGAGGTCTAGGTAGGTGTCTAATAGGCATTAAAGAAATCTAACTAAGAAGGGGGGCTAGTGTTAGTTATGGGCAGTTTTCTGTCTCCTGTCTCTGTTTGTCCTTGATCTGTCTTCAATTGGTTAGCTAATTAGCACTTTTAAATGTCCACTATATACCAGACATTGTGCTAGGCATTGATGATACAAACACGAAAATGAAACAATCCCTCCTGTTATGGAGCTAACACTCTAGTGAAAGAAATAACATGTACATAGGGATAGGACAAATATATATGGGTGTATACATGACAAATATAGGTATTATATATAATTAAATTGTTATATAAATGTCTCTTTATCTATACGTACACGTACTTACAAACAAATAAATAGAGCAGCTAGGTGGCACAGTGGATAGAGCCTTGGGTCTGGAGTCAGGAACAGGGCCTGTTCCTTAATTCAAATCTGGCCTCAGACAGCTATGGTCATTCACTTGACCCTGTTTGCCTCAGTTTCCTCATCCGTAAAATGAGCTGGAGAAGGAAATGGCAAACCACTCTAGAATCTTTTCCAAGAAACCCCAAATGGGGTCACAAAGAATTGGACGTGAAGCAATTGAACAACAAATATAACACAAATAGAAAACAAATGCAGGGTAGTTAAGAGAAGGAGGCCTCTGGTAATTGGAATAAGGAAATGTTTCATGCAGAAAGTGGTGCTTAAGCTGTGTCTTGAAGGAAGACAAGGATTCTGTGGGGCAGAAATGAGGAGGGGTCTATTCCAGGAATGGGGGCAGCCAGTACAAAAAACCATGAAGACGGCAGAAGGAGTACCTAGTACTTGGCTGGGCTGTAGAGTGAGGCTGGAATGATAGACTGGGGCAGATTGTAAGGGTCTTTAAAAGCCAAAGGAGTTTATTTGATCCTAAAATCAATTAGGAGCCCCTGGAGTTGAGCACGGGACATGGACAGACCTGCACTTAAAAAAATCCTTTTGTCAGATATGGGTGGGATGCATTGGAGTGGGGGAAGGTTTGAGGCAAGAAATGAGGAGGGTGGGGGCTGTGTGACTAGAGAGAAGGAGCCAGATGCAAAAACTGTAGGAAGCAGACATGGCAAGGCTTGGAATCTAAGCAGTAACACTGAGGTTACGCACCTAGAAGATGAAGAAGACCGATCCTAGGACAGAAATAGAGAGGTTTCAAAGAGGAGTGGTTTTATAGGAATGATAACATATGCTCTTTTGGACAGGATGAGTGTGAGATGCCTCTGGGACATTCAGTTTGAAACGTCCTGTAAGGTGGATGATTTGGGACTAGAGTGCAGAAGAGACACTGAGATTGGATGTATACCTCTGTCAGCCATCTGCAGTAGGATGATAAGTAAACCAATGGGAACGAAAGAAGTCACCAAGAGGGAGAAGAGGGCCTAGCACAGAATCTTGGGGAGCACCCACAGTGAGGGGACACGCTATGGATGGTGAGTCAAGAAAAAAGACAAAGAAGAAATAGTCAGCTGAGCAGGAGGAGAGCCAGGATGTGCAGCAGAGAAGGATGAGGACTGAGAAAAGACCAGGTTTGGTAATTAAGGGATCTCTGGCAACTTTGGAGAGAGTTTCAGTTGAGTGATAAGATCAGAAGCCAGATTGTAAGGTCAAAGAGGAAGTGGAGGCCAGAGTGAGAATAGTTTTTTCGAAAAATCTGGTTGACAAGGCCAGAGGATATAGGACAAGAAGGAAAGTTGGGATTCCAAGAGGCAGAGGTAAGGAGAAGGGTATTCCAGGTTTAGGCCTCAGCAAGGGCAAAAGCACAGAGATGATGCATCACTGTGTGCATATAGAGATGTTGGGTGGAAGCCTCCTGGAAGGCTTCATGCTGCCACAGTTGACCTGTTTAGGAAGTCTTTAGTATAAAGAATTGTGGGATGAACCATTGGTCATATTGGGCAAACCCAAGAATCTCTTAATGTACTTGGGACTATGCAACTGCAGAATGTTGCTGACCTTCTGGGGTGCCATCTGCTGAGTGCATGACTTGGAGATTCCATTTGTTTTAGGTTGATGGCACATTGTTCTAGCTTAGTACTATCCAGGATTGCTGGCTGTATCTTTGTTGGTCTGAGTTAAACTCTACAGACATGGTAGTTGTATTGTTTAGAATAATGAGAACAGATGAATTGCAGGCCCCTGAGCAAGTGGGCCTTTAAGTCCCTGGTGGCTATGGCCCCCAGCCTACTCACTGGGGCCTCTAATGGCCAGGGAAATAAAACCTACCACTGCTGTTGTCCAGCCCTATATCTTCATGCCTACTAGTGGTATTCTAACAATGTTTTCATTCACAACTGGCTCCCCCTCTCCTTGATCCCACTTTGGCTATGACTGGGACACTTGTGAGTGGTTCCCATTAAGCAGACCTATTTTTCCCCATTTTAGATTTGAGGATGGAATAACAAATGAATGAAGGAGAGTGAGAGGTTGTCTCTTTTGTAAGCATACTCACTCAGCAATCTGTGGGTCCTGAATTCTTTAGGCTCTACAGCCAACTGGAAGACTTTTTGTCATGATAAATACCAGTCCCTTAATCACATGACCTAAAATAGGCTCCCTGACAAGTTTCCACAGGGTTGCTTGGACTGGAACTGGACAGAGGATGTTTGAGCATGCTCCAGAACCAGGCCACCATAGACAAGTCCACCTGTCCTCAAATCAATGAAACTGAACATAGTGTCTGCCCTCAAGGAGCTTATACTCTAAAAGAGATAGGGGGAATGGTGGCTACTGTGAACATTTGGTGTGAAAAGTTTCAGGGGTGGTGCGTAGAGTGATAAGGGAGCAGACTGACACATCCTTCCCAAGAGCAATGGAAGCATTGTTTTGATTATGGTTTCAGAGCTGGAAAAGGACGTAGGGAGAGGAGCAGCTGGTGAGAATTTGGGGGTTGTGGAAGGGAAAATATAAAATTAAGCATGACTGGAAGTGGTCTTTGAGGTCTTTGAAGAGAACTCATTCATTTTATAGATTAGAAAACGGAGGTGCCAAGAGGCTCAGTGATTTACCCAAGGCCATATTGGTATAGCTTGGATTTAATTCCAAAGTCAGAACTCTTCACCACACCCCGCTTATTCCCTCTTGCTCTTCCCTGGTATATTAGCCTATCTCAGGGGTGGGGAATCTGCGGCCTCAGGTTCCCCACCCCTGGCCTAGTTGCTTCCATGCATATTCTATATCTGCCCTGCCCTTGATGAAATTTATCTCTACCTAAATCTCTGGCTTCATCCACCAAGATTGTTAGTATGGTATACATATTGTATGGTATCTGTCCTTGACTCTTGACTGTCCCCTAGTGAGTTCTCACAGTATGACCTCCTGCATATATTCATTTAGTCCTTGAGGTATGTTGTCTGCAATTACTCAGAGCAAGCAGCTAAGAGTCATTCAAACTGATCATGATAGATTGGTCCAGGAAACCCCAGAACACGTCATTTTTTTGTGAAAAGTTAGACAAGGCATTGAACAAGCCACTGTACATTCAAAGTGCCCATATTGAATACAGAATCTATGGATAGATGATGGCTGTCACATTCTCACCTCCTAGAGAAAACTAACAAGTTAAAAGGGTGAAGCAAACACCTGAACCTGGGGAGATGGGAACATAGCTTAGGCCAAGAGGAAATAGAACACTTTGAGGAGGTCGAGGCCAAAAAGTACTCACAGACTTGACCAGACTAAAGAGCTAGCCACTAGGGGCATCTAGGTAACACAGTGGATAAGAATGCTAGGCTTGGAGTCAGGAAGATTCATCTTCCTGAGCTCAGTTCCAGCCTCAGTCACTTACTAGCTGTATGACCCTACACAAGTCACTTAACCTTGTTTACCTCGTTTCCTCATGTAAAATGAGCCAGAGAAGGAAATGGCAAGCCATTCCAGTATCTTTGCCAAGAAAACCCCAAATGGGGTCATGAAGAGTTGGATATGATTGAAATGACTGGACAATAACAACAAAAGAGTTTTCAGAATCATAGAATGGGACCCTAGAGAGGCATGTCCATAGCTGAGGAGAGAGAGCTTCATAGAACAAGAAAGCACAATAACAGAGGAAGAACAAAGCACCTTCAAATGACCACCCAGGGGTCAGAGAAATTGGGTACCATTTTTCAGTAGGTTTAATTTTACTGTTTCACAGAAGCTTAGAGATGAAAGGAGTCATAGGGGCCATCTAGTAGAACCCATTCCTGAAAAGGCATTCCTGCTGCAACACATCCAACAACATAACCCCAAAGTGGTCCTTAAATCTGTGCTTGAAGACCTCCAGTTAGGAGGAGCCCATTACCTCCAGAGGCAGTCAGTCCCACTCACAAATAGCTCTAATCACTGAGAAGTATTTCCTGACATCAAGCCTCAGTTTGTCCTATTAAAAAAAAATAACTTGTACCCATCACTCCTGGCTCTACCCTCTGAACAAACAGAACAAGCTTCATCTCTCCTTTGGAGGTTGGGTAAGATGGCCTCCAAAGTCCCTTCTAGTTCTCAAACCCACAATCCTATGAAAGACAGTTTGTATCCTTCAGAGTCTCTACTACGGCTCCTATGACCCACTCCCTAGTCATGTCAGTACCTTGTGCTCCAAGATGCCATGCCCCCAAAGATCTAGTTTGGTGATGGTCTGATAAACATGTCTCAGATTATTAAAAATAAAGTCCTCAAGAGCCTTGAGCTTGGGCTTGGTGAGTAAATGCACACAGCCCCTGGGGATCTCTATTCCTGAGGGACTAGTCTAATGGTGTAACCATATAAGCATTCAGGGGCAAGGTGTCTGCTTCTGAACAGTAGAGAAAGGATGTGGTGATCATGACTGTCTTCCTGCAAGGGCAGGTTGGTTTCCTTCTCTATGATGCCTCTGACCACTTCCTCTTGCAACCCACACCAATAACATCAGCCCAGTCTGGAACTGAAGGGACAACTGGAGAGCCCTACAGACAGCAAGGTCATGCATGTTAGCCATTGAATGCTGAATGCTGTGTAAGAGGAGAGGGAGGAATGGGTTAAGTCAAAGGCTAACAGGGGCCCCCACCTTGGTTTCATGAGTGACAGGGCCCCAAGAGGATTGATCAGCCTTCAGTAGCTTCAAGAAATATTGGCAAGTTGGGATAAAAAGACTGAAAGAGTTTGGTATGATGGAAATAAGGGAAGGGAACAAATATTTATTAAGCACCCAGTGTGTGTCAGGTACGGCACAAAGGGCAGAGAGCCTGGGTTCTAGTTCCAACTCCATCACTAAATTGCTGAGTGACTTTAAGTAAGTCCCTTGATCTCTGGATCTGTGAGAGGAGGGGTTTGACATAAATGCTCTACAGGCTGCCTTCCAGCTCCTGAGATTTCAGCTGGGAAAATGGGGGTGGGATTCCTTATGTCTGACTGATCTTTAAAGAGTCAGTTTGGGAGATTATATGTGTTGTTGGAGGTCTCCATAGCATCTTTTAGCCTCTCCCTCTCTGAATTCTTCACAGAAATAATTTCTTCAGTGCAAGTATTCCATAAGAGTCATATATCATAGTTTGCTCAACCATTCCTTAATCTGGTTTCCAGATTTTTCTTGTAACAAATAATGCTGCCACAAACATTTTTGTGCATATGGGTTTTTTCTTGCTGTAAATAAATTCCCTGGGGGTATATAGTCTCAGTAGTGGGCTCTCTGGATCAAAGAACAAAAAACAATTTGATAATTTTCTTTGCCCAATTTACAGCCTCCTCTACAGTGAATTAGCATTCATGCCTTTCCACAAGCCCCTCCAATTGGGTTTTTCCTATCTTTTTGGCATCTTTGCTAGCTTGGTACGTGTGAAATTATGTTTTCATGGAATCATAGATTCTAGTCCAACTCCCTTATATTACCGATAAAGAAACTAAGGTTGAGAGAGTTTAACCAACTTGTCTAAGGTCACACAGGCAGTAAATCACAGACCTGGGGATTTGAATTCTGTTAAGTTTGATTCCACATCAAGTATCCTTACCCCTGTCTGCCTGAGATGGACTATCAGGGTTGTGTTAGCTTACATTTTCGCTATTATTTGTGATTTTGAAGCTCTTTTTATGTGACCAGTAATTTGTGTTTCTTCTTTTGAAAACTGTTCATGGGGTGGCCAGGTGGCTCAGCCAGTAAGAGCACCAGCTCCAGTGTCAGGATGACCTGGGGATCAAATCCAGGCTCAGATACTTAGCACCACACCCAGAAATAACTGGCCGTGTAACCTTGAGCAAGTTACTTAACCTTAATTGCTTTAAAAAAAAAAAAAAAAAGAAAAGAAAACTGTTCATGTTGTTTGGCCACTTGTCTATTGGTCCTTAACTCCCAAGGGCTCACCATATTGATGCCAAACTTTAGTACAGACACCAGTACCTCTTAATCTTACATATTCACATCAACTCCTTAAAAGTTTTATGTGTCAGACTTTTATCAGAGACATTCACTGTGAAGAATCCTCCTTTCAGTCTGTATCTTTTCTTTTAATTCTAGTTGCATTGATTTCATTTTTTAAAATGCTTTTTAAATGTGCAGGTAGCATGAAGCTGGGAGGCATAGCTTCCACAATGGATGGCACAGTCAGTATCCTAAAAGATACAGACAGGCTCTAGAATATGGGGGCCAAGAATAATAAACTAAAATTTAATAGTCATGAGTGTAAAGTCTTACACCTTGGGTTCAGGATGACAGCCTCCAATGGTCCTTCCACTCTAAATTTATGTGTCTAGGCTACAGTTCACCCAATAAAGATTTGGGTATTTTAGTGCACTAAAAACTGACTATTGAGTCAGCATTATGACATGGCAGAATTTTAACTAGTTGAATATTAAGTTGTTAATATGTAATTAACATGTAATATTAAGATTGAATTGCATTAAGAGAGGCGTTTTCAGTAGGAAAGTAAGAGTCCCACTTTACTCTGTCCTAATTAGGCCATATTTGGAGTATTATATCTGGTTTCAGATGCTACATTTTAGGAAGGACATCGATGCTGAAGAGGGTCCCAAAGAGGACAACAGGGGGAAGAGTGTTGATATCATGCCAAATGAGAATCTGTTGAAGACATTGCACGGATAGAAGAGAAGATTTAGGGGGAACCTGATAATTATCCTCAAGTATTTGAAGGACTGTCATATGGAAGAGGAACTAGATTTATTCTTTCTAGCTTCAGAAGACAGAACTGAGAACTATGGGGAGAAGTTGTAAGAAGTCAGGTTTAAGTATGATGTGATAAACCATCCAAATAATGGATAGAATACATTTAAGCTTGATGTAATAATTAGACTATCCAAATAATCCTAATAATTAGACTATTTAAAAATGGAATAAGCTGCCTAAGAAGATAGATGGGACTTTGGATGGGTTATGGGGTATTACTATTGTTAACTGTTTTTCATAGGATATTTTGTAGAAGATGCTAGTTCAGATATGGATGGGTTGGACTGAGACCTTTTCTAACTTTTGAGAGTCTATGATTCTCTCTGTCACATAGTAGGAGCTTAGTAAATGCTCATTGGCTCCCTCATTACCTCTCCTTGGCACTATCTAGTTAGTTGTGCCTGGAGCTCAGCGTTGACTTTAACTATAATCACTGGGGTTAGCATTGTAGTGCACAGGTCTTCTGTTCGTTGAAGGGAGTTTCCTCCACTACTTATTGCTGTGGTATAGATAAAAGATGTGAGGACCTTCATTGTTACCAACATTCTGCCAACTTGACCAGATGGTCAGAGGTAACAATTTGGGATTTCACATGATCTCTTTGTGGCTTTTCTGTGTTTTGATGTATTTTTTAAAATAAAATCTTAAATCATTGTTTTTTGAGACTGGGTCTCTCAGTCTCATCGAGACTGGAAGTTTAGGAACTACTGATGGGCCTGACCCCTCTCTATTTATTGGTCATAGGAGCTTTGATCTGCTCCATCTCCAGCCCTGGCTGATTGACCCCTTCTAAGGCAACCTGATGGGCCCCCCACTCCCAGGGGCTCACCATTATTGATGCCAAACAGTGCAGATCAGCATAGCTCAGAACTCCAGAGCTCCAGACCCAGTATGTCATGACAGATTAAACAAGACAATCCTGTAAGCAGAGGCTTCCGCCCAGAAGCCATGTAGCAGCCCATGTTTTTACCTGGGCTTTGACTAGCCTGAGGGTCTAATGTAGCATCCTGGAAGCCTAGAGGATGGATCAGATGGTCCCTAAATCACAGAATGCTAGAAGTGGGAACCAGGCACCCTAAAGATAATAATCAATCCCACTCATTTTACTGATGATGAAATGGACAATCAGAGCAATGCCATAATGACATGCCAGCAGATCCAGCTCATTGGTGGAAGGGCTGAGTCTAGAGCTCAGGTGTCCTTATTCCCTTGCTGTTCAGTGTCCTTTCTATTATACCGTGGGCTAGGAAAGGCTTTTTTCACAGGGCTTTGGCTGTCTTTTAAATTAGAGCAACTTAAGTCTACCTGCTCAGCTCCACCAGTCCTACTTAGCCCCTCTGGATTTAAAAAACTGAATAATTCCTTAAAAAAGGTTTCTTCATTGTCAGTATCTGTGGCAGAGGCATCTTCTAGAAATGGATGGTAATTGTTCAGTCATGTCTGACTCTTCATGACCCCATGTGGGGTTTTCTTGTCAGAGATCCAGGAGTGGTTTGCCATTTTCTTCTCCAGTTTATTGTACAGATAAGGAAACTGAGGCAAACAGGGTTAAATGATTTGCGCACGGTCACACAGCTAGTAAATGTCTGAGGCCAGATTTGAACTCAGGAAGATGAGTCTTCCTGACTCGAGGCCTGGCGTTCTATCTACTGTAGCACCAAGCTGCCCTACAAAAAAGGGGGGGGGGATGGTAGACCATCATAAATATTCTAAGGGATCAGGAATTCTTCCCTCATTTCAGCCCTTATCCTCCGAGGGTTGGGCAGGGAGGGCTATGATCACAGGGACCTTAACTAAAGACATTCCATACGTGTAATATCAAGTACCTGTTTGAGATGTAGGATAACTAGCTACTAAGTCGGCAAACATCAATTAAGCACCTACTGTGTACAGTACAGGCTGCTGATACAACGAAAGGCACCAACAACTCAAGCCCTCAAAGATCTCACAGTCTAATGGAGGAGACAACATGCAGATGACTATAAATAAACAAGATAAGGGCAAGACAAATTGGAGATAATGCTGTAGCCCACCTTCCATATAATTGGAATTTTTTTCCCTTGCTTTTTGGAGGGGGAAGGCAGGGCAACTGGGGTTAAGTGACTTGCCCAAGGTCACACGGCTAGTAAGTGTTAAGTGTCTGAGGCTGGATTTGAATTTGGAATTTTAAAAATGTACATTTTGGAGGAAATGTGTGAGCCCTGAATACAATCTTTTCTTGTTTCTGCTAAATATGTGTGCATATGTGTGTGTCACACATACACACACACACATACCGGGGCAGCTAGGAGGTAGAATGAATAGAGTGCCAGCCCTGGACTCAGGAAGACTCATCTTCCTGAGTTCAAATCTGGCCTCAGACACTCACTAGCTTTGTGACCCTGAGCAAGTCACTTAACCCTGTTTGCCTCAGTTCTAGAGAAAGAAATGGCAAACCACTTCAGTATCTTTACCAAGAAAATTCCAAATGGGGTCATAAGGAATCAGACCTGACTGAAAAACAATACACATACATATATATACACACATACCAAGAAACACTAGCTAGATTGTAAGCTCCTTGAGGGCAGGACTGCTTTATGCCTTTCCTTGTGTCCCTAGCACTTGACCCATAGTAGATACTTAATAATGCTTAATGACTATTTATTTCTGATTTTATTGTCAAGCCACTTTACATGAATCCGAAAATCAGGAAAAGCAGTGAAGAAAAATGAACCGTGATGATCACGGTGCTACTGGAGTTGGTGGCTTTTTTAAGACTTGGGGAAAATCACACAGCCTCACTATGAAAACTTGAGAACAAAACCATACTTCCAATTCCAAAAAACCCCAACAAACAAAACCAAGCCCTGGCTACTGGTCTCAGCAGCACCGTTTAGCTCTGGGAACTTGAGGACCCAATTTGACTCTAGCATTTCCAGGCATTCTCATGTAGCCAGTCCAACAAAACACACTCAGTTCACTTCTTTCAAAAATGTACGAAATAATCCAAAACTCAGAAGTCAGATTGAACTGGACAAGAGTCTACACATAAAAACTAAATACCAAATAGTATTTTTTTCCAACTCTTAGACTATTTTGCAAGAGGACAATTGCCTGCTTATTTTGTTCGCCAGGAAAACAAGTTCCCCTCCTTTTCATGGTGATTTCACATGAAAGGAGAATACAGTTAACATGGTGGGATGAGGCGCGGGTGGTGTTTGTTTTGAAGATGTTCTGAACTCCTGATATGAACCAGTTGGGAGGCAAGCGCAGGGAGTTACAGTGTTGAGATCATATCTCAGGAGAGCAGTGCTGGAAAGATTTGTTCAGTACGTTGGTTCTTATGAGCTTTGCCTGTGGAAGTGAGCCATTTCATTAACGACACAATATCAGAAACTGCCCCTGAAATACAGTCCCTCCTGCCCCAAATTACCCAATGTATGCAGGACTGGACACAAAGGAGAGGGTACTATGAAGGCAGGGTCTGCAGGCAGAGGTCAGGATCCTAGGAGTTCTGGGAGTAGACCTGTGGGATTATGCATTCCTTGAATTTAGGTTCTCCTCTGCAGAAGAGTGATATTTGGCCTCTGTGAGTGTTGGATACTTGAGACCTGAGTTTGAATCCTGTTTCAGATAATTACTAGCTGTGTGACCCTAGCCAAGTCACTTTCCTAAAAGATGTTATTTTTCCTAAAAGATATTATATTTCCTAAAAGATGTTTCCTAAAAGAGTTATTATAAAGTAGATCCTGCAGAAATGTGAAATGTTGTATTTGTCCCGAGTTATTTTGTTCACCAGGAAAATGACTTTCTCTCCTTTTTACGGTGGTTTCACATGAAAAGAGAATACAAGTAACATGGTGGGGCGGGGAATGGGAAGGGGTGTTCATTTTGAAGCTGTTCTGAACTTCTGATATGAGCCAGGTATAAGGAGGCAATGTCTGGTGGAACTTTTCACAGGTGACAAAAGAAGGGATTTCCCAAGAAATCTAAGTCATTTGATTAGAACAATTTACTACTAAAAACAAAACAAAAAAGATCAATTTACTATAACTGTGGCTCCATAGCTGAAGTTTTAGAATCAATTTTTATGCATTTAGTCTTTAGGCATTTTGTTTTCATTTTTATGCATTTTCATCTTTTGAAATTAGAATAGGAAATTACATTCTAAAGTACTTAATTATAATCTCATCCCTCATCAAGGCAGTTAGCAGATAGATCTTCCTGATCTAAGTTCAAATCCAGTCTCAGACACTTACTAGCTGTGTGATCACAGGCAAGTCACTCTTTCTGCCTCAGTTTCCTCAAATGTAGCATGGGGACAATAAAAGCACCAAATCAAAAGGTGGTTCTGAGCATCAGGTGAGATCTATTTAATGTGTTTTGCAAACCTTTCAAAATACTATATAAATGTTAAATATTACTGAATCACTTCTTGAAATGGAAGACCTTAATGTAATCAACATATATATGTTCAAATTCTTTTCATAAAGAAAATAACTTGGATACCGCTCAGTCCTGTGGTTCTAATTAAAGTTGGCCTGTGAACTTCTGTGACCTAAGGACAAAAGCCCAGGATTAACCCTTAGAATTAAAAGGAGAAATGAAAGAAATGTTTATAAGGTCCTGTTGGAACATTACCAAGTAAAATGATTTTGCCAGCCACTCCCAATGCTTACATAACACTTTTTGCATTAAATGAAATAAACACATAAAGAGGGATGGCAGAAGATCACCAAAAACTCTTTGGATTGTTTCTTGTCACGGGCTCCACACTGACTCTCCCCATTTTCTTGTTCTTGCAGGTTGGATCTACGACATCACCCAGAAGTATGATTTTTCCTTCTATGTATGTGGCTTGCTTTACATGGTGGGCATGCTCTTCTTACTCACACAACCTTGTATCCGACTGAAGGAACAACCAAGAAAAAAATCCACAGAAGGCACGCGTGTTTAGTGCCGTCTGAAATGTAGCTTTCGGCACCCTGTTGCTGGCCTGAAGAACAAAGGTATCTCATTTGGGGCACTCCTCCGGTGGGCACTGTTCTGAATGCCAGCTGAGTTATACAGATGACATGATACATCAAAGCCAGGCTATTCAAGAACTTCCAGAAACATACTCATAAAAGCAAATACCTTATTGCACATAGGGCCTTCAGAGCTCGCTTTTTTAAAAAAGAGAGAAAAAAAAGGTGTTGTTTTTTTTTAAACCTCTTTACAAAATCACTTCCTTTGTGATTTGGGAAAAAAAAAAAAGAAGAAAAATTTATCAGACTACTTACCATAAGCAGACTGATAAATTGGTTTGTAAGCACAAGACTGCGGCTAGATTTCTGAACCAACTCTTACCTGTAGAGAATTGCTAAAACTGGCAGATGTTCAAGATTCAAGTAGTTTTATACAACTTAAAAATGTTTCTACAATAAAGAAATGAATGCAATTTATATTTTTCTCAAGAAATTCTGATGATTATATTATCACTCACAAAAATTATCTTGATACATTTTCAGTAGTGATAGGTCAACAAGGGCTATTGCATTTTAGGCACTTTGTTTCTGATAATGCCTGTCTCAGATTTAAGGGTAAAACTTTGGGTAAATAAAAACTGGGAGTGGGGAGATTTGTGCAGGCTGGGTGGGTGGGGCCATCAGTGTCATGGTTTCCTTTTACATAAAATGTAGAATCCCTTATGACCATCCCAAAAGGACTGCTGTGAAGATAAACTATTAAGTCTTTGAAAAACTCCTTGTCAGCACAATATGGAAAAAATATTGACATGCAATGGTAAACTGAAAAGTTATACATGTGTGTCCTCTTAAAACAAGCTAGCTCTTCATTCTGGTGATTCCCATTACCAAGCAGATAATCCATTTACCTGTATTCCCAACAGTTTTGTAAGTAGTTCTGCTGACAGGCTTCTGAACAAAAGAGCTGCTATAAATGACATTGGCTCTCCCTGAATCATTAAACTGTAAAGCTACAAGATACCTTGCCAACCACCCAGTCCAGAAGCTTTAAACTGTCTTATGTGAATCCCTGGTGTGGGTTGCACACAATATAAATAGAGGTACCATGAGAAAACTTGAATTTCAGTGATATTTTCTCTTTAAAATATTTAATATAAGGCCATGTATGTGTCCAAAATATTTACTATGTATGGCATTTGGGGTGTAAGAGAGTATGAAAATTGGATTAATTTCCGTTTTTTGTGCTAAAATTTCCCTAAGCCTCTTTTATCCTATAGCAGGGGTGGGGAACCTGTGACCTTGAAACCACATGTGGTCCTCTAGGTCCTCAAGTGTGGCTGCACTTGAGGACCTAGAGGGCCATGTGTGGTCTCAAGGCCACAGGTTCCCTACCCATATCCTGGAGATCATCTAAATGGCAACTGAGCTATAAGATGAAGTCTAAAACACTAGACTATAAAGGGAAAAGAAGTCCAAGCTGAGATCCACTCATTTACCAATAGTTATGTGTTTGGGAAGGATGGTTCCATCATCCTGCTTTTGGATGGTGTTTATGGGTTCTGTCAATACATTTCAAAGCAAGTGCTCCATGATCAAAACAGTTTAGCAAACACTCATCTAATCTAAACCTCTTATTTGATAAGTGAGGAAATTGAGGTCCAGAGAGGATAGAGAGGTGGTTTAATCAAAGCCACACACCTAATTAAGAACAAAACTGGGACTAGATGTGCGATCTCCTGACTCCCGCTCCAGTGCCTGCTGTCCTATATACCATACTGCCCTCAATAATCCATTTTTCCAAGTCAAATCTTTGTCGGATTGCAGAATGCTCCAAAAAAGATTTTGGAAATTTCTGGCTGCCTTAATCGTTTATGCATAGCTTAGAACTGTACAATATTTCTACTAAAATGTTTCCTATTACAAAATTATTTCAGTTCCTCAGGGCCTGAGAACACAGAGTGTGATGTGTCTAAGGTACCTAAATCTTGCTCATTCATGGTAATATAAGACAGAAATAGCTCCGAGAATATGTGTGTGTACACATATAAATACATGTTTATATGTGTATATCTGTATATATACATATTTCTGTATATGTATATATATATATGTTTATGTGTGTGTTTGTGTATTTAAATAACCAAACCAAATTTTAGCCAATAGCTTCAATCTTGTCTACCAAACCTTTCACTAGAACTGTTCGCAGGTAATAAAATGGACTTATTTCTCTCATTTCCATTTTCTTCTTGCCCCTCTCTGTGGTAGAAAGGGTTGAACAGTGAAATGAACAAGAGAGAGACAGTCGATGAAAAGGAGAAACCAAGGCACAAAGTTGTCCAATCTATAGAAAATAGATTGCATGTCATGCTCTATTCAATTCAATGCTTGTTATAGCTACTAGTTTTGTCATTGTTAAAAGCAAAGTGACTTAAGTATTAGGGCCTCTTCTGTGTAGTTAATATAGAGTTAGGAATATAACCAATAGCATGGAAAAACTACTGTAATCATTTTAGGACATTACTTAAATTTTCTGATGAAACCAAATAAACAAGGGATGATATTGCTGACTGTATCACTGGTGCTACAGCTAATGCGTTCTGATGTGCGTGTCATTGGCTTTGTATCACCCAGAGGAAGTATAAGGCATACAGATTTTTTTCCCTAACTGCCCGTGCTTCCTCTTCTTTGAAGGTCAGGTTGGTCAGGTCCAGTGTGTTATAGTTGTTTGTTGAGTAAACATCTGTATGGGAATAATCATTTCTATCATAATTGTTAGAATTTTTTGCTTTATAAGAAAAATGAAATTTGCTGACTATTGTTTTTTTAAACATTCACATGTATATGATTTAATGAGAATGCCATAAAAATTAAGTAGAGCATCCACATATGATGTTTCCTGCTGAATATATTCTATGATTTTAAGTGCTCATAAGACTATTATTGGGGTTGGGGGCTTGCCTTATATTTATATTATTTGTTTTATAATTTGTCTCTGATTTTTTTTTTAGATATGACTATAAAATAAAATTTCTCTTCTTAAGAGAAGTTCATTGTGTCTTTGTATAATTGTAGGGAGCTGCAGGCTATAAGCCTCTACAATCCACCCAGCCAGGCACCCAGTCTAACCCTGACTTAGGGTTAGAAAGTTCCTTTTAACTCCTGATCATCAGCCTGTATACCCCAAAACTGTATTATGGTCTCTATCCAACAAAGTTTCACAGGAATTTTATGGATAGAGCCTTCCTTCAGCTTCCATGATGCTCCTTGATAAATCTAAGGACAAGATTAAAAGGGTTAGCTAAAGCCAGCCAGGACCATTGTCCTCTGCTCCAATTCAACAATCCTACCTTTCTTGTGCAAATATTTCATCAAAAAATCACTTTGTTGTTGTTGTTGCTATAATCTGGACAGCACAACCTCACTGATCTACCTACCGAAAGTTATCCAAGTTTTAAAATTTAATGATAAAGAGGAAACACAGTAAAGCTGTCTAGGAAGACCTCAGTTCAACTGACATACTGACTTGTCAAGTCAATTAACTCTTATTCCTGAAATGAAGCTGTCTTGCATTAGTAGAGAAAATTCCCTATATCAGGTCTTCTCAAAGTGTGGTTCAAGTACCCATGGTGGTGCCCCTAGATCTTTTCAGGGGTCCATGAGAATAAAACCATTTTCATGATAATACTAAGATGTTAAATATTGATAAATTTTGTTCAGTTGTTTCAGTGATGTCCAATCCTTCATGACCCCTATATAATCTAGTCCTAAAGAAAAAAGTAGGTCAAAAAACACTTCATAGAAACAATCAATAATTTAATTAAAGAGAATGACAACAATGAGACAACATCCCAAAATTTGTGGGATGCAGCCAAAGCAATACTCTAAATTCTTACGTCAACAAAATGGAAAAAGAACAGATCAATGAATTGGGTAACTAAAAAAAAGAAAAAGAACAAATTAAAAAATCCCAACTGAGCACCAAATTGGAAATCCTGAAAACCAAAGGTGAGATTAGTAAGACTGAAAATTAAAAAGCTATTGACCTAATAAATCAATCTAGAAGCTGGTTTGATGAAAAAAAAAAACCAACAATATAGATAAGCCATTAGTTAATTTGATTTTTTAAAAAAGGAAAGAAGAAAACCAAATATTCGGTATCAAAAATGAGAAGGATGAAATCACCATCAATGAGGAAATTAAAGCAATCATTAGAAAATATTTTGCCCAATTATATGCCAATAAATCTGACAATATCAGCAAAATGGACGGATATTTGCAAAAATATAAACCACCTAGGTCAACAGATCAGGAAATAGAATGACTAGATAGCCCTATCTTAGGGGAAAAAAATTGAACAAGTCATTGATGAACTCTCTAGGAAAAAATAGCCAAGGCCAGATGGGTTCACGAGTAAATTCTACCAAACATTTAAAGAACAATGAATTACAATACTATATAAATTACCTGGAAAAATAGGTGAAGGAGTCCTACTACTTTTATGACACAAATATAGTACTTACACCTAAAACAGAGAAAGAAAATTATACACCAATTTCCCTAATGACTATCAATGCAAAAGTTTTGAACAAAATACTAGCAGGGTAATTACAGCAATATACCACAAGGATTATACAGGATGATCTGGTGGGATTTATACTAGGAATACAGGGTTGGTTCAATATAAGAAGACTATCAATGTAATTGACCATATCAATAACAAAACCAACAGAAATTATATGATTATCTCAATAGATGCTGAAAAAGCTTTTTGACAAAATATAGCACCCATTCTTACTAAAAAACACAGAGAGCATAGGAATAAAGATAACATTCCTTAAAATGATAAGCAGTATCAATCTAAAATCATTATCAAGCACTATAGGTAATATATAAGCCAGGACCCTCCCCAGTAAAATCAAGGGTGAAGCGAGGATGCCCATTATTACCACTATTATTCAATATTGTACTAGAAATATTAGCTATAGCAAAAAGAGAAGAAAAGGAAATTGAAGGAATTAGAATAGGCAATGAGGAAACAAAACTCACTCTTTGCAGATGATATAATGGTTTACTTAGAGAATTAACTAAAAAATTACTTGAAATAATTAACAACTTTAGCAAAGTTGAAAGGTATAAGATAATCCCACCTAAATCATCAGCACTTCTTTATATGACCAATAAAATCCAATAGCAAGAGATAGAAAGATAAATTCTATCTAAAATAACTGTAAACAATATAAAATGGTTAGGAGTCTACTTGACAAGACAAACCCAGGAACTATATGAACACAATTACATACTTTTCACCATCTGATACTGTGGTTTTCTTGGCAGAGATACTGGAGCGGTTTGCCATTTCCTTCTCCAGCTCATTTTACAGATGAGGAAACTGAGGCAAGTGGGGTTAAGTGACTTGCCCAGGGTCACACAGCTTGTATCTAAGGCTGGATTTGAATTGAGGAAGATGAGTCTTCAGGCCTGCTGCTCTATTATACTGTGCATCATTGATATAATCCACGTAAACAAAAACTGAGGAGGCCCCAATAATTTAAGAGTGGAAAAAGGTATTAAGACCCCAAAAGCCTGAGAACTGCTGCCGTATGCCAATGAAACCACAAGTCCAGCCTTCAGCCTTAATTTTATGTTAAAGGCAATCAATGATTTTACAGCTTACTTGTTAAACAGAAAACCGACCCCATTGATTGTAGCTTCCCATCCCCAATCTTTCACCTGCTGCATCTTTTCCTTGCATCCTCCTCCTTGATCCATGATAACATGATAACTGTTTTTGTCAGTCAGCGAGTAGAAAGGGAAGAAGGCCCACAGGTATATTGTACTATGTCTCCAATCACCAAATGTTTATTAGAGTACACAAAGTTGCTCCAGAAGTGGTGTGGGGTTAAAAAAAAAAAAAAGATGTGGGGCAGCTAGGTGGCACAGTGAATAGAGGACCGGCCTGGGAGTTGGGAGTGCCCGAGTTCAAATACAGCCTCAGACACAACACAAAAACTAGCTGTGTGACCTTGGGCAAGTCACTTAAACCCAATTGCCCTACCTCCCCCCCCTCCAAAAAAAGCAAAACAACAACAAAAGAAAGATACAATACGGTCCCTGCTCTTAAGAAGTTTGTAATATATTTGTACTTGGAGAGATAAGACAGAAATACTCGAAAAATGGAACAAGAATACAAGAGATAAATAGTTGTTCGTGACGACTGTGGATAACGTCACAAGTAGTACCATAATTAGGTCAGGACACTACGAAGCTATTTCCCATGTGAGTCCAACCTAGCCTACGCCAGCTCACTTCCCTGGCAAAAGTGGCCCTATTGGGGGTTCCCCAAGACTCTCAGCATGTATGGGACTCACTCTTCTGAGATCTCTCTCTCATCCCCCTTCTAAGAGGCCTTGTGTTTCAGTGTCCCACAGAAACAACAGGAAAACAGCAGCATTTGCCCCAAGGACCAGAGTTGATTGTTGCAGCTTGGCTCACAAGGCATAAATGCCAAATAACTGATTCAGATAATAAATGGTAGGGGGAAGGGTTGGCTGTCCCTGAAATTCTTGGCACCAATGATTCCAGTGGGGCAGAGGACAACCTAGCTGCTGCCCCCAGAAGGAAATATGTAAATGGACTTATATAATGCTCCAGCTACAAAGGCCCTCCTGGAAGAACTCCTTCCCTTTGGAGATGAGGAAATGGCAGCCCAGAGGTGTCAAGTGATTTTCCCAAGGTCACACAGCTACAGAGTTAATACACCAGGTGAGGGAGCAGCCTTGGGGTTTTCTAATACTTACGTTCAGAGGGGGAAAAAAGGTTAAAACAAAGAAAAAAATTATTTAAAAATAAAATCTGAAGAACATTAGGGGCACCTAGCATGGTGCATATTCTAGGCACTTATAGTTACAAATATTTGTTGGATTCGTGTGGCTGCAGCTCCAATGTAGGTGCCTATTTTTGTTTTCTCTATTCCACTGAATGACCATATTTTCCCCTGAAACATGATACTCAGTTTTGCTGGGTAGGTGATTCTTGGTTTGTTTGTTTGTTTGTTTGTTTGTTTTTAAAGCAATTGGGGTTAAGTAACTTGCTCAAGGTTACATGGCCAGTTATTTCTGGGTGTGGTGCTAAGTGTCTGAGCCCGGATTCGATCCCCAGGTCATCCTGACACTGGGGCTGGTGCTCTTTCTTGCTGTGCTACCTGGCCACCCCTGGTTATTCTTGGTTTTAATCCCAGATCTTTGACCTCTGGAATATCATATTCTAAACCCTTTGATCCCTCAGTGTAGAAGCTGCCAGATCCTGTGTTATCCTGATTGTGTTTCCACAATATCCAAATTGTTTCTTCCTGGATGCTTGTAATATTTTCTCCTTGATCTGGAAATTCTAAACCTGGCTATAATATTCCTAGGAGTTTTCTTTTGGGGATCTTTTTCAGGAGGTGATTGGTAGATTCTTTTAACCTCTATTTTGCCCTCTGGTTCTAAAACATCAGGGAAATTTTCCTTGAAAATTTCTTGAAAGATGATTTCTAGGCTCTTTTTTTTATGATGGATTTCAGGTAGTCAAAAAAATCTTTAAATTATCCCTCCTGGATCTATTTTCCAGGTCAGTGGTTTTTCCCATGAGATATTTCACATTGCCTTCTATTCTTCCATTTGTTTGGATCTGTTTAACAGCACCTTGATTTCTCATAAAGTCACTAGTTTCCATTTGCTCCAATCTAATTCTGAAGGAATGATTCTCCTCAGTGAGCTTTTGAGATTCTTTTTCCATCTGGCAAATTCGGCTTTTTAAGGCATTCCTCTCCTCATTGCCTTTTTGAGCCTCTTTTGCCATTTGATTTAATCTATTTTTTAAGATGTTATTTTCTTCAGTCAGGTTGTTGACTCTCATTTCATACTTTTCTTGCATTGTTCTCATTTCTTTTCCCAATTTTTCCTCCACTTCTCTTATTTGATTTTCAAAATCCTTCTTAAAGTCCTCTATGGCCTATAACCAGCTTATATTTTTCTTGGAAGCTTTTGGTGCAGGAGTTCTGATTTATCTTCCTCCTGTTCCATGTTTTTGTCCCCAAAATAGGGGTGTAAAGTTGGGTTGCTCTGTTTGCTTTGCTGCCTTTGCCTCTCATGTTGCCACTCAATTTTTGCTTTTGAGCTTTTTGCCACAGTAGGACTCTGCCACCAGACAAGGAAGCTTCATCCCAAATGCTTGGGTTTTCTCAGCTGCCAAAGGTATTAGTTGGGTGCCCTCTCTGAAGCTTCCACACACTCTGGCGAGCTGGTAGCACACCCCAGGACCTCCACCCTAGACTGCAATCCAGATCCAAGCAGGTTAAAGCAAGAGCGATTACCCCTCAGACTGGTCGCTTGGTCCCCCTACATTCTGCAGGCCAGGAGCTGAAGCTGCCATGTGGCGATGGCTGCACGGCCTTGGTGCCTCAGCTGCTTCTTGAAAATCCCCAATTAAATCCTAAATTATAAATACTGAAAACCAAAGGAGAGATTGAGAAAATTGAAATTAAGAAAACTATTGAATTAATAAATAAAACTAAGGCTGGTTTTATGAAGAAAACAATGAAATTGATAGACCCTTAGTCAATATGATAAAAAAAAGAAGAAAACCAAATTACGAGTATCAGTAATGAAAAGGGTGAACCTACCACCAATGAAGAGGAAATTAAAACAATAATTAGGAATTATTTTGCCCAGTTGTATGCACATAAATTTGACAGTCTTAGTGAAATGGATGAATATTTACAAAAATATAAGTTGCCTAGATTAACTGAAGAGGAAGTAAATTACATAAATAGCCCCATCTCAGAAAAAGAAATCTAACAAGTCATCAATGAACTCCCTAGGAAAAAATCTCCAGGGCCAGATGGATTTACTAGTGAATTCTATCAAACATTTAAAGAACAATTGATTCCAATACTCTACAAACTATGTGGGAAAATTAGTGAAGGAGTCTTACCAAATTCTTTTTATGACACAAATATGGTACTGATACCTAAATCAGGAAGAGATAAAACAGAGAAAGAAAATTATAGACCTATCTCCCCCATGAATATAGAAGCAAAAATTTTAAACAAATTATTAGCAAAAAGACTACAGTAACTTATCACAAGAATAATACACTTTGATCAGGTAAGATTTATTCCAGGAATGCAAGGATGGTTTAATATTAGGAAAACCATCAGTATAATTGATCATATCAACAATAAAACTAGCAGAAACCACATGATTATCTCAATAGATGCAGAAAAGGCTTTTGACAAAATACAACATCCATTCCTATTAAAAACACTAGAAAGTATAGGAATAAATGGAGCCTTCCTTAAAACAATAGGTAGCATATATTTAATGCCATCAGCGAGTATTATATGTAATGGGGAGAAGCTAGAAGCATTTCCAATAAGATCAGGGGTGAAAGAAGGATGTCCACTATCATCCCTCTTATTCAGTCTGGTACTAGAAATGTTAGCAGTAGCAATTAGAGAAGAAAAAGAAATCAAAGGAATCAAATTAGGCAAAGAAGAGACCAAGCTATCACTCTTTACAGATGATATGATGATATACTTAGAGAATCCTAGAGAACCAAGTAAAAAACTACTTGAGACAATAAATAAATTTGGCAAAGTTGCAGGATATAAAATAAACCCACATAAATCTTCAGCATTCCTGTATATTTCTAATGAAATTCAACAGCAAGAGAGAGAAAGAGAAATCCCATTTAAAGTTACTGTAGACATTATAAAATATTTGGGCATCTACCTGCCAAAAGAAACCCAAGACCTATATGAACACAACTACAAAACACTTTTCACACAAATAAAGTCAGATCTAACTAATTGGAAAGACATCAATTGCTCATGGCTGGGTCGAGCTAATGTAATAAAAATGACAATTTTACCTAAATTAGACTATATATTTAGTGCCATACCAATCAGTTTACCAAAAAACTACCTTATAGAACTAGAAAAAATAGTAACAAAATTCATTTGGAAGAACAAAAGGTCCAGAATATCAAAGGAATTAATGAAAAGAAATGCTAGGGATGGTGGACTAGCTTTTATACCAGATTTTAATCTGTACTATAAAGCAGCAGTCCTCAAAACTACTTGGTACTAGCTGAGGAATAAAGTAGTGGATCAATGGAATAGATTGGGTACATGAAACTCAACAATAAATGACTATAGTAATCTACTGTTTGATAAGCCCAAAGACCCCAGTTTTGGGGATAAGAACTCACTATTTCACAAAAACTGCTGGGAAAACTGGAATATAGTATGGCAGAAACTGGGCATAGACCATTATCTAACACCATATACCAAAAGCAAGTCTAAATGGGTGCACGATCTAGGTATAAAGGCTGATACTGTAAGCAATCTGGGAAAGCAAGGAATAGTTTACCTGTCAGATTTGTGGAGAGGGGAAGACTTTATGACCAAACAAGAATTAGAGGGCATTATAAAATGCAATATGGATAATTTTGATTACATTAAATTGAAAAGCTTCTGTACAAACAAAGCCAATGTAACCAGGATTAAGAAGGAAGTGAAAAATTGGGAAAGAATTTTTCCAACCTATGTCACTGATAAAGGACTCATTTCTAAAATATACAGAGAATTGAGTCAAATCTGTAAGAATACAAGTCATTCCCCAATTGATAAATGGTCAAAGGATATGAACAGGCAGTTTATAGAGGAAGAAATTAAAGATATTTATAAGCACATGAAAAAATGCTCTGAATCACGATTGATTAGAGAAATGAGAATCAAAACAACTCTGAGGTACCACATCTCACCAGTCAGATTGGCTAAGATGACAAAACAGGAAAATGACAAATGCTGGAGAGGATGTGGAAAAATTGGAACACTAATGCATTGCTAGTGGAGTTGTGAACTGATCCAACCATTCTGGAGAGCAATCTGGAATTATGTCCAAAGGGCTATAAGTAATTCCATACCCTTTGACCCAGCAATACCACTTCTAGGGTTGTATCCCAAAGAGATCATAGAAGTGGGAAAAAGACCCATATGTACAAAAATATTTATAGCAGCTCTTTTTGTGGTAGCAAAGAAATGGAAATCAAGGGGGTGCCCATCAATTGGAGAATGGCTGAACAAGTTGTGGTAAATGCATGTTATGGAATACTATTGTGCAATAAGAAACGAGGATCAGATGGACTTCATATTTACCTGGAGAGGCTTATACGAACTGATGCTGAGTGAGAAGAGTAGAGCCAGGAGGAATTTGTACACAATTACAGACACAATGTATGTGTGACGACCAACTTTGATAAACTGGACTCTTCTCAGCAATCCAGAGTCATAAGTCAACCCCAAAAGACTCATAATGGAGAGAGATGTTTACATCCAGAGAAAGAACTGAGTTTGAACCCAGATTGAAGCAAACTACCTGCTTTTTTTTTCTTGTTTGGTTTTGTTTCCTCTTTCCCATTCTTCATTCCATCTGATACAATCCTTCTTTATAACCTGACTAATGCCTAATGTGAAAGTATTTGCAGATACTATACCTGATTGTATGCTGCCACTGGAGGGGGGAGGGGCAGGAAGGGAAGGGGTGTAAGGAGAGAAAATTTGAAACTCAAGGAATTGGGGTAATGAATCTTGTAAACTAAAAGCAAATTAATAAAAACATATAAAATATGAATAAAAAGAAAGTAAGTATATCTATATGAAAAATAGGAATATAAGATTTTTTTTAAAGGGACACTGATTTACCAATATTAAAGCTGTAATTGAATCAAGTGAGAGATTTCAGTGGCATTGCTATCCTGGTCCACCCCCAACCATACTTCTACCCTTTTAAGCTGAGGCTGGGAAATGCTGCTAAGTAGGTACCCAACAAAGCTTCAGATTTCATCACCGTGTTTATACTTGGGCAAAAAAAAAATGGTGATGATGGAGAAAAGAATACAAAGACCTGTGTCAAAAACTCCAAAGACTTTCATAAGCTATTACCACTTTTCTACCTTTCAGCCCTACATGATAATTCCTGAAGGCAGCAGTTGTAGGATTTCTCTGACACTCAGAATTACATGCAAATATCTATATAATTTTAAAACTTAGTTTTATGCCAGTAAGAGGGGGGATTGCACATCACTGGAAGTATGAAGTCTTTAGATGCCCTGTCTGTAAAGAAAGTTAAATATTGCAAAATAAATAAACAAACAAACAAATAAATAAAGCAGCACAAATAATAAGGAAGAAAATTGAATGTATTTAAAAACCAGACAGATTTCTTCATTTTTTCTTTTCAGAGTGATTTTGCATACTTTGACATTTTCTAGGTGTCCAGGTGCATTGTTATTATGCATAACAAAACCCTGCACTGCAGTTTAGAAAAGGAAACATTACAAATGAAACCTTTTGCTGTTAACATTGTGCAATTGTGAGTTGGTATTTTGAATCATTTAAATGTTTGCACATTTATGTTAATGTTTTGGTCTAAACTGGCTAGTTATCTTTCAGGATTATTCCTCTCCTTCCCTTACACACTCATCAAGAGACACTCAAAGTGACCATCAGATGACTTTACACCATCCCAAGTGACACAAGGAAGCAGCTACCTATCAGCCTCATTCAGCGAGTGCTTCTGGTGTATAGACACATCAGCTCATGTAACCAACTCCTGATCAGAGTCCCAAATGTGGAACTATCAGCACGCCAAGAACGGATATGTAGAAGCAGATTGGGGTGGGGGGCCGAGCTGCGGAGGAAAGTTGAGCCCCCCATGTTGTTTATTTTAGCTTCCATATACAAAATTCCGTGTGGGGATATTTAGCATTCCCCACAAGGATGGGCTTCAAGAGCAAGAAAAAACAAATCGAACGGCCCAGGACCCTTCCCATCATACCAAAAGCCATCTTATGAATTACTTTTAAAAGGTTTACCATACGAATCGCTCATCTATGTTTACCAGAACGACGTTATGCTAATGGAATGGGGAGATAAGGAGACTTTCTGCCAAGCGGTGAAAGAGATGGGGCAGCCCCATGCTTTACTGTGTAGTAAGGTCATGCCAGTTTGACGGACTCCGTGGTAGCGCCAAACAGATTTCGATTAGGTTTCTGTTTGGAAACTCAACACCTTTCTGAAAACTTCTCTGATCAGCAAAGAAAAAAAGTCCGAATGCATTGTTCTCAAGTCGAGAATGTCCCAAAGAATGAAACAATGATGAAAACCCCAGTTAAACCGTGAAACTTCTGCCAGTGGGGGGGGGGGGGTTGGAAGTTGTAGAGGAGGGCAGGGAGGTGGGGGAAGGGGGCAGGGCCCCGGGGGTGCCTAGGATTCCGTGGACACCTCCTCCTTATCGTCGTTTTTTTGTCGCCTCTTCCGGATCTGCCGCTGAAGCTGGAGCTTGTTGGTAAAGAACAGCTGTCTCCAGCCAATGTCCTTCGCCAGGGATTTCATGTCTCGGGTGACGGTGTCGCACGTCAAGGCCACTATCTGCTCCCACAGTTTGTCAGAGGTGCAAAGCTATGGGTGGGAAATGGAGAGAACGGATTAGTACCACGCTGAAAGAAAGGGACTGCACAACCCTGGTCTCCATCCCTGGCCGGATGCTGCTGCATTGGGCGTCTTGCGCCAAGAAGGCGCAGAATGAACGCATGCCCTCCACGTGGGAGAGTCTGCACAGGGCATAAACGTGTAAGCCAAGGAAGGGGTCAATGTTGTTGTCAAACAGTTGTTGACATTCATTGTATGGCTTTAAGAGTTGCCACACACATCTCACTGAGCCTCACAAAAACTCGCAAGGTAAATGTCACAGCATTATTACCCCCATTTCAGAGATGAGGACACAGAGGCTCGGACAGGTTATGTGCCCAAGGTCCCCCCCAAAGAAGTTCTGAACATAGTGGGGGAAAGGTCTGGACAGCAACAACCACAGGTCGGGCGCAATGAATGTGGCCAACAAAAGGCTCACCAGG
Organism: Petaurus breviceps papuanus; assembly: GCF_028583685.1. NCBI lineage: Eukaryota > Metazoa > Chordata > Mammalia > Diprotodontia > Petauridae > Petaurus > Petaurus breviceps. The sequence continues at coordinate 12,197,266 of NW_027186457.1, read as the reverse complement.
ATTGCGAGGTCACCAATCCTGCCAACGCACCTCCATCTGCCGTCAGTCATGTGCATCCCTTCTGCTATTGTCCACAGGGACAGGCTTCAAGAACACAACAACACGCCTGCAAGCAGCAAAGTGCGGCAGCGTTCAGGGCCTTCCTCTACTGATAAGCGCATCCTTAACTATGGCAGGGCCAGTTTATACAGAGTTGTTGGCATTCTGACTCCCCCTCAAAGAGGGCTTCAAAAGCACAGACTATCTTTTACCTTCCTTTGTATCCCCAGCGCTTAGCACAGTGCCTGGTTTATAGGAGGTGTTTAATAAATGCTTACTAATAAGCATTTAATAAATGCTGCTAAAGAGCTCCTCAAAAGCATCTCACTAGAAAGGGAACCAAAAGCCAGTGGAGATTATTGAATTTATTTTATATCCTCTGTCTAACAAAGAGTGGGGCATGGTAGAAGTGCTGAACCTGGAGGAGGGGAGCTGAGAGACTTGGGTTCAAATCCTACCTCTGCCCCTTAGCAGCTGTATGATCACAGACAAGTCACTCACATAAATGTTTAGAACCTCATTTTCTTCATCTGTTAAACAGGGCTCGTAAAACCCACTTCAACGAGTTGTTGTAAAAGTCAAGTAGACTACACAGAAAAGCCTATCAGGCTTGGTAAAGTTTCATTATTCCTTTTCGGGGACCTTCCTTGGCTTTTTTATCACCCAGAGTTCAGCTTCTTTTGGAGATCTTTTCATTTATCTTGTTATAGTCGTTGTGTGTATTATTCTCCTGGTTCTATTTCTCTAGCTTTGGACAAGTTCACACACATCTATTGCTTCTTACTGCATAATAAAATTCCATTATATTCATAGTTGTGGTTTTTCCTCCCATTCCTCAATGAATGGCTACCCATTTTTTTTTGCTGCTGATTATTACTATAATATTACTATTACTACTACTACTACTACTACCACCACACACATGCACACAAACTGTTACAAATAATCTTGATCTCTTTTTCTTTCTTTGATTTGTTGTGGGCATGTCCCCCAAAGTGGATGACAGTAGGGTATGGACAGTTGTAATAGGAATGGGAATTTGAAGATCTTCCCTGCCCCTTAATAAACCTAGGGGGGAGTTTGAAGACCTCCCCTGCTTTGAAAGTAAACTTTGTCCCCTAATAGGTGGAATGTAATCACATGGAGCCTGTGATGGACAGAATTTGCTAAAGGGTAGAGCAGAACTGGAAGGAAGCTTCCCTGCTGTGAAGATAAACTCTGCCCCCTTGGGCTAGCCAACTACTCCATGTAGTCACATGGAGCCTGTGGTGGGAGGAGTTTGCTGAAGGAAAGCAGAACCCACAGGAAGCTGATAGAGCTCGCCAGATGGTGGGGGAGAGAGGAGGACCTCAGGCAAGGAGTCAGATAGGCTCATGAGTAGATATTGATCTACTTGATTGATTGGTTTGTGGGAAGGCTGAAGGATGCTGTGGCTCTCAGTGTTATTATGGCTTCGAATATCTTTGGTACGATGATGGAATTGGCTCACTGGTTTTGGGATTTGGTTTTCTGAGGTCTAAATAAATGCTTCAGTTCTATCCTCTATCTGGAGAGTTTGGTGTATTTTGCGATCAAACGTCATGTGATACTTATAGTCACGATCTTTATTGTGATTGTGGGCGCTGTAAATATTGCATTGGTGTTACAGTAGTGAAGGCATTTATTATTGCATAATTCCAAACTGGTATCCAGAATGTTTGGACCACCTCACAGTACCACCAGCAGTCTACTTGTGTCCTTGTCTTCCTACAGGTCCTCCATCTTTGACTATTCTCACTTTTTGTCCTCTGCCAATTAATTGACTCAATTTTTAAAAGATAGGCACATAAGACTAAAGTAAGGGGAAGCAAGTAAGGAGATATAAAAAAGGACAGCATGGTCCTATAATATCTAAAGCCTAGAACAGGCTGAGGCTGAAGACTGGTGCTACAGATAATAAAAACCATTGGACTTGGGGACTTCTCTGGGGAAGGGAGAGGATCTGGTCTGTGCTGGGGACAAGAAGACAGTCAATGAAGAGATAAGAGTGACTGATGCTCAGTGAATGATGGCAGTGAATAACAGTGTAAAGGCTAGGCTATGCTCATGTTTCCTATTCCAAGGAAAATCATCTTGGGACTAGGGAGGAGAAGACAAAAGTGGTTTTATCAGGGAGTAGATTCCCAAGGCAAGTGAAGAAATGGACAGACAGAATCTTGTTGTCCTCAATGAACTCGAGTCACACCAGGCCTAGACAAACTATATCATAGGATGTGATTGCTGGGGCACTCTTGGTGGCGCTGGAAGAATTTGGATCAATGACTCAGGACTGGAGGAAGGCAAAAATTGTCCCATTTTCCAAAACAGGGAAGAGAACAGAATTTGCTAACTACGAATAAGCCCGTGAGCTTGGCTTTGACTCTGGACACTATCCTAAAACACATTTTTAAAGGAGTGGCTTCTGAGCACTGAGAAAGGGAAATAATCATCACTAAAAGGCTCTACCAACTTCATTTCCTTCTCTGTTAAGGTGACTGGTAGATCAGAAGACCACTGGCGTTACTGCATATCTGGGTTTCACCAAGCACTTGACAAAGTCTCTCATATTATTCTTATACATATGATGGAGACAGATGGATTAGATGATGGCACAATTAGGTGAATTCAGACATGACTGAATAACTAGACCTAAACAATTCCTGGAGGGAGGTCTCTGGAGGAAGGCTCCAGGGATCCATCTTTAGACCTTGGGCTAGTCAACTTTTTTATCTATGCCTTGGAAGAAGCTGTAACCAACTCAATTTTTTATGCTTACAAAATCTGCAGATGACACAAAGCGGAAACAGACAGCTAACATTGAATCTGACTAGAAGCTAGATCTGAAAAGAACCTGACAGGCTAGGATGACATGCCTAATAAAATAAAAATGAAATTTTAATTTTTAAAAATGTAGAGTTCCACATTTGAGTTCAAAAAATAGACTTCAGTCCAAGGAATAGAGCATTGCTTTACAACAATCCCTATGTAAAAAAAAAATTATGGTAATCTCAGGTAACTACAGGCTCATTATGAGTCAACAGGGTGACAAAAGAATCATAATGATATTTATGTGATGATATGCAAATATATATTACCTCATTCGAGTCTCACAAAAATCTTTGAGGGAAGTACTATATATATTATCCCCATTTTACAGATGAGGAAACTGAGGCTAAGAGAGGTTGAAGTGATGTGGCCAGTGTCAAACAGCTATTAAGTGTCTGAGGCAGGATTAGAACTCAGGTCCTGGTGACTCCACAACCAACAATGTAACAGGCAAAAATAAATAACAAGCCTAAGGCTGCTGAGCCACATTAAGAAAGGCATAGGGGTCCAGTCCAGAGAGCTCAGGCCACATCTCTAGTACTGTTTTCAGTACTGGGCACCACATTTAGAAGTTCCATAGATAAGCTAACAAAGTTGGTGAAGGCTATTGAACATGTGTCATGAAAAACAGTTTAAGGAAACTGGCTATGTTTCACCTGAAGAAGGAAGATGTAAGGGTTGCAAAAGAGTATCTTAAAGGGGAAAGGGGTTCCATTTGCCCTATTTTCTCCCAAAGGGAAAATCTAGGAGCAATAAGGGATGGGGGGAAGAGAGATGGGGAAGGGAAGAGAGGGAGGAAAAGAGAAAGAGATGGGAGAGAGAGAGAGAGAGAGAGAGAGAGAGAGAGGGGGGGGGGAGGAGAGGGAGAGAGAGACTCAGTTTAAAGAAAAAAGTTCCTAACAATTAGCTCTATCCAAAAGCGGAACATTCTGCCTCTGGCACTGATGTGTTCCCCTCTTGCTGGCAATCACCAGAGGCTGTATGGTAACTTTTGGGGAATATTGTAGAGAGAATGGGTTGGACAAGATGACCTCTGAGGTCCCTTCTACCTCCAAACAAGGTAGGGTAGTATAATGAAAAGATCACTGTTCCTGGAGTCAGAGGAGCTGAGATCAATTCCTGCCTTTAGCTCGCCTCTATGACCTTAGGCAAGTCCTTCCCTGGGCCTCACTTGGCTCATCTGGAAGACTGCAAGAGCCTTCCTAAATAGTCCCTTCCAGTCCCCATTCTAAAGCTATGATCCTAATGCCTTCTGGGATTCAATAAAGTACAAAATACATTGTGCCAGGCACTGGTTTGGATGTGGTTATCTCAGGGACAGCAGTGCCAATGCCACATGGAGGGCTGCTGCCTACTGCTTTGGGAGAGAAAAGGCTGGATAAATGTCCTTCACAGAAGGGACCTACCTCTAGTCCCAAATCCTCATTTTACAGGTAAGAAAACCGTGGGCTGGAGAAATCAAGAAACGTGCCCAAAGTCACAAAGCTTTCTCAGATCTTGAGGTGTGGGAGTTTTTAATCTGAAAATCTGGATGTGGTTATAGTGATATAAGTAAATTCATAAATAAAATTCATAGTAAATTCCATTCCTGGTTCCATAATACTATTTAACTGACCCTGGGGAAGTTTACTTTCAGCCAGCATTGGCATTAGCATCCCATTGTTTCTCCCCTTCTGAAGTATCTCGGTTTTCCTTGAGCATTAGCTGTATCTACAAATTGATGTCCTAAGGAGACATGCCAATTCAAACCAATCCCTGAAAAATATTGCCCATTTAGCTTGCCTCTTGCTCCTTAGCTCCCTTAGGCTCCACTCATCTCTCAGAGTGATACAAAGGAAGGACGAGGCCAAGTCAAGCCAGGATCTTTCTACAAACTCTCTGTTTTTTCCTTTCCATAGAGACGGATGAAAATTGGAATTATTTTAGCCTAGAAGACTATCGCTTTCAGCCCCTGATAGGGTAAAGAAAGATCTAATTTGTCTCAATGGACTAAGAAAGATTCACGTTTCTAATAATGTTTCTTTAAATGCCCCTAAACTTTGCTTGGCCATAACCCCATGGGGTAGGCAGTGTAAGAATGCTCAATGAGCTACAGTTGGTGCTAGTCTTGAGTGTCTACTATGTAAGCACTGGTAAACTGAGTCACGGGTCAAGACACCAAAGTCTAGAAGAAATTCTAAAGGCCACTCCAAACAAGTCTATATCATGTCAAAAAATGTAGAATTATTGGAAATGGAAGCAAAATGAGAACAAGCTGCAATGTTACCCAAGCTGCAAATGCAGCAACGTTATGTCATCTTGTTAAGAAGCGATGTCGAGGAACAGATAAAACATTAATCAGGAATGTTATCTAACTCCCAGACTCTGTCTTCAATGAATGACTTTCCAAAAAAGAAAAACGCTCCATCACTGTGCTCTCGACTCATGCCTCCAGTGTGAGAACTCAAATAAGATCCACACATATAAAGCAGCTACACACTCATAACTACTTGTACTTTTTTAGGGAGTACATTCTATTCTTCAGACCATTAGCTTTCCTAGTTATCAAATAATTTTTATTGTATGGTCACAAGGTATTAAACATGGAGAATCCTGTTAAAAATTTTTTGAGTGGAAACACCCTGAGGGCAGAGATTGTTTTATTTTCGTCTTTGTATTCCTAGCACTTAGCACAAGACCTGGCATATTCTCAAATGGCTCTATGATTCCATCAGCCTGGAAGTTTATTCAACAATGCAGTTTGTTATAATAAATTTTACAAATTTCTTCCATTTTTTTTTTTGGTTCTTCCATTTTATCCTTAAATATCCCTGGGATGTTTCTGCTTAGGTGGATGTTTTGCCAAACTTGCTGTAAGTTGGTTTTACCTTCCAGTGATTTTCTCTGTTTTATAGATGACAGTTCTGAGGTAGTAATTGTCCAGCATCCTACTTTATGAGATTTTACAGACAAGCTACTATATATCTGCTCTTGCCTTTGTCTGGCAACTGTCAGAAAAGTTTACTAAGACACTTCTGGGCTCTTTTGGTCTTTCTGTTATGGACGTTAATTTAGATTGGTTTGACTTCTGTATAAAATTATTATAATTAATATCAAATGTCATTTCTATTGTTCATCTGATTTTGGAAGGCCAATCACGTGGTCTGGATGGAGTGGTTTCAATTGTACTTTGTATTTTTCTCATTATTATTCTTTCTTGCTTTCTTTGTAGTTCTGATCATAGCTCTGACAAGTCGACAGTCTGACTACACACAGAGAGCCAATGACTAGAAATTCATAATTTAAAAAGGGGAGAGACAACTAATGAAAGTCAGCATTTCCTAGTAAAGCACCACAATACAAGTCTCAGAATCTCCTAATGTGATAACATCTTTTCCTGTCAAAAATACAACATATTTTAGTTATTGAATGATATTATTTTATGTTCACCATGTCCAGTGACTACCAATTATTTTTCTTAAAGGAAGATGTGAAGTTTCTGGTAATCTCTGACTCTTTGGCCTCACTCATTCCTTTATCCCAAACCATATTTTCCCAGATTTTAAAAACCAGATCAGCATATCCAGGCTTGAATCCTGGTTTTGTGATTTACCCTATTCTCACCTTTCTTTGCTTTTTTAATGAGATCACCAAGTATCTTAGTGTAGATTGATTTAATTTAGAGGGTCTTAAGTTCTTCATATAATTTTTCTTCCTTTTCATCCTTAGCAATTGATGTTGGCACAAAAACTGCGATCATGTTCAGTGTGGTCTTTTTATAAATACTCCTCATCACTAGTATTACAATACACGATAACCAAACATCACACAAAATCACGCTGCTTGCTGCCTTTGGGAGTGTGACGGAACCCACTCCACCAATCCCTACTTTTGCCTTGCCAAAGAGAATCTTGGAGTAGGCTGGTCAGTTGCAACTTCTTTCTTCTGGTTTCACTTAAAGCAAGAATGTCAAGATGAATATGATTCAGCTTCATTGGCAACATTTCCACTTGTTAGTCATTGGACAAGAATCTCAAATTCAGAAATGGTCAAATGACAGCTTATAGATGGTCTGAAAACTGCCTGACTCTTAGCACCTGCTCTCCCCTTTCCTACCATCTTACCACAATTGTTGCTATCGTCACTGTTGTTTACCCTTTGTTCTCCAAGAGGACCCACTATCACTGCAAAAGTGGAGAAAGACTACGAAGGACTCGTGGCCATTTTGTGTTTTTCTTTCTTTCACAAATGCTGAGGCCACCAAAACCATTGCCAAATGTCCAAGCTACTGGCGATGAACCTCTTCTCCCTTAGCTGGCTGGTCCTCAGAAATCAGGCTTGGTCTGTTGCAGAGGCTATATTCAAAGCCTTTTCAGCATGGATGAACCTGCCAGAGTCTGTAGTCCTGTGGCACGTGCCTTTGAGAAGTCTGGGTCACCTCCACACTATGATAAGATTAAAACATTGTGGAAAACTTAATAACTAGGGAGTGCTTGTTGATTGACTCCTTTCTTTTCTCCATTTTGCCTTCTTTCTTTTCATAAGGGGGCATAATCCCCTCACAAACTTATCCTTCATACCAATTGTCAAAACAATTTTCTGGATGCATAGGTCTGGCCATGTCATTTGCCTGCTTAAAGATCTTCAGTAGATTCTCATACCATTAGAATAAAATTCCATCTATCTCTTTAGTGGGGCATTAAAGATTCTCCAACCTCAAACCCACAGCATCACCTTTGGCTCTCCCTTCTCCTGTGCTTTTCATATCCAATAAGTCACTAAGTTCTACAGCCTCAGTTTAAAAATCTATAAAACTGGGATCATAATAACACCTTTATTATGGTTGTTATAAAGATCAAATGGTAGAATGTATGGAAATTGTGTCATGAACCTCACAGTCCTATATAAATGGGAAGCATCAGCATTACCCTACAACTGTTATCCAACCTCCAGTTGTTTTCTGTTCCCATCCCAGGAACTTTCATTCAAAGCTCTCATTACATTTCCCCTAAACTAAAATACAAGCTCCTGACTGATGACATTGCTAGTCTCTCCCTCTCTCTCTCCCTCTCTACCACACTTCCAAATCTGTCCCACAAAATACTACCAGAGTAAACTTCCTAGTACATGTCCCTGTTAAAAAAAAAAATTCACTTGACATTGCCAACTGAATAAAATACAAACTCCCTTTTCTTGAATTCAAGACCCTTTAAGGGGACCCTCCCGTTTCCCATTTCTGAACCTATGCCTAGGTAGCTTCCTATACCTGCAATGCTCTCCTTACTTACATCCTTCAAGGCCCAACTCAAATGCCATTTCCTAACTTCTAGATGAGATGGCTACCTGAACAAGAGGAAAACCACCAGCTTCCACAAACCCACTCGAGAAAAGCCCTGAAATTTGCATCAAACTGAGTAATGATCAAAAAAGTCAATGAGAAATTTCAGTCAATGGTTTTTTTCCTACCTGAAAACTGTGCCAAATGTAAACCAGGAGCCCACGGGCAATAGGAAAGCCTCCACTCTCCCCCATGAGCAAAGCTAATACCATCATCGGATAACCTCCTAGGCTAACCAGAGTCAAGACACATAGAGTCTGTAAGGATCTGTGACCAGATGGATCTGAGCAGAGGAGTCCTGAGAAAGCCCCAGGATGATCAGAAAAATCCTCCACAGAAGTTCTGGGGAGTGGCAACAGGCAGAGAATGGCACAGGGTATGGCAGGGCTAGGGGCTCACTGTGTCTGGAGATGCTGGCACACTGAACCTCCAAGATCCAGGGTGGTCTAATCCCTGGGGGAGGGTCAAGTCAGGAACCCAGGGGACCCAGGGCGAGATCAAGCAGGGCAGACCACCCCACCCAGAGATTCAGCAGAGGACACAGCTCTGACACAAAGCAGCTGACGAGCAGATTTTAAAGAGGACCCGCCAGTGGAAACCAGATCAGCATATCCAGGTTTGAATCCTGGTTTTGTGATTTACCCTGTGTGACCAAGGACAAGGTTTGCATGTCTCTGGGTCTCACTTTCCTCATTTGTAAAATGACAAAATTAGACTAGATGGCGTCCAAGGTCCCTTCTTGTGACAATCTGAATGTGGGAATCAGCCTTCCAACTAAGATCTTATGAACTCAGACATTGTCTGTCATCAAGTCTCAGCTCTGATTCTGGGCTGTATGCTTCACATTGGCAGGGACCCTTCCTTATCTAATTCTTTTCTGCATCTGACAAAGACCAACACGATATCTTTATACACAGTGGGCATTCAGTAAATATTTGTTGAGTTTATGGATAAATCTGTGTACCTTGTCTTCTCTCCCCTATGGGTAGGGGTCTTGTATTTGTTTTTGTCTCCCCCCTCAGTACCTAGGACGGTGCTTTGAATTTGGTGTTGGTGTTGTTCAGTCATGTCCGACTCTTTGTGACCCCATTTGGGGTTTTCTTAGCAAAGATACTAGAATGGTTTGCCATTTCCTTCTCTGGCTCATTTTACTGATGAGGAAATGAAAGCAAATAGGGTTAAATGACTAGCCAGAGTCACAAAGCTAGTAAATGTCTGAAGCCGGATTTTATCTCACTAAAATGAGTCTTCCTGGATGTAGCAAGCCTTTAATAAAAATCTGCAGAATGAATTGACAGGAAAGACAGATTAGCACCCCATCCCATAATCAGCAGTTCTCTGAGGCTCAGTTTCTACAATTAAATTATCACATGCCCTAAATACAAGTGGCGAAGGGAAAACCTCAGAAAGCTAATGAATTTATTTTTCCAAGTAGCTCTAATCAAGCCTTAGACAGAAATGTCCATTTGAGTGCAGATAAACATGGCCACAATATAATGAGTACAAGGAATTTGGGGCATCTATGTGTTGCTGGAAATAAAATTGCACAAGAAATAACTTCCAACAATAAGTCATTTCCTAAATGTTAAGGTCCCCTCAAAGAGAAATACTGTATTTCAAGATATTCTAAAATGGCCCTTAGTTCATTTTCCCCCACGCCCGTATCCATGAGCTCAGGGATCCATCAGAACATCATAGCCTGAAAACAGCAGACTGTCGTACAGGCAGGTAAAAACATAACAGGTGGGGGACATAACCTAGACACCCCTCCCATGCCATCGCATCTCTTCCTGCCCCAGGTATGATGGAGAGCTGCCTGTTACAACCTAGAGGCCTCTGTTAGGTTCATGCTACATGGTTAGCCCAGGGCACTGCTGGTGGTGGATTTAGCGCCCTCTGGTGGCACTTTGCCTATTTGGCACTTGTAACCCTAGATAATTAAGAGTTTTAAAAATAGTGGTATTTTAGTGCTAAAGGGAATCTTGCTACTTGTGATACCGGTGACAAGTCGTTTTACTTCGATGGGTCTCAGTCTCCTCATCTGTAAAATGTAAAATGCTGGCCTAGATGACTTCTGAAGATTCAGAAGGCCCAATCCTCATTTTGCAGATTGGGAAACCGAGGCCCAGAGAGGAAATGACTTACCCAGGATCACATGCACGGTTCATGACAGAGCTGACCCCTTTGACCCTCTGCTAGAATTTTAGCTGTAACATCGCCCCATATGCCTAGGCCGAAAGCCACTAATTGCCTGGTTTACAATTCCGCAGCAAGCCTGATTCGAACAAATACCAATCGGTTTCCCTGGCTTATCCTTTAAAAGCTAGATGACTAAGCCCAGAAAAGGACCAGATATTCCAGACAAGCTAAGTAACAACCCACCCCTCAAATACAGTCAATGCTCAGACACCTGCCACCAAGGTTTGGCCTTTTCTGTATGTAAGCAATTCCCTCCCTCCTCTTCTTGGTCTCAAAGCCAACCCTCCCCAGGAAGCTTTTGATAACTCCCCAGGTTGGTAATGATTTTTAATCAATTCATTAGCAAGTACTTACTAAAGGCCTACTATGCACCATGCACAGAGATACAGCTACAAAGAATGATCTGGTCCCGGCTTGCAGAGAATTTGCATCCTTATAAAACCCAACCCCAGGATGTCCTTATCTTATCAGAGGCAGCTGGTGTTCTCAACTGAGAGTTGGGTCTGAACTCAAATCCAGCCTCTGTAAGTTGGACAAGTCTCAACCTCTGGCTGCCTCAGCTACCTTAACTATTAAAGAGAGAATAACAGCACCCACCTCTGGGGGCTGTTCTCAAGATGGCATGAGATCTATGTGTAAAATGCCCAGCACAAGCCTGAGTATGATGTAGGCACTTAGTACATGCTTATTCTCTTCCCCTTACCATGGAGCATAATGACTATTTGTCTTGGTGCCTCTGCCCATGTTAACAAAAACCTCTGATTCTGCCTTAACTGAACTGCACTGTCTCCCTTCATAGAAGGTGCTTAACAAATGGTGATTGACTGTCGATAAGCAGGGCTGGGAGAATCAGTTTCACTCTCTCTAAAAGAATGGTAAAAAAAAAACCTTCCTCATTCAAAGGCCCCCAGAGTGAGCCCTTCTGTGTCCTCTGGAGCCAAAAGGGTGAATCCAAAAGAAAAATCGCATTTTCTCATCTTGGCTTTTAACTGGTCTGGGAGCCTCAAGTTACCCATCTGTAAAACAAGCACATGCCACCAGCAGATCTCCAAGGCTCCTTTCAGATCTGACCTGCCAAAAGTCTCTGAAAACAAACACCCCAAACCAAAAATATCAATAAAGATGAAAAATAAAAGACGCCGGCTATTAAGAGGTGGTTCAGATGAATTTTCTTTTCCAGGAATATGAATAAAACCAGTCCTATGACTTTTCCTTCTAGAGTAGGAAATTTCAAAGTATTTTTTAAAAACTATTTTTTTTTTAAGATTCCAGATAAGCTGCCTGGTGTGATGCAAAGAGCTCTGACTTTGGAGCTGGAGGACTGGGATTCAGATCAAAATTGTGCTTCTCATTCTACCCCTGTGACTGTGGGGAAGTCACATCCCTTCTCTGAGACTGTTTCCTCATCTACGGAATGACTCAGGTGATCCAGATGACATGTAAAGTCCTTTCAAATGCGAAATCCTAGTATTCTACCTGTTAGGTAATGATTTTCTTGTTGTTCAGTCATTTTCAGGCATGTCCAACTGTCTGTGGTTTTCTTGGCAGAGATACTGGTGTGGCTTGCCATGTCCTTCTCCACCTCATTTTACAGATGAGGAAACTGAGGCAAGCAGAAGTTAAGTGATTAGCTCAGAGTCACAGAACTAGTAAGCGTCTGAGACAGGATTTGAACTCACGTTTTCCTGACTCCAGGCCCCAGCATTCTATCCCTTTCACCTCTAGCTGCCTCTGTAGCTTGGGAGCTGCAGGCTATTGAGGGGCATGACAGATTGTTATTATGGTTTTTACTAATAACATATATCAGGTTAAACCGTCAAATAAACCAAATTTTAAACTGAATTTGAGACTTTTTTTGTCATTAGAATAATAAGCCTACCCACTGCAACAAAGCCCCTTAGGTATGCTCTCTACCTCCTCAGTCCAAGGTACCAGAAGGACACCACAAGTCCTGGAACAGCCCATCAGAGAAAGCAGGCATAGCCTGGGAGGGTTCCCCTTTTTCCAGAAAGAAAGGGTGAGAGTACAAGGGAGGTCCAGACAGTCAACTAGGTGCTTCACAGGAGACACTTGGAGGCCACACTAACCAGGAGAGCCGTCCCCAAGTGATGCCCTTTGTCAGGCATGTCATAGTTGTATTTGTAAAGTTGGTTTTCTAATCCAGATGTAAAACTTTACACCTATCCTCACAAAATTTCATTTTATTAGATTTGGCCCCATAGTTGAGATTGCTTTTAGGTGTGGTGTGATGAGATGGCCACTGAGACCCCTTCCAACTCTGAAATTCTGTGAACCTGTGGCTGGAGCCCCTGGGCAGCTCACTTAACCTCTCACTGCCCCCAGTGAGGCAGGAAGTTATAGAACAGTCACATATTTGTTTGTTGTTTTTCATCCTTTATTCTTGAAGAGGGCCAGTGACATCAGGGGAGTGATATCTTGACTTGCAAATGAATTGGATTTAAGTGAGGTAGGGCTGAGCCAAGGCATCAGTCTCACTCTCCCCTCCAGAGTCCAGTGGCAAAGCATTGGTCAGGCCAACTGGAGATGGCCCCAAATGCAGTGGGGAGTCCTTGGCTTTTTTAAGCTAAGGTCTTTCCCAGGTCTCAGTCTGTCTGAGGCAACACCCATTCAGTGATTCAGTGATTTCAGTGTAGGTAACCAATGACACAAAAGATGGTCTAGTTTGCCTACTGGGGGGGGGAAATCAGTCAGGGAGAGGATTTCCCTCACAGTTTCCCCAGACAGAACATAAACAATTGCTATTTACACATGGAAACACAAACAAATAACTGAATTCTGAAGGATCTTTTCACTCATCTATAGCTTGAGTGGTCAGGTCCTGTTTATTTCTCAGGTCTAGCTTTGTCTCAGTCCCACTAAAATCTGGGACCCAGTGCATTTTCAATGATAACACAAGTACCAAATGCTTTTGTTTCTCTCCTAACAAATATTCCTTTAGGGGGGAAAAATACAAGTTAAACATTTATATAAATAAGTAAGAATTCCAAGCAATATAGAACTGGAATCTTGATTTTTTTTTAAGAAAGCTACGCTCAAGGATAGGAATCAGAAGACCTAGTGCTTTATTCATAAAGCATTTTTTATTTTATTTTATTATAAAGAAGATCCCCGATCTGGGGGAGGCCAACTTTCTGTTTCATCTATTTGTACCTGGAAATGGACATCTGCTTTCTTTCCCTGGAGAACAAAAGAATAGTTACTACGCTGCCTTTAAAAAGAGCACATGAAGTTCTTTCTGAGCTTGCTAGTTTTCAATGGACATTGTCCCTATGCCTGCTGTGCTAATGGCACAGCTCTGATAATAATAATAATAATTCTGTGTTATGGGACTTTTTATTTCTAGGAAAAAAACTGGTACATATAGTTACAGATTTGACATAATGTCCCATTCTCTTCTCCATGTGATTCCGGAATTGGTGGCTGCGTCTGTAAACTTGAACATTTTTATCAGTGATTTGTCTAAAAGGCACTGAGGACAAGATCTCCAGATAGGCCAGTGACCCAAAGCTGGAAGGGATGGCTGACGCATCGGATGGCAGAATCAGGCTCCAAAGTTGTCAGTGGGCTACACAGCAGACTCAAGCTAGGACAAGGGAGGTTAAGAGGAAAAAAAAACTCTCCAACTACAGGAGGGGGGAATGCATGGCTAAAAAGATCTGAGGGTGTCAGTGGACTGCAAGCCCAATATAAGGGGTAAGGGAACAAGCATTTATTAAGCACCTACTATGCACCAGGCTCTGTGCTAAACGATTTACAAATATTTTCTCATTTGATCCTCACAAGGTTAGGTCTATAATTTATCCCCATTTTATTGTTGAGGAAACTGAGGCAGACAAAGGTTAAGTGGCTTGCCCAGGATCACACAACTGGCAAGTGTCTGAGGCTGCATTTGAACTCAGGTTTTCCTGATTCCTGGCCTAATGTTCTGCTCATTGCACCACCCAGCCGACTGCCTCTTGTACTTGTAAAGTTGTTTTTCTACCCTAAATGTAAAACGTTACACTTATCCTTACAAAATTTCATCTTACAAGATTTGGCCCGATAAACTAAGATCCTTTTTTGGATTCCAGTCCCCCTCCCTCAATTGCTAACTATTCCTCCTAACATTCTGTCATCTGCAACTTTTATAAGTGTATTGTCTATGCCTTTACCTAAGTCACTGATAAAAACGTTAGGCAGCAGGACAAGGCCAGAGAATCTGTGGGGCCCTTCACTGCAGACAGACTCCCTTCCATGTTGACATCAAATCAGTAATGGTTGATTAATCTTTATACCTGGTCATTCAATGGGTCCCGAGGCCTTCTGAGATTTTATATAGATATAAAATACGGCAGGATATAATATAGACACAGAAATATAAAACAGGGGTTCTATAGAGATATAAAATAAAGCCTTTGAAATCTGTGAGATGTCCTAGAAACTAGCTCTCCCCTTCTCCCCATCTGACCACAAAGCTGGCATAGCAGAACTCTGCTAAAATCCAGGTAACCTATGTCCACTGTATTCCCCTGATCCACCCAATCTAGTAACCCTGACAAAAAAGGAAATGGGCTTAGTCTGGTAAGTTCTGTATCTTATGAAACTCTGCTGGCTCTCTGTGGCTAACCAGTCATCACTTTAATGATATGTTTGAAGACTTTGCCAAGAACTGAAGGCAAGTTCATTGGTGTATAGTTTACAAGTTCCTCTCTCTTCTTAAAAAAAAAAAATCTGAACAAACAGTGCCCTTGCAGTCCCTCTCCTTGTTTCTGTGATTCTTCAGATATCACTGACAGTGGAGTTACAGGTTTATTCTTTTCTGTTCTATTCTGTTTTAACCCCTATTCTTTTAGTGGCCTGGGATGAAGTCCATACAGATCCAGTGACTTGGACCCATCAAAGGTAACCTGAGGCTCTCCTCTAACTTACTACTTTTCTTAGAGTATCCTCATTTTAAGGCAAAATAATAATTTTAAAAATACACATAAAAATAAAAAATATACAATAAAATAATACAATAAAAAAATAATGAACTCATAAGGTGTTAAAACAACACAAGTCAAGGTGTGTACTTTTGAATAGACACACCAGCTCTCAGTTCAAAAGGGCCCCAGCCCCAGGTCACTTGGGCAAAGAAAAGACTTGGTTCTTTCTGCACATAATATCCAGTGATCTCTGCTTTGACTGGAAGAAAGCACATGTCTAAGCAGTCTTAGTACTGTGCTTTCATTCTGAAAGAAAAATGGTGCAGTATTCTTCCTCAAACCAGGCACATGGAACAGTTCTGATGGGGCTGAAGACAGGAGATCCCTGAAATTCAAATTAAAGAGTTGGCAGCTAGGTGGTGCAGTGAATAGAATGCTGGACTTGGAATCAGGAGGACCTGAGTTCAAATCCGGTCTCACTTACTAGTTGTATGACCCTGGGCAAGTCACTTAACCCTGTTTGGCTCAGTTTCCTCAGTTTTTCCATCTGTAAAATGAGCTGGAGAAAAAAATGGCAAACCACTATAGTGTCTTTGCCAAGATAACCCCAAATAGAGTCACAGAGAGTTGGATATGACAGAAAATGACTGAACAACACATGGTAGCAGATGGTCTTGGAAAAAATGAGTTAATTAGCATCATTTTGCCTAACTATGATGGGAGGGAGGGAGCTTCCCTTCCTGTGGAGATGAATGATGGATACCAGCTTTTGGACCCTAGAGAATCAGGGTCAATCAATGATAAGGTTGTTTGTTTGTGGAAGCACTAGGAACTTATAATACCCAAATCTAACACTAAGTACTTTGTGAGAAGAAAATGATGTTTATTTGGTTTATTCATCTGGTCAGACCTAGGGACACCCCGACCATAAGGAAGTGGAGATCTGGCAATGGTCTTGGTCTTACATCACAGATTAAAACAAACAAACACTGCTGATCAAAGTCTAAATTCTAGATCCCTAAAGAAAACTTGTCATTAAAAGCCTCTTTGTCAAAATGGGCTGATCTCCACCTGGGAGAAGCCCTACCCAAGAAGCCACCAAAGAGTATTTCTTGTGGGTGTTTGTCTCACATCACTTTTAACACAGAGGATACAAAATAAGGCATTGTTATTATTTACTATTATTACCTTTTGAAATCTGTGCGATGTTTGAGAGAGTCTGGCAATGTCTTCAAGATCCAGGTAAGAAATGATCTGCAGGAGCAGAGGGTCCGAGAGCCGCTCGAGGTAATCATATTCCCCTTTGCACAAATTGGTGACATACTGGAGGATTTTGGGACCGAATATTAAGGCGATTTGAACTGCAATTCAGACAACAGGCATGATGGTTAGGTTGTGCCCTTTACATATAGAGACCAGCTGCTGCCACCTGGCTCCTAAGTCAGGTAAGGCACTGATCCGGGATGGTTCTCTGGCCCTGGTGCTAGGTAACGGATGTCATCTTCGCCCTTCACTCCGTTGCCCGGGCAACGGAGGCATCTATCACCGAGCAGCTCTGCAGTGTGGAGAGCTAGGGAAAACCATCTCTCCCCCTACAAGAACAAAGGCTCCCTCCCAGCCGAACTCTTTCCCTGTTAGGTGGTACAATGGTGCATGGAGCAACAGGTCTGGAGGCAGGAAGATGTGAGCTCAAATTCAGCCTCTGAGACTTCCTAGCTGTGTGACCCTGGGCAAGTCAATTTATCCTAGCTGCCTCAGTTTCTTCATCTGTAAAATAGAGATAATAGCACCTTCTTAGCAGGGATGCTGTGAGGATCAAATGAGAGGTTGGTAAAGCATTTAGCAAAGCGCCTGGCACCTAACAAATGCTTATTCTTTTCCCTACACGAACACATTATGTGACCACATAGAAATAGTTTAGTGCCTTAATCAAATAAAACTTCCAAGGCTAGTCCGAGACACATTGGTAACACGCAGGGGGCAGGAGGTTTCTATTCTACTAAAATGTTCAGAGTCTGTGACTCGATGGGAAAGGCGCACTAAAGCAGATCGGAGCCCAGCCAGACGCCAGCTCACTGCTCATGTCTCTGGGTCTGAGTCCTTCCAGACTCCTGCTGAGCTAGTCCTTGAAAGCCAGGCCATCTCTGAGCTCAGACCCGAGCCTCTGCTGTCTGCCGGGCCTTGCCCTCCTCCACTGGGCTAGTCTTTGAGGAGCCTGGCCCAGTCCTCCTCAGTGCTCGTGCCCTCCCTCCGTTCATTATCCCTTCCTCTGGTCCTTCTGGCTTGTTTGCACATCGTCTCCATGAGACCGGGAGCACCCTCTAAACAAGGACTGTCTTTTGACCTTCTACATATTCCCACGTTTAGCAAAGCGCCCAGCACACAGTAGGGGCTTAATTAGTTCTTGTGGACTGAGTGAGCACCCGGGGCTATCTCTATGCCGAGCCAGTTCCGACCAGAGTGAGTGAATGAATGGACTATTAAGTTTTCAGTGAGCATGTACACCCTGGAAATCAGCAAAGGCAATAAATCAGGGCTTGATTGCATGGTTTTGTGGATCATTTAGACTTAGAGTGATACAAAAATGCTAATAATTCAGATTAATTTAAAAGTGTATCCTACAAACACTGCCCCAGCGACTTGTTAAACATTTAGTAGCACACTCCTGCCTCCATTAAATATAAGGCAAGAGAGCAGGACTTTCTTGGAGGATTTATTATTCCACAAATAGTAACCAACTGTAAATCATAAACAGCTCTCCTAAATTCCTGCGGTTAATATTATTTTTTATGCAGCCAGACCAAGTTTTCAGTGCATTCTCTTCTGTATCTATAAACATAGGCTGGTAGCTTAGAGGTGGAATTATCCAGCCCAGGACCCCCCTGGGGCACTTCTACTCTACCCCTGCCAGTCCAGTATCTCCCGCTGGGGGGGGAGGAATTGGGGTGTCTCCTCTGTCCTCCTTCATCCTCAGTGACAATACCAATGATGTCTTGGCCATTCTTCTTACTAACAGCTGTTTTATCATGGGAAGAACACTGGACTTGGACCTGGTTTCACATCCCAGCTATGTGACCTGGGACAAGTTATTTTACCAACCTTCATGCCGTAGTTTCTTAATCTGTAAAATGGGGATGAGGATAACTGAATGACCTGCCTCCATGAAATAACTCATATAAAACACCTATAAACTGTGCTACACTATATAAACGCATAGCCTCTTACTCACTGCTGAGGCCAGAAGTTACTTTGAACCAACCCCTCCTCTCACCTCCTGTGTTTTCGCCTTTTCAATCTATTATCGGCACCATGGCAGAATCCAGATTCCAGGCCCACTCTTGTGCAGCAGGGGTTAAGCTTGGCTTTACGGCAAAGGCCTATGGGTAGCATAGATATTGCTACCTCAGAGGACAATGGGGAAGTGATTTTCCATGGGAAAGCTTCAGTAGAACAATGGGAATGTTTGCTTAACTTGCTATAATCAATTATCTGTTAATATTTTACCTTCTGCTCAGAATACTCCACCCCAGTCCTCTCTGTCTGGCTGCTGAACTTGACTTTGTATTATATACCTTTATTAATCTCCCAAATTTGAATACCACCATTAATCTCCTCACTCCACATCATTCTTAAATGATTTCATTGTCTTCTCAAAATATTATAAAAATATTCCAGTTTTGCACGGCAAAGTGTTTCTTCAGGGCATTAAGATTCTGTGTCTCAGGGCGGCTAGGTGGCCAAGTGAATAATAGAGTACCGGCCCTGGAATCAGGAGGACCTAAAATCCAGCCTCAGACACTTAACACTGAGTAGATGTGTGACCTTGGGCAAATCACTTAACCCCAATTGCCCTGCATTCCCCCCTCCAAAAAGGAAAAACAAACAAACAAACAAAAGATTCTGTGTCTCTCTTTGGAGTGGATCTTCTCCTTCGGTTCCAAGAAACAAAGCAATAGTTTAAGCAAATTCCCGCTCAATTATTTGGTTTTTCCCTAAAAGCATTGGCATGAACAAGTCATGCTTTACTGAAATGAACTGTCAGTGGCTCCCTGATGCTTTTTCTTAACTTTTTGACAGTTCAATTTAGGAAAATGTTTCCTAGATGCTGTGATCCATAAAATTACAGAATTTTGTGCCTGGAAGGGACCAAAGAGATCATGTCCAGTCAGTGAATTTTTTTCTTTGTTGTTATTCAGTCAAGTCTGATTCTTTATGACCCCATCTGGGTTGTTTTTTTCTTTTCTTTTCATCTTTTTTGGCAGCTGGGGTTATGTGACTTGCCCAGGGTCACACAGCTGGTAAGTGTCAAGTGTTTGAGCCTGGATTTGAACTCAGGTCCTGTGCTCTCTCCGCTGTACCACCTATTGGGGGTTTTCCGGGTGATCGTATTGGAGTGGTTTGCCATTTCCTTCTCCAGCTCATTTTACAGATGAGGAAACTGAGGCAAGCAAGGTTATGAGACTGATACAGAGTCACTCAGCTAGGAATCTGAGATCCAGACTTGAATTCAAGAAGAGGAGTCTTCCTGACTGCAGGCCTGGGACTTTATCCACTGCACCACCTAAGCAGCATGGAATTTTTTTTTCTTTTCTAAAAGACTACTAAGTTAGGATTATCTGAGGGAGGGGACAGAAGTACAACAAAAAGAGAGAAAAAATAAGATATATATAAATATATAAGAAGATATATATACAGAAGATTATATACATAAATGTAAACCTATATATCTTCTTAAAGCTTAGGAGCTCTATACTCATATTATTCTCTGCTAATTTCATATTGATCATTTGAATCAAAGGAAACCTAATATGCAGGAAGAACGTGTTATACAAATTATTCTTTTACTGCAACTTGATACCACTTAGTACAGAAAGACAAGCTGACCTATGCCCAGGAAAGTACCTTGACTATGTGGTTTGGGTCTAGATCCAAGAACGTTTGGTTTCCGTTAAGATATTTCTCGCTTGTTTTTGTATCTGAATTTTTGTAACTTATTCTCAGTGCTGCTATTTCATTAGAGATTTATCACGTTTCCTCCAAAGATTTAGTTCAGAAGGCATAACACATTCTTAGCATGATTTTAATTTTGTGTCCACATTTCTTTCTTGTGCAGGGTCAAGGCCAGGGGCAGAACCGAATTAGGACAACAGCAATTGCAACACTGGAAAATAATCACTGACATTCATATATCACTTTGAGGTTTTCAAAGTGCTTGCTGTACATTCCCTCAGTCCATCCTTGCAAAAATCTTGTGAGGAAAGCACCATGCCTATTCTGATTTTACTCCTGGTGACATGACTGGGTGGTATCAGAGGCAAGGCTCTCCTGACTCCAATCTGAGTGAGCACTCTTTCCTCTAGCCTGTGTCAAACTCCATGTGCCTCAGTTTCCTTATCTGGTTGTACCAAATGAGTTCTAACTTCCCTCTTAACTGAAAATCTACCATCTACCAAGCTGGAGAAATTTGTCCCACTGTCTAAGAGCTCCCCCTAATGTACCTGAAATGGTAACAAAGAGGTTAGTTGACTTGTCCATGGTCACACACAGAGAAAGCATCAAGAGGCTGGCACAGAATGACTAACCAGGACATAGCATTGGTATTTCTATGGGTTATTTTATAGGGGTATTAGGATATGAGAAGAGAATGTTTATTCTGAATTATAAACTTAAAAACCATGAACAAACACCAATATTCAAATGTACAAAGAAGAATTTTTTTTTTAATATTGTATATAGGGGCGGCTAGGTGGCTCAGTGAATAGAGCACTGGCCCTGAAGTCAGAAGGACCTGAGTTCAAATCTGGCCTCAGACACTTAACACTTACTAGCCATGTGACCTTGGGCAAGTCAACCTCAAGCCCTACATTACCCCCCCCCAAAGCAATAAATAAATAAATATTGTATATTGGGGTGGCTAGGTGGCGCAGTGAATAAAGCACCAGCCCTGGAGTCAGGAGGACCTGAGTTCAAATCTGGCCTCAGATACTTAACACAAAAACTAGCTGTGTGACCTTAGGCAAGTCACTTAACCCCAATTGCCCTACCTTCCCCCTCTTCCAAAAAATAAAATTGTATATGGAACCATAAGCTTATATCATCCAGTTTGTTTAAAACCATACAGTAATCTGTAAATTTAAATTGCTTATACTGATTTTAACAAAGTAATAAAACACCCTTGTTTTTGAATTCCCTTTTGAACTTTTTTGGGTTATATTCCTAAACTCTGTTGCCATTATTATCGTTATCATTTATTTACTATAATTAATGCCTCTTTTTTGGCCAAATGTGATTTAATTGTTGTAGGAAGTTCCTGTTGAAATACTTCTTCTACGATGTACCTGAGAACCTTCTCTGAAATTTAATAAATGTTTGTTGATTTACTGAATGACTGATTGACTGACTTAGAGAATTGTCTCTCACAGTGAGAAGCCCAGAACAGGGTGGGACAGTTGGGGGGACTGTGGCTATACAACACTGCCAGTGTCATCACACAATTGATTTCTGAGTTGATTTTGATGAATTTATTTTTTAACCTTTGTTAGGAGGGAAAGGTTGCTGGGCATTGGTATATTTGGAAATGAATGTGATGGACTGGGAGAAGGAAAGCCCCCCAGTCCTGATTTTGCTTTAGCCTCCTCTCTTCCACAACTGGGAAGAAATCAGCCTCACAGGATCTTTGCAAAGGTTGTTACATAAAAACAAAAGGCATCCCAAAAAACAGCATGGAAATAACAGCTAGCATTTATACAGAGCTCATTTTGTGCTAGGTACTTTACAATAATTATCTCATTTGACCCTACAATCCTGGTGCTATTATCCCCATTTTACAAATGAGGCAATTCAGGCAAATAGAGGTTAAGTGACTTGATGGGAGTAGTGTCTGATAGTGCCTGAAGCTGAATTTGAACTCAGGTCTTCCTGACTCCAGGCTCAGCATTCTATCCACTGGGCCACCTAGCTGAAAAGGAGTAGTCACTGCGTGAGTCCCTACAATCATGAAAATGATAACATTAAAAGGCTCTGTGTTCAATTGAAATAAACAATCTCAGTCTTGACAATAAAACACATTTCCCTGTAAGGAGAGGGGTAAGAAACCAGGGGTGTGGAATGTGGCTTGTGCTGCCAAATGGAGTCACTAAATTTTGCTTGAATGTTTTCCTTTGAGATAGGGGAGGGTTCAGTTGGGGTTCAGATGATGGTAGTAAGTGAAAATGATTGTTGTGTGTAAACAGATGACAACAATAAAACAATTTCTAAAAAAGAAATGTTTAAGGCAAAAGTTTTCTTTACCAATCTGTTTTGGGGTTTTTTTTCATGTTTTACTCTGGATGCACTGCCTTTTCATTGTGAAAAAGCACTTTTATTTTTATATAATGAAAGTAATCACATTTCTTCATTTGCTGCATAGCTAAAATGTTCTCTCTCTTTCATAATCATGATAGATATATTTCATTATCTTCCAGTTTTACATTTTTAAAAAAATATTTAGAATTGATCCATTTGGAATTTATTACAGTATTTGGTGTAAGATCTAGATTGATTTCCTTATTTAGCATGCTGCTATTTTCTTCCTGACAGCTTTACTGAATAATGAATTCCTTTTCCAGGAGTTTGTGATCTTGGATTTGTCAAACTTAACTCTACTGGATGCACCTGATTCTAGTTCTTGGTTTTTGTTCTGTTTGTTTGTTTATTTTTCTAATCTGTCCAGATCCATTTTTAAATTCTTGCATAAAGTACCAGATCATTTCAATAGTAACTACTTCATAGTGTAATATGAGATCAGCTGGTACAAGTTCTATTGTCCTGGACATGTCTGTCAATTTGTTCTTCCATCTACGTTTTGTTATTTTAAAAATGTAGCTCTATGGAATTTACTTATTGGTATTGATTTTCATTGGCACTGAATTGTTATCAATAGTTTAGTTGAGGTGTTTAGGATTTTAGCTCTAGACCTAAAAGGGATGTTATTTGCCATCTTAAGTAAAATGATTTAACCTAGCCATGTACATCGAATCTTTCCAATTATTTAATTCTTTCTTTGTTTCTGTAAAAACTGTTTTATAATTATATTCATAAAAGTCTTATCTGTCTTGGTAGGTTTCCAATCAAAAATTTTATCTACTTTGTTGTTTTTATAAATGCTATTTCCCTTTCTACCAATTTCTTCTGGTTTTGTGATGATTTGATTCATCAAAACACAATAATTACATTAAATTTATTTAGTAAGTCTGCTAAAGCTATTTATTACCTTGACCAATTTCTTTGCTGTGTTGGATATGGCTTTTTACATAACTACATAACTATGGCCTACAAATAGATATTTAACATATTCTTTACCTGTGCCTGTCCCCTTAATTTGTTTTTCTTGCCTTCCTGCTTTGGCTAGCATTTCTAAAACAATGTAAAATTGTAATGGTGAGAGTAGGCAGCCTTGCTCTACCCTTGTCCTTATAAGGAAATCCTCTGGTCTTTTTTCCATCACAAACTAGAGGGAACTTCTTGGAGAAGAACCAGGTTGAGCTACTTGGCAGTTGGAGGGGAATAAGAAAGACTGAAGTCTAAGTCAGATACAGTTATAGTGAAAATTCTATTGGAATAACCAACCAGTCTTGGGGCTGGAGTTATGCACCTCAAATTCTATGGTGATTAAGAGGAAAATTAATTAAATCCATAAACATGTGCTTTCCTTCCATGTGCACAGCACTCTAGAGAAATCTAATTTATATGTAATCCTGGGTTAAAAGCCAGAAGTCAGAAAACAAGGACCCAACTTCCCTCAAACTTTCACCAACTCCACCCCTCCCACAGGCATGGAGCAATGAGTCATCAGTTTCCACCAATAAGAACAGTCCTATGCAAATAAGCTTTGAGCCAGGGATTCCATATGCTTTAATCTACAGAAACTTGCTTTGTAGTTATTTATCCCTTCAGAATCATATCTGTTTCTTAAGGGATTTGGGATTTTTTTTTTCATTAAATGATGACTTTCTCCAGCCACCAGATAAATAACAAAGTTTAAATAAACAAGTTATGCACAATGGTAGGAATTTAGATGATGTCATAACTTATTTAATCAGATGTTTTCATATTCAAACTCTCCAACACCACCACCCCCCGACCCCATTTCCAGTTTATAATACTAAATGACAGAAGGTTTCAGTAAAATGTTGATCACTTGCAGATGCCCATGCAAGTTGTCCTGATTTTATGAGAATACATAAAAGCTGGCCACAAATAAGATGTAGTTCTGGTGGTGACTGTGGTTGATGTGGCTGGGACTCAGTTTCACCAAAAGTCAAATAAAAATATTAAAATGGACTAAATGGTCTTTTGTATTCCTTTTACCTCTGAGATGAGCAACCCCAACCTTTAATCTGTTCTTTTAAAAACTTATTGATGTATTTTATTTTGACCAAACAGATACTTCTCAGCAAATGCTCAACCACATACCATATCCTACATAGCAATCCTTGGAATGTTAGCTTATTAGTGTTAACAGGAAGAAGGTTTGGGTCCTTTAGCCCTGATACCAGGGTATCAACCCTGAATGTTAGATTTGACTAGCTTGCTGCCTCTCAATTCTGACCTTTTTTTTTTTTACACCATTGTGGTTATTGTGTATATTTTTCCAAAAACACTATTTGATTAGGAATGTGTTCCAAACATATTACTATACGATATATTTTATATATAAATATAAGGTGCACATTTTACACATAAGCTATATATTTTTGAGATATCTAAAATATAGGTTAAAATATAAGATACATATTTTTAGAGAAAAAGCTAGAAAGAGACTTGCAAATCATAAGGATTTATGGGAAAGATGAGGATGAGTAGCAAAATGGTGCAAAGGAACAGACTGTTAGGCTTAGAGTAGGAAGAAGGGACTTCACATTTTGCCTCTGCCACTGAGTGGCTGGAGCGCTTGGCTTCTCTTAACCTCTCTCAGTTTCCTCATAGGCAAAATGGGAATGATCAGATCTCCCAATGTTGTGGTGAGGTTCAAATCAGAAGATGCTTGCAGAGTACTTTGCGAAACTGAAAGCACCATATGTCAGTTACTATTAAGAAGTGCTAATGATTGATAAAATCACTAGCAAGTTTAACAAGTAGGAAGCTTCTATTTAGGGAAATGGTAAGACTCACAGTCAGTAATAAAAGTACTTCATATATCCAGACTCCTGGAGGAATCAAGGATTCAGTGAGGTGTTTGGTTACGCTTTCTAATAACATTTACAAGCTATTTTTAACAAAGCATTAAAGCCAAAGCTACATTGATACTCTTATAATCATGTAGACCTGAGCTATTGAACATTTAGCTATGGTGCCTTAAAAAAAAGTAGGGATAAGTTGTTTTCTGTTCCCCTAACTAGCCAATGTTCTATTCTTCTTAAAATATATCACCATGTACACAGGATGTTTGGGGAGGCTTTCCTCCAAAATGGTCCCTCCTAGACATATGGTTGAGCCACTCAGTGTTATCTGAAAGACCATGGAAAACAGAAGAGGGAGAACACAAGGCAGGAGAAAGGCAAATGTTCTGATTTTTTTTTTTTAAGAGAACATTTGTAAACTGTAGGCCAGTGAACATGCCTTGGACTCTTGGGGAATTACCAAACATATCATCATACATTTGGCTGGCAAACATCTAGATAGAGAAGTGGTTGGCTTACAAAAAGCCAACATGGTTGGATCAAGAGCAGAGATGTCAGACCAACCTCATTTCCTTTGTTTTGGCCAAGATTACTAAACTACTGAATGAGGAGAATGCATTGGACACAGTTTACCTAGCCAGGGGTGGGGAACCTGCACCCTCAAGGCCACGTGGCCTTGAGGCCCCAGGTTCCCTGATGGACTTTAGAAAAGCTTTTGATCAAAGTTTCTCACACTAGGGGTGGCTAGGTGGTGCAGTGAATAGAGCACCAGTCCTGGAGTCAGGAGGACCTGAGTTCAAATCCGACCTCAGACACTTAATACTTACTAGCCGTGTGACCTTGGGCAAGTCACTCAACCCCAACTGCCCCTCCAAAAAAAAAAGGCAAAAAGTTTCTCACACTATTGCAAAGGAGATGGATAGAAATGGGTTCAATCACAATGCAATCAAATGGATTCAAAACCAGAAGATGGCTGGACTAAGAGAAGAGTTCAATGTCACTGTAGCAGGACATCTCAGGTGAAAGGCCCTAGGGATCTGTGCTTGCCCCTGTGCTGGTTAGCATTTTTTACCAATGTCTTGGATAAGGGCTGAGAAGATCTGTTCATCAAATTCAATATGGTGATGTAGCTGCCAGAAAACTTAAGGTAGTCTTGGGCCATGACAGGAAAGGCATAACTTCCAGGAAGGAGAAAGTAATAATCCTGCTATGCTCTTCCCTGACCAGACTCCATCTGGAGTGTTAACAGTGTTTCGTTCTGGGCCCCAAAGCTGAAGGACATTGATAAGCCATAGAGTGTACAGGGAAGGACAGCCAGGACAGTGAAGAACTCCGACTCATGTCACATAAAGGTAAACTGAGGGAAGTGGAAGTATTTAGCTTGGAGACATGCTGTCTGTCTTCAGTCCTTGCGTGTAGGGGATTGCATTTGTTCCCTCAGTCCTGGGAGTCATAATAGGAGAAGCTGCAGAAGGAATTTCCTATTAATATTCCTATTATTTGGCTTTCCCAAAGTGTGGTGGTTTCCCTTCCTTGGAGATCTCCTAGGAGGGAGAGGCTGGACAACCGTTTGTCCAGTGTGTCCTACTGGGGATCCCTTTGTGTACTGGTTAGTTGGACTGGATGGCCACTGAAGGCCCTTGAAACCCAAATGCCATGCCTCCGTGATCACAGGTATTTCCTAGATGTTTATAACTGCAGAGATGACTTTTGTTGATGTTCCTCTCAAGATCAATACCAAACACAGCCCAGAATGGGAACATCTGCCTGCCAGAGGTGTTTGTCCTTGTTGAGGAGGAGGATGGCCTTCCCAGGGTACAAAGGGAAGAGTGATTCTTTCTATGCTGTGGGATGCTCCTACATGCCCATGTCTGAGATGACATCACCTCTCATAGTAAGGTAGAGTCTTCTTAGTAAACTACCCAAAACCACTCAGGAGAATCTGGCCTATTGATCCATGGGACAGAAACTACATGGAGGGATGATGAGTGCCTATGGTTCAGAATATCTCATATATTTGGATGAGCAGACCATGAAGTTACTATATTAGCACACATATCCTCGAAAGGCACTGCATTTGGGTAGGTCTAATGCTGAGAAGAAAAAGAAAATTGGGCTCGACTATATTTGGGAAATAGCTCTGTTTTTTCAATCATCTCAAGTTGTTCCCTTGAACCATCTTCTTAGATGAGTGTTTTCCTAGTGATGTTCAGAGGCTACAAATCATAAAACACAACTATAGCCAAAGAATTAGTATCTAGGTAGACCAAAAGGCAAAAGAGGTAAGCATGGTTGGTTTTTATCTGCTGCAACTTATTGCCAAGGCCGACTGCATGCAATCAGTTGGCTAAGAGTCATGAGTTATTATCGAAATGTATCACCAGAAAAGGTGGGCCAGTCACATTCAGAGAGCGAGAGGCCCAGACGCCTGACCTGGAAGCAACTCCCTCTACTTGGACAGGTCTGCACCTCTTCTTGGAAGGCTGCCTAGGGCACTGAGAGCTTTCAGGACTTTCCTGGGTCACAGAGTCAGTAGGTTTCAGAGTCAGGATTTGAATAAGTCTTCCCGGTTCTGAGGCCAGATCTCTCTCCACTATGCCACAAACCAGGGAGCTTAATTACTGCAGTGAAACAGTGGAAGAGGAAGTTGGACGGACCCTCTGTGGAGGACCAGAACAGCACTAGCTGTGAAGGCGTGCATGAGTCATGACGTGAGCTAGTGAAGGCCCTACCCCAACCAAGGAGAACTTTAAAATATAATACATTTTTCTCTTCTTGATAATACCTAATCTTCATATGACACTAAGGGCAGCTAGGTGGTGCAGTAGATAGAGCCCCAGGCCAGGAGTCAGGAAGGTATGAGTCCAAATCTGGCTTCAGACACTTACTAGCTGTGTGACCCTGGGTAAGTCACTTAACCCCACTGGCCTCAATTTCCTCATCTAGAAAATGAGCTAGAGAAGGAACTGGCAAGCCACTCCAGAACTTCTCCAAAGAAAACCCAAAATGGGGTCACCAAGAGTCAGAGATAACTCAACAACAATATAGCACTTTAAAGTTTTTAAAGAATTTTACAAATGTTACCTCATCTTCGAGGTAGGGGCCATTATCTTCATTTTACATGTAAGGAAACTGAGTCAGGCATAGATTAAAAGTGACTTACCCAGGGCCACAGAGCTACTAAGAGCTGAGCTGGATTTGAACTCAGGTCTCCCTCACTCCAGATCTAATGCCGTATCTACTACCAACCAAGCTGCCATGTCAAACCATTATTTAGTGAAAAAGAACAGGCTGCAAGTCTCCTTCCTATACCTTACCATGAAGATTCACATCATCCAAGAAGTCTTCATGGCATTCGTTAGTCATTCCAGGTCTGTTCAAACGGCGGTCATTCCTTAGGGAGATCCTCCACCATCTAAAGCTGACCTGTGGAGAGAGGTGGTGACATTGGCCAAGAGTCACCGTCAGTGCTGACGGACTGAAACACAGGTGTCCAGTTGTATAAACTACTGTACTAATAATTCATTATTACTTCGGTAACCTGAGTGGCTGGCAATGTATAAAAAGAGAAGGGAACGAGATAGATAGAGACCTGGCTTGTCCACTAGCTGACTGTTTCACCTTGGAAAAGTCACTGAATTTCTCAAGTCTACCGAGACCTATAGATATTTAAGAGTATCATACAAGAGTCCTTCATGGATGCAACCACTAAAAATTTTTGTGGGACAGTTGTCTGACTATCCATATCAAAAACTATGGATGCACAAGAACAATGACTATCCCCATCATGGAGAGCACACGTCACATTGAGGCAGGTGGTACAGAGCTGGGGATGGACGTTCCTATGCCTGGATGGCATATCGTGACACCCACCCTACATCTGCAAAACATTGGGATTGGACCACTTTCAGCTTTAGTATTCGAGGATTCGAAGCCTTTCTTAATCCTAATGCCTTCTCTCTTTTAATTGTTTCCTCTTTATCTTGTCCATAGCTTATCTGTCTATATCAGCCTGCTTGTTGGCAGTTTGTGAGCTCCTTGAGGGCAGGGGCATTCTTTGGCCTCTTTTTGTAGCCTCCTGGTGCTTAGCACAGTGCCTGGAACATAGTAGGTGCTCAATAAATGTTTAGTAATTGATGATCCTATGATCTTAAACGTGTATCAAATGTCAGGAAAAAATAGACAATACTTCCAAATTTGATATGAGGTGTAATCGTGTGCTTGTACACATCTGTATTTTGCTTAAGCAGATCTGTGAAACTGCCTTAGACCTGCCAGAGAGACAGAGCAGCCAAATGTAACGGCAGTTTAGAATATAAATTGTATAAATTGTAAAAATGTGGAAAAGAATGGCAAAAGATTATAAGCAATGTATGCTCATAAAATGGAATTAAAATTTAAAAAAAATTAAATCTAAATTTAATTTTTATTAAATAATCATTTATTTATTACATTTATATATCTATTACATATTTTATATATTATATTTATTTATATATCTATTATATATTTTTATATATTATATTTATTATATATATTATATATATAATTAAATAAAAATATAAATTAATTAAATAAACTTGGTAAGAATTGTTGCCTCCTTTTGCATTCCCAGCAATTAGCCTAGTTCCTGGTGCTTAGTAGGTACTTCAGAAATGTTTATTGATTTACTGATCCCAAGGGCATTCACGGTTGAAAATGGAAGAAAATATCTGCAAAGACTGTGACAGGATTTTCCAGACAGCCGACTCTGTGCTGGATGGAATCAGAGAGACCTGAATTCCACTTTGGCCTCAGATACTTACTAGCTGTGTGACCCTGGGCAAGTCACTTAATGTCTCTCAATTTCAATTTCCTCATCTGTAAAATGGGGGGAAATAACAGCACCTTCCAAATAGGGTTGATATGAGGATAAAATGAAGTAACATGTGTAAAATGTTTTGCAAACCTTAAAGCACTATATTAATAATTATAACAGTAATAAGATAAGAGGACATCCCCTCTGCCAATGCAAATCAGCAACCATTCTGCAATTATAATCTTAAAATATTGTACTGAAAGATTAAGAGCCCCTTACCCAGGGTTGAAAAGTCAATTTGTGCCCAGGTCATGATAACTCTTGAGATGGGTCTTTTTTTCACTACTGAGTCAAATGCATTTTCTTTTTTACAGCTAACAAAAAGATAGGGCAGCATGACTCAGTAGGTGAGATCCAGCTTTTGAATCATGTAAGATACCATGAAAGATATAATAGGTATAATTTTAACCACCCTCTGATTTTTAACATGGGGGAAGCAAAAAACAGGGAGATAAAAACTCATCAAAAGTGTTTGCCATTGTCATGGAGAGGGTCCACCATAGAACCAGAGGCAGAGATTCCCTACAAACAATGAGGTCCCACAGGTAGTCCTGCTTCTGGAGGACACTGTATTAATTACATCAAGTCCAGGAATACCTAAATGAGATGCATAATCAAAGTAACTTGGCTTATCAACCCCACAGAAAAATCAAGTAGCTGAAGAAAGTCTATTGTCAAGACCATGATATGGATTTAAATGGACAATCTACAGTACTCATCTATCCACATATAGGTACTGCAAATGGACATTGAACCGGGCCAAGAATCGAACAAGAGGAGAAGAGTCCCAGAAGGCTGTCTTTAGAAGATTGCAGAGTTTTTTAAAATGACTCTGAGATTTCTCCTTAAAACAAAGGACTGTCTTTTTTTTTTTTAAACATTAACACCCTTTCGATGGCTCTATATGCTTATAAGACAGGAACTTACACAACGGGTGTGAGAGATGTATGACCAGAAAACAAGTTGAGCTGACTACATGTAAAGAGCCCATGATTCTGCCAGTAATGATGACAATAACAGCTGTCAGTCATTCTACAACCTGGCACATCATAGCATTCTATACCCTGGTGTTTTGTGTCAGCGAGTAGCCTGGGATGAAGGAAAAGGGCTTGGCCTTGATGTAGTCATCAAAGAGCCATTCAAAAATGGGA
The DNA here is from genome assembly GCF_028583685.1 of Petaurus breviceps papuanus. Lineage (NCBI taxonomy): Eukaryota > Metazoa > Chordata > Mammalia > Diprotodontia > Petauridae > Petaurus > Petaurus breviceps. The sequence continues at coordinate 12,165,773 of NW_027186457.1, read as the reverse complement.
GCATCCAGAGTTCCTCACCACCTGCCCCTCCTTCCATTTCTACTCCACATCACAGTGACAGATGATGCCTCTCTTGAGCATACATAGCCGTGGTTTATATCTCACTTGATATGGATAATCAGAAAACTGTTCAACAAAATTAACTTTGCAGTCATGTCAATTAAGGAAACTTGTACATTAATAATATCTGTATGGAAGATGGCTTACTGGAAAGCTTTCATAGCTGAGTTATGTCCTACTGAGTCAATATTTTTTCGTCATCAATAAGCAACAAATGAAGAGGTCTTATATTCTCTATGCCTTTCAATCAATAATGTGACTGAAATGATGCCAAGGAAAATCACTCATATTTTCATCCAAGTATCTCTTATATGTAAGTAGGTACAGTTATCATGTCTGCTCGGTGGTCTTACGTTGGCTAATGATACTGTCAGTGATTTTTTCCCCTTGTTTTTTGGTATCCTCCTCTCTCTGAGCTATCTCAAAAAAAAAATCAATTCTTGTGTTATCTTTAAAATCATATCCAGTAGATATTTCTTTGTATACTACTTAGTCAAGTTCACCTGTTATTTCCAATTTTTTCTCCTTAAGTACCACCCCTATTCCTCATGCTGTGCAGGGAATTCTTGGGACTAAGAGGAGAAATGTCATCAGTGATGATGGTTGTCAGGATATCCCTGGATATGCTACAAATGCTACCTACCTAATTACCTAATGCTAAGAGACCTTAGAAATGATACCTCATCTTTCTAGCCTGTTTCCTCACCTGCAAAATGTGAAGGTGGGGATTAGATGATCACTAAGTGTCCTTTCAGGTTCTGACTCCCATAGTCTTCATTTTTAGAGAGAAGGAAACTCAGAACCAGAGAAATGAAAACAATTTGTCCAAGGTTACATAGCTATTAAGTGGGAAAGGCAGAGACCGTGAACCCAAGTCTGTCTCCAAAACCAATGTGTCCTTCCTAGCTCTGTTTTTTGGCAATTAGGGCCTAACTATCATACTTCCCAGATCATTTCAGTTGTATTACTAATGGAACTACTCAATCACTCTGGCTCTCACTGACTGGCCAATAATAGGTCCCAGCCCAAGACTCACTTGTACATTATTTGGGCTGTGATGGCTCAGAGTCAAGTACAAATAGCAATTGTTCCTGTTCTGGTCTGAAACCTTGGGGGTCTTCCCCTCCCAGATTGATTCTTTGTGAAGGCAAAGCAGTCCTTTTTTTACTTCAGTTCTTACCTAACCTTTAACTGCTGAATGGGCTTTGCCCCAGATAAACAGACCTAGGAAAGACCTTAGCTTAAAAAGGCCATTGCTTCCAGGGCCACTGTTGGTCGTCCTGATCTATGTGTCTTGCCAGTTGATTCCTGGAGGAAGAGAGTGAAGCTAGTGACTTTGCACAGCCCTGCCTCACTTAAATCCAATTCACTTGGAAGTCAAGACCTCACCCATTGGTCCTCTTCCAAGGAAGGACAAACAATTATTTAATGCAGAGAATACTTCCAAGCACTTAATATAGAAAAGCAGTTGACTGGGGAGGCAGCATTTGCATCAGTTTAAGGAAGGATCAAAAGTTGGACCACTATGGTCAGTTATTCAGATTTTTCAGGTCCCATGGGGAAGCAGGCTGACTCTCTAGTGCCCTCATGTATGCCTTCCGAGATGGCAGAAGCTAATGAGGACTCCAAAGGCCACATGCCCCAGCCTTAGTGAATGCATAATGGAATCAAACCTCTTCAATGAAATGTCAATGAGTCAACAACTACCTGAAATGGCAGTACTCATTACTGCCACGAATGCATGTCCTCAGTCATCTCAGGAGGCATGTTCACACTTTGTATAAGTAAAACTCTTTAGACTACGGCTGGTCCTACCCTTTATAAATGCATTTTCAGTTTGAAACCAAAGAGGGTTTAGGGGTGCTCGAGACCCCAAAATACCAACGCACCAGGTCCTGCCGAATGAATTCAACTCAAGTCTTCTCTGAGCCAAAGAAAAGTAAAGTTTATTAAAAGTTCACTTGTATTGGACACAGAGTAAGTCTGTGCTAGAAAATTCTATGGCATTCTCACACCACATGGAGACAAGATGGGGTCTTATATATAGAAAGGTTGTAGGAGGAATCTAGGTGTGGCCTAGGGGAGGAGTCTGGGGAGGGTCTTCAGGAGGAGTCAGATGAGGTCAGACTCCAGTGATGAGTTTGGGAAGGGTCTTCAGGAGGAGTTAAGAAGGTCAGGTAAGAGTGGCTAGGTGGTCCAGTGAATAGAGTGCTGGCCCTGGAGTCAAGAGGACCTGAGTTCAAATGTGACCTCAGATACTTAATACTTACTAGCCGTGTGACCTTGGGCAAGTCACTTAATCCTAATTACCCCCTCCAAAAAGAGAAAAATTAGGTCAGGTAACAGTTGACATGGGTATAGATGTTTTGATAGGCTCAAGGGTGGGAAGTAGATGGACAATGGAGGGCCTAGCTAGTAACAAAGGTTTGGGCAGAGCCACAGTGAAAACTTATGGCCTCATGAAATGGGATGATTCAGAGTTCAAGGGGATTCCCAGAGCCTGTACCTCAAAGATTCAAGGGGAGCTTAAGGGGGTTCCCAAAGCTTGCACCTCATCAAAACGACTGAACTGGGCAGCTATGTGGTACAGTGAGTAGAACACCTGTCCTGGAGTTAGGAGGACCTGAGCTGAAATCTGGCCTCAGATACTTCCTAGCTCTATGACCCTGGGCAAGTCACTTAACCCTGATTGCCTCCATAAACAAACAAACAAATGGATACATGAAAAATGTAATCTCTGAACTAAAAGAACTTCTAAATTTCCTTCTGTGTCTGAAGTTCTGTAAGTCTGCACTACTCTAACCTCACCTTTGTCCTCTAAGTTAGAATTCTCTTGTAGTGAAGGACCTTTTTAAAGCAAAATGGATCATGTTCTCTAAGACAGAATATAACATAACAGAACTGGGGAGAAGAAGAGAAAGGAGTCAGGGGAAAGAGAAGGCAGACTGAGAATCTTGACCAGCATCCTAACCTTCAACCTTACCCACATCCCTTCACCTGTCTGCCATTTTATACTTCAAGGAAAGGACTAGGGAGGAAAGGAAAGAGGGTGGGTGCACTAGGCCAAACTTCACATGCTCAGGAGTGAATAGGACTAGAAGTGACCAATAAATATGTTTAAGTACTGTGCTAAGCCCTGGGGATACAAAAAGGGGCAAAAAAAATAGTTCCTGCCCCGGGTAGTTTACAATTTAAATTAATAAAGCAACAATGCTGGTGGCACAGTGAACAGAGTGCCAGGCCTGGAGTCAGGAAAACTCATCTTCTTAAATTCAAATCTGGGTCTCCAACACTAGCTGTGGGACCCTGGGCAAGTCACTCCATCTTGTTTGCATCCGTTTTCTCTTCTGTAAAATGAGCTGGAGAAATGGCAAACCATTCCAGTGTCTCTGCCAAAAGAGCCCCAAATGGGGTCAGGACTGACCAGAATAACAACAAACAATACTGCCATCAGTGCTTAAGCATAAGCACTTAGCTGGCTTCCCCTTAGTGAAAAGCGAAGTGACCCTATTTCTGTCCCTGAAGAGGGAAGTGTCTTCTCCTCGGGGGCTTAGGCACAGTGTTGTCACAGTACCTGAGGGGGGATGAGACCCAGGGTATGGCCAGAGGGCTTTCCTAATCACATCCTTGTTTCTTAAAATAGCCCCTCTCATAGGTCACTATTTGAGCTGAGGAGGAAAGACCTTGGGTGGGCCAACAGCCCACTTAAATAGGGAAATGAAGGATCCAAGAGGATAAGAACCACCTGCTCAACCCTTCCCATAGCCTGAAGCCTACAGACAAGAGTTGAAGGGAGTTTAAAAGGGGAAAGGACCAGCTGGGAGGGGTTGATACTACTATCCTGTTAAACCTAATGTGGACTTAAAAAAAAAAGAAACAAAAGAAAAAGAAGCCAATTAAAAGTTTCATATTCAAACCTCTTTTTATTCTTTGTGTAGGGAAATTTTTATTGATGTTTGTCAAGTATCAAATAAAAAAAGAAAAGAAAAGAAAAGGAAATCTGGGGGAGAAAACATTTCTTAAAAGCTCCTGCTTCAGACTGGAAAATCAAGTTAATTACAGCCTCTAACAAAGTCTTTATAGAAGTTGTTTGGTTACTGGTTAATGGAATGCTTTCCTATGAGGCAAATTAATATTATGCCATATCACTTAGTAATGAATATACCCTATAATCCATCCTCCCCATTTTGTCAGACCCCGTGTCTAACTCTCAAGGTGTGGTACTGTAAATGTGATCACTCCAACCTAGCTAATTAGCTAACTAGTTTAAGTGGGACCCGAATCTCTAAGTACAGATAGACAGAACCAAATTGAGCTAGGACGTCCCTGGAGGACATCCCTAAAATTAGGGACGATCTTGTCTCCCCAGAAGGGAGGTCAAACCAAGGAGAACCTGATTGAAAATGGTTGTGATTTTCTAGTCAAGATTACTAGCAGCAATTGGGCCCCATAAAGCAATGAACATTCCTTAATTGCAGATCTGCCTCACCTGATGGCCAACTCACTTTCCTAGCAGCAGACTAATCCTCTTACCTGAGGATTACTAGGGAGGGGCTAAGGTAACTCTTAACCCACTTCCTCATTAAAATGTCTATCAATCAGGATTTCTCCACCTTCGCCAGGTCAGGCCAATCAGAAGGAAGACAAGGCAAGGTTTAAAAGACCCTGTTGGCCCTCACTTGAGGTCTCTGGTTCACTGAGAGGCCACTGACCCAACTGACTGGTTATAGTTAGCCTAACTAATACATTTTATCACGAGCAGGGGCTCTGGCTTTTTGGCTGAGGTGGCCAGTGTGACCCACGTTTACTAACAGTTTACTCATCACTGTTAAACTGTCATCTTATGAGCCACAAAAATTCAGTTGCAGTTTTCACTGGATGGCATGCTAAGTATAAACCAAAGTTAAATATCTTGTTAATGGCCATTTGTAAATTAAAGCACTACCGCTGCTCGATAGTCTTGTACAATTAATAGAATAAAGAGAGGTCATCTGCAAAATAAATAAATAAGCTGTTATCTTGCTCTGGACAAAACTCTCTGCCTGCCTTTGTTACAAGTTTTGTTCCCCCACACCTATTAATTGTTAATTTATGCAATAAGAAAATTCTCTAGGGAGAATTTCTGTTAGGATTTAGATCGACACTCAACTCTGCATGGCACAGTGGCTCATCAAAAGCCTAGAAAACCTGGATTCCAGCCCTACCTGCTACCAGTACTGGCTGGTCACAGCCCAGGGCAAGTCACTTAACCTCTCAGTGATCCAGACTGTAAGCTGAAAAGTACTGGGTGCCAACCTGCCCTAATCGTTTTCTCACCAGTTCTGAAGCCAATTAAATCATGGGTATAGTCCATATAACTGTACCTACTTCTCTCCCCTGACCGCCGTACTCTGGGACCCCTCTCCCTGAGCAGCCATGCTTCAGGAACCTCATTCTTGGAATAACCTCAGCATCCTATAAGAGCCTATAAAATCAGCCTTGGGACTCCACCCTGTCATCACCACCCTCTGCCTCTCTGACTAAAGGGTACGGCCATGGACCCCAAGCGCCCCACATCTGGCCATCTCCCTTGTGTGAAGTCTTCCATGTCCTTGAAGGCAAGGACTATCTTTCTTTTTTTCCTAGTCCAGCACCTGGCACATAGCAGGGACTTCAGAGATGTTTATATGGCAGTGACCACTGAAGGCAAAGACCTTTATCTTTCATTTTTTAATATCTAGCACCCAACCTCTGTGCCTCACTCATAAACAGAGACTTAATAAACGTCTGTTGTTGAATGAACTCACATTTACACAACACTTTCCTCACAATCACATTAATAACAACTAACATTTATATACCACTCACTATGTGCCAGACACAGCACTATGCCCTTTACAATTATTATCTCATTTAATCCTCACAACAGCCTTGGCAAGAAGGTGTGGTTATTAGCCCCATTTGACAGATGAGGACACTGAGGCAAACAGAGATCAAGGGTTTTGCCCAGCGTCACACAGCTAGTAAAGCTAAAAAGTGTCTGTGGCCAGATCTGAACTCGGGTTTTCCTGACTCCAGGCCTAGCACTCCATTATCCATTGTGCCACCTCGATACCTCGTAGATAGTTGAAATGATCGTTATTTTTATAGATGGGGAAACTGAAGCTCAGAGAGGCTGAATGAGCAGGTAAATTAGTAAGGTAAAGTGTCAGACCTAGGATCCAAATCTGGTTATTTTGGCTTCAGCTCCAGTGCCTTTTTCCATTATACAAAGAAAGAATTTGTTTTTAAAGAGGATTCCTACAAAGTAGACGCTCATGAATTGGGAATGGCTAGCCATGTTCTGACCCAAGAATGTCATAAAATATTACCATGACATAAGATAAAAGGATTTTAGAGATGTAGAGACACACAGGCTGACCTATATAAACTGATGGAGGGTGAAGTAAACAGAATCAGGAAAACAACATACATAATGACCTCAACAATATAAACGGAAGGAACACAGACCTGAACACTGTAATTAGTTTGTCCAAGCTGGCTCCAGGGAAGAGTGGAGAAATCACCTCCTCCCTTATTTGCAGAAGGAGGAGGCCGTGATTTTGGAATATTGCATATGCTCTGCACAGAGTCAGTGGGATGGTTGGCTGTTGTGTTGTTTTTTTTAAATCTTCATTAGAAGATATTGCTCCCTGGGTTAATGCTGGGGGGAGGCATGTGTTTTTAAATCAAAGTGATATAAAAACAAAAGAAATCAATAAAAATAAGATTTTTTTTTAAAAGGAAACTGTCAACTTTTCTCTTGATCTTCTCTCTGCACAAAACAACAGAACTTTTCTCCCCAAAAATGATATTTAGAATAGACTGCCTTGAGGTTGTGGACAACTTGTGTGACATCTTGACACAAATCTCATTTGGCACATTATTCTGTACACAGCCCAAATGCTAATACTGGTCAAATATAATTAGAAAGATATCTCAATCCTGATAGGTAATTTCTAAATCATATTCTTTAAAGATGGCATTCTTCTATCTCTTTGCTCATAACTAATCATTAGGCCTTTCCTAACCACTGATCAACAAGAGATGCTACAGTAAGGAAGCAGGCTGGAGTAGTTTAACTCTTCATATTGAGTTAACGAGCATAGCTTCTAATGAGCACCAAACATGACTGACTAGCCACATGCGACCCCTCCCTGGGTACTCTAAGGCTGCCAACCATCTTTCTAGAAAATGGTTTGTATTATTTAAGGTCTGGCTACTCATTGTTCATTCATTCCTTTCATTTTCTGTGTATCATGTGTATTCTCATCACATCAAGTTTCTCCATGGTTTGTGAATTATTTATAAGTAAAAGATTTTCCATAGTGTTCAGAGACTTTATTTAAGACCATATTGGGAAATTAGATCCTCTATTAAATGGATGGGATTATGTCAGAATGCATGACTGCAAAATTTAAATGCATGACATCCATTTAATGTTGTATCCAATATAATCTTTATTTTTAAATAAATGTAGTAAATGTTCATTTATTGGTATTCTGAAAAGCAAAGCCTTTATCTCCATAAAAGATGGTGAAGCTACTTCCTGGAAGACATATTTAAATCAGAAATAATTTAGATATGTTTTCATGGGAGTAAATAAATATTTGGACTTTGCCATGGATTTGAGGGCCCATCTCATGCAGTATTTCTTCTAATACGACTATCAAGAAAATTTCACATTTGGTTAACAAAGGCAACAGTGCCATTAAGTGGGGAAAAAAAACTGTGTTGAAGAAAACATTCAATAAATCAACAAATATTCATTAATTACTCACTATATGCCAAGCACCAAGCATTAGATAATATAAAGAGAAAGTACAAAGAAGTTCCTGCCTTCAAGGAGCTTACATTCTAAGGTGGAGACAGCATATATAGGTATATACAAGATATGTACAAGGTAGATGCAGGAGGGGAAGGCTCGAGGGGACCAGGAAAGGCTTTCTGCAGAATCTGGTAATTGATCTGAGTCTTGAAAGAAGGTAAGAATTCTAACATGTGAAGGGATAGGGGAAGAACCTTCCAGGCTTAGGCAAAGAGATGAGAGACGATGAATTGTCAGTGAGGAACAGGAAATATAGCCTGGATGGCTGAACTTTAGAAGATGTGCAAGTGTTCCATGTGTAAGAAGAACAAAAAGAAACAAATTGCGGTACATGAACTCAATGGAATATTACTGTGGTGTAAGAAATGGAGAATGTGATGAATACAGAAATGAAAAGCCTTACGTGAACTGATGCAGAGTGAAATAAGTAGAGGCAAGAAAACATTATATACAATGACTAAAATAATGCCAATGGAAAAATTGACTACCACAAAGCAATTGGAAGTGGAATGTTGTAAAATGATAAGGAACAAGCAAAATTCTAAAGAAGAAATGTAGAAGGATACCTTTCCCCTTCCTCTGCAGAGGTGGGAAGTCCACCGCTGTGGAACTCTGCATATATTTTCAGATTAAAAAAAAATGTATTGCTTGATCAGTTTTGCTGATTTTTTTAAAACTATTTTTTGTTATATGGGATGACTCTCTAGCAACAGAGAGAAGGAGGTGGGTAGGGATTCTGGGAGAATATGAGGCAAAAACAAGAGATAACAGTAAAAATTTATTTAAAAAAAAAAAGAGATCTTAAAGGTTAGAGAGAGTCTGATTGTGGAGAGTTTCAAATGCCAAAGAAGATTCCATCTGATCCTAGAGGCAATAGGGAGCCATTAGAGTTTACTGGATAGATGGCTACCATGATTAAATCTGCACTTTAGGAAAACCACATTAGCACCTGAGTGGAGGATGGATGGCCTGGAGGAAACCTAATTAGGAGGCTATTGCAATAGTCTGGGAAGAGGTGAAGATGTCCTGTACTAGATAGGGACTGTGGACATAGTTCAGACATGATGTGGCTTTAGAAACCAAAAGATTCAACAATTGATTGGCTCTCTAGTGTGAGGAAGGAGGAGGAGAAAATGACACCATGGTTTCAAACACTGAGTAACTGGAAGGATGATGATGTGATAGTAAAAAAGACCAACATTCCACCCAAAAGACAACATTTTTTCTTTAGTTTATTAACTTTCTTTTAAAATAGAACGGTGTGGCTTTGGCCCCTGAGGGCAGGGACTGTCCTCTGCCTCTTTTTGTACCCTCAGCACAATGCCTGGCACATAGGAGACATTTAATAGATGTTGACTGATTGATTGATTGCCTTCATAATTATTCAGTTCCATTCAACAGGCATTTATTTAGCATCTCTTAAATGCCAGGCTCTGTCACTCTTACAGAATAAAAGCCCATTTATACTCATTCAGTTCATCAAGGATATGATTGGAGTAGACATTCAACATGTGCACAATTTGCAGCTGGCATTTTTCATAGACGATTCATTTTCTGGAAAAAGCTGGTTTCACTATTTGATCTCTGCTCAGAGACGTTCATCGACTGACTCCCACTCACTGGGTGAGAGTTCCAAACCTCTCTCCTCAAGCCCCCATGGCCATCCACAGCCCCTGTTTTCTCTGCTGGTGATTTTATCTCCTACTGCTGGCTGAGGCTATCCTTTGTGAGCCCCCATCTTGAGTTCTGCCATCTTCAATGCATCGAAATCAAAGTCATATCCCTTTATTCCATTCTCCGTCTAAATCATGAGTAAGGAGTTGTGGTGGTACAGGGTACAAGCCAACTGCAGGCTTAGTTGTCGCAGAAGAGAGGAGGGCCCAATCCCGGAGAGTCCAACCGGTGCCATCGTGAAGATTAGGGGACAGACGGGGCCCAGGCAAGGGCACCATAGTGACAGTACCTCAATACATTGCACAGTGATAAGGCCACAAGGACAGCAACCATCATGGGACACCTCCCTCCCCTCCCCACTTACATTATTCCCCCACCCCTCAAAAAAAAAAAAAGATTCCTGCAGAATTCATACTGCTGGAAAGTAGTTTATATTAGCTACCGTCAATAATAGCTAGCACGTATAAAGCACTTTGGGCAGCTAGGTGGCACACTGGATAAAGCGTCTGGCCTAGAGTCAAAAAGACATGCCTTGAGTTCAAATCCAGCCTCAGATATTAGCTGTGCGATTCTGTGCAAGTCACCTTGCCCTGTTTACCTCAGTTTCCTCAACTGTAAAATGAGCTGGAGAAGGAAATAGGAAACCACTCTAGTAGCTTTGCCATGAAAACCCCAATGGGTCATGGAAGAGTCAGACGTGACTGACATAAAATGTTTTAACATAAGCAAAACACTTGACCTATATTATCTCATTTGATTCTTACCACAACCCTGTGAGGTAGGTATTGTCCCCGTTTTACAGATTTGGAAACTGATGCGGATAGAAGTTAAGTGACTTGTCCAGGGCCACTCAACTAGCAAGTACTGGAGCCAGAATTTGAACTCAGGTGTTACTGCCTCCAAGTCTAGTACCATCTCTACCATGTTATCCAGCTGCCAAAATAATACTCACGTGTCATGTTTGCATGTAGTGCTTTATTAAAAGCCATAAAGTGCTTTCTTGACACTACTACCTGATGATATTTGTGCAAATGTTTACAGATGGGTTAGAGATTCAAATTAGAGTTACCCCTTCCACATTGTGGGGGTCAGATTTATAGCACCCTTGTGATCTGGAAAATCCATGTAAAAATCCCTTTGTACCAGAGAAGTCTGATTTTTTCCCTCTTTTTCTTTTATGGGACGTTTATAGTACCTTATTGTAAAATTTGAGTGATATTGTACAATGCTATACATATATTTTATGCATTTCTGAGTTTCTAAACTTTTTCTGTGTCATCTGCTGGCCTTCATGTGTCAGTCTGTGGCTTCCTCAAAACTCCCCCCCAATTCCCATTTAATTTCTTATACTGACCCTGTGACATATCGAAATAGCAATGGGGAAAGTCATGAGGTGTAAGGGATAACTGTACTTGCTAAGGTTGTGAGGACACTAGTTGTTAGCACCAGTGCTGGTATTTGAACTCGAGGGTTTTTTTTTTACTATAAAGTCATTGATCTTTTGACCACAACTATTTCTTTGGTGTATATGGAACTTGCTGAAGTAGGAAACTTTGAGTGAAGAAATGGAAAAAACAGATAAAACACCCTCCCAGAATACTATATAATGATATTATGCATACGCATAATGATTTCAGGTTTGGCCTGAAAGAAAAGATAAGAAAATACACCTCCCTTCCTTCTTTGGGAGGTGAGATGTGTTACGGACTGTGTCTTTTACTTTGTCAGACACCTTAAGGCTGATTTGTCGCTGAGCCCTGCATGCTGAACTTTTTTCTTTTCTTTTTCGTTTCATAAGGGATATACCATCCCTCAGAACACAGAACATTGGGGTGGCTAGGTGATGCAGTGAGTAAAGTGCAGGCCCCGAAATCAGGAGGACCTGAGTTCGGTTCCAGCCTAAGACACAACACCCACACACAAAAAAATTAGCCGTGTAACCTTGAGCAAGTTACTTAACCCCCAACTGCCCTCCAAAAGGCAAAAAAATAAAAGAACATAGAACATTGCTGGGTAGCAGATGGAAGAATATACTAAAAAATCAGGGTGCTGTAAAAACACGAGATAATTTAAATTTAAAATTTTTTAAATAAAAAATGTTAATAAAAAAAGATATCAACTTGATTTAAAAAACTGATTTTATAATAAACTGATATTATAATAAGCAAAGAGTTGTTTAACTTAGCATTCATGAGATTAAAAAAAAATATTTTGACAACTCTACTTCCCTATAATTGGTTTTCTTTGTAATCTCATGTACTTTGTGTACTTAGAGGCACGATTCTGAGAAGGGGTCCCTTGACCTCACCAGGCTGCCAAAGGAGCTGTTGACACAGAGAGATGGAGAATCCCTGTTCTAAACACTTCATTAAACAGCAAGAGTCAAGGTTAGTACACATTTGAGCAGCAGATTATTTAAACAGATGTTATGTTTCAACAACTAACTAGTTAGAAATGTTGCTATATATTTGTTGGCTCTGCTTCCTTCCCATCCCCTGATTGCTGGCCTTGAAAGTGGGGTAGGGGAGAGGGATCATGAGAGGAGAAAATCAACTGCACCCAGTTCATAGCAGAAAGAGAATTAATTAGGGTTGAAGTTAGAGGACCCGGGTTTAAATCTCAATTATTCTTCTTAATGCCTCTGTGAACTTGGGCAAGGCCCTTAATTTTGGGAAAAGGACTTTATTTCAGTCCTCACCAAAGGGAAAGGTGTAGGAGCCCTAAATTTGGAAAGCATCCGGATTCTACAACATGACTCCCTAGTGGATAAAGTGCTGGACCTGAAGTCAGGAACACCTGAGTTCAAGTCTGGCCTCAGACACTTACTAGCTGTGTGACCCTAGGCAAAACACTTGACCTCTGTTTGCCTCAGTTTCCCCATCTGTAAAATGAGGTAATAATAGCACCTACCTCCCAGGGATGTTGTGAAGCTCAAATGAGATTATATTTGTAAAGTGCTTTTGCAGACCTTTAAATGCTCATAGACCTATGCAGACCTTAAAGAGCTAATAGATGCTTGCCAGTATAACTATGATTCTAGTATTATTCTAAAGATGAGGGAAGAAAAGCAAGGAGTGATGGAATAAGGAAATACAATAAGGTTAGCAGTTTGTAAATGTCTTGGCTCAGTGTCATTAGGAGAAATGTTTTGGGTTGTTTTCCCGCATTAGGGATGAGTTTATACTGATTCACCCAGACTCTTTTGTTCAATCCCTCTTAGGATCCAAAAATTTCAAGACAATGGCTGCAGATGGACCTGCATTGTGCGTCAATAACAAAGCCTCCAACCTGCAGTGCCTATGGTAGGACTGGACCTATGACCTCATTTCATTAGCTCAGCACTCAAACCAATTGGGTTAACTAACTAGCAGACTGCACAAACAGCCCTTTACATACACTGCAATCACTACACCTGCTATGGACAGCCCACCAGTAAATTATGCAAAGATTAGATCAGAGACCCAGAGTTAGGGGGATCTTTAAAGGTCATGCAATCCCACCTCATTTTACAGATCTGGAAATCAATCCATCTGCAAGCATTCATTGAAGGTCTACCAAGTGCAGGGCACTGTGCTAAACAAACCAAGGCTACAAAGCCAAAAACAGTCCCTGCCCTCAAAGAACTTCCATTCTAAAGGGGGAGACAAGAAGTACATAGACAGTTATATACAGGCATGGATGAAGCATATGAAAGGTAACCTTGTTAGGTAAAGAGGGGAAGACACTTATAGCTGAGAGGTCACCGAAAAGCATCCCTCAAAAGGTAATGCTTTAGCTGATTTTTTTTGGAGGCAATGAGGGTTAAGGGACTTGCCCAAACCAACTAGTAAGTGTATGAGGCTGAATTTGAACTCAGCTCCTCCTGAGTCCAGGCTAGTGTTCTATCTAAATTTCAGGGGGCCTGCAGATTTGATTGAGGAAAAAATATCTTTATTTTCACTAACCAAAATTCAGTATTTTCTCCAATTATTTCAAAACTTCCTGAAAAGGGGTCCATAGTCTTCACTAGACTTCCAAAGGGGTCCATGACCTAAACAAGGTTAAGAACTCAATGCTCAAGGATAAAATATAAATTCCTCAGCCTGGTGTTTAAAAGTCTACATCAAATGGCTCTGATCTACCTTTCTAGCATTAATTCACATTATTTCTCTTCACATACCCTACATTCCAGCCAACCTGTACTGTTAGAGGTTCCTAATTCTGTCTCATACTTCCGCACAATTACCTACCTTCCCAACCTGGCACTAAGAGGTTTGCATGTTGGGTCCCAGCAGTATAACTAGCCTAGGTTCAAAAGTACTTTGTGGGTCTGTACTTCAAGAACTGTAGCTTGTAAACCCCTACTGATGAGCTTCCTTTAAAAGTCAGCCAGTAGAAACAATTAGCTCAAAACAAAGGCATTTACTAAAATGGCAAAGTGAAAAATATAGCTACAAAATATCTCCCTTATAAACTTAAGGCACCCTCTCCCACAAATATGCATAGAATCTCTGCAAAGAATAGGTACAAACTTAGAGGGCACACACACAGGGAAAATATGTGGCTATGGGATCCCATGCCTCTAGTAACACAGCACTCTCATATAACCCTTTCTTCACACTGGGTCCTTGTGCTGCTCTCTGAGAACACTCATCTTGATTCCTTTCAGTTGGTCAGTTCCCATTGCTGAGGCTTATTCTTTCTTGAATCCACAGTTGGCTCTCTTCTCTGCTGCCAGTGGTCCCCTGGAGATGCCATAGGAGATGGGAGGTAGGGGAAGGAAAGAGAAATTCCCTCCCATGCACTGATCTGTGGCAGATGGGTCAGTTATACTCCAAAAAAACCAAACCAAAACAAACAAAAAAACCCTCCTCCTAGCCTCAACTGAACCATGGGCTGGAAAGATTACCTTTTTAAAAACTATCAGGGATGTACCCAATTTGGGGCCAAAATTGTCAAATTCCCCTTCCAGATGAATCAGAAACGCTTTTGCATATTTCCTGAAGGGATAACAAAGACATTTTTTTACACTTAGTTGAATATATTAACACTTCATTACCTCTGTTATTGGCCCCTTGTTTTCTGCAATTAAATCAGCTAAGCAATTCCATTGGGGTGGGCAATAAAACAACTCCCACCTACTATATGGAATGTTATCCACGTCTGAAATGCTTTCCTTCCTCTTATTTGGTTTTCAGAATTCTATTCTGCCAATTTTCCACGGCCCTTTCCTCTCCAGTGATTTCCTACATATAGACATAGACACTCAGATTTCTGCAAAAGCTTTTTAAAAAAAAACAAACCCCCAAACAATAACCTTCCCTTAGGAATCCATAGGGGAAAAAGCAAAAACAACAAAACAAAGAAACCCTTTGCATTAAATATTTTGATAATGGTCTGACAGTCAAGATATTTAGTTAACTACCAGAAATATTTAAGACTAAAATAAATGGCATTCATTCTACAAAGTATAAGAAGAAACAATTCTCAAACGGAAGACTGCAAATGACTAACAACTATACAAGACATTGTACCAAATCACTACTAATAAAAAGAAATTAAAATCAAAGCCACTCTTAAGATCTCACCTCATACCCAACAATTTGACAAAGGCTACAGAAGGTATTATGGAAAAGTAGGAACAATAAAGAATTATGAATTTCTTCATTCTGGAAATCAATTTGGAATTATGAATGAATGAAAAAAATTATTAAATGTTCACTACATGCAAATCCATTTACTAAGCTGTGGCAGCAAGCACCCCAAGCATCCTCAGGGTTTGCTGCCAATACAGGTTCTTGCATCTGCTTTGATAAAGCAAAGCAACTCAAAATGGGTTAACAAGCTTACTTTAATCAGTCAAACATATATCGTTTACCTCTTTCAGGGGAAAAAGGTCAGCACCCCGAACTTCAGAATATACAGACAAAATTATCAAGACAGAAACAGATCAAGTAGACAGATTTCCAAACTGTCCAACCATTACATCCATACCCAATCAACATCTGGGGTTTTTTTTCAAAGCCAGGGGCTCTGGACAACAGCTTCCCAGAATCCAGATCAAATCACAGAACACTTCTCAAAGTGAGCCCCAAAACAAAGCTACACATCAGGGCTTATATACCTTCTCCTGGCTCAGAGAAAGTAACAACCTTCTGGACCCACTGACTAATCAAGAAGTATCTACTGAAAAACAAGCCTCCCACCCCAGGCTCCAGGTGCACTTTAGCCTAGGGGCAGGGAAAATCTTAAAAATTTACATTCCCATTACATAAGCCCTAGGGTAAAAATGCAAACTCAAAGACTGTTATGAAAAGAAAGTTCCTAAAATGTCCATAAGGTCTCATGCAGAGACACTACTCCTCAGCATATACCGTACCTCAGGGAGGTCAATGATTAAAAAGAAGGGTCCCATAGACAGCAAAAAAATGTAGTAGCCTTTTTGTAGTTGCAAAGACCTGGAAAAAAAATGATGCCCATCTTTCTCTCTGCCTTATTATGACTAATAATAACTACTCTTCATTCTCATTATGACCTTTAATCCCTCAGCCCTGTATGGGTTGACCTCTCCTCATCTCCCTATGTTGGGCACTTGGTGAATCCATGTGAGGGCTCCCACTCACTGCCACAGGTAGTCTCTGACATCAGACTTTCATCAACATCCACCTAGACTTTTCTAATAGCAATGTCTTCTAGGCCTCCCAGTTTTCAGTCTCTCTGCTCTTGGGTCCATCTTTCTCACAGCTGATAAATTAATATTCCTAACACAGGTCTAACCATTTTGCTTCCCTCCTCAAAGTTGTTCCCTATTGCTTCTAAAATACCAACCCCCTCAGCCAGGGATTTAAAGCCTTTTTGCCACAGAGACCATGATGTCATTGATCCTCTTTGAAAATAAAGGACAAATAATAACAACTATAGTTACCACCTACCTTTCTTGCCTTATTTTTATACCCTCTACAAATTGACCTATTGACTGTTCCTTAAACTGAACATACCATCTCCTACCTCCAGACCTTTGTACAGGCCGTGCTCTGTGAACCAGTTCTCCTCTTTCACTTCTTAGGACCCCTCAATTCCTGGCTTTCTCCTTCCTGAAATTTTCTTGTATTTACTTCTGTTGGTCCCTGCTGTAATTCCTCAGGGCTGGTAAGCTTCCTATGGGCAGGGGCGGTAACTGTTTTCCTGTTGTATCTCTAGCACCAAGCGCATAATAGATGGTTTGCAAATGTTTACTGAAGGGAACTGACTTGAAATGAGCACCCACTCAAAAGGCCTTTTATGAAATGTTTTAAGTTCAGGATTTGAGAACAACAGCACAAAACCAAACCAACAACCCCACCACACACGTAGAACATCCTGTACTACTGAACAATAAAGACACCTTAATTTGAAGTGTCTGAAAACGCTCCGGTAATTTAATTTGTAAGCCTTTAAAACAGAAATTACATCTTGCCTGGATAAATTATGACAAGGCAGGAAATGACAAAAAGATGATCTGGAGGTTTCCCTCCTACTCTAAAATTTACAAACCTAGAGTCGTCTTAATTATCCATACAAATGGAGCAGAGGAGGAGTGCCCATAAATCCACAAGCAGGCTAATCCAAGCACCATTTTTATTTGGCATTGGAAAAGTGTCTCAGTACTTACATTTAACAAGGGGCTGACATGTTCTGGGAAAGCCGTAACAATGCCAACAAAACAATGACGAATAAAGAAGAATCCAGCTTCCCCAACTAACACACTTCCCCCATCTCTGCCTGCCCTTTAAAACACTGGACATAAGCAAAGTGGTCATCTCTTAGGCCGTCCTAAAACACAGTCGGACTTTCTCAAAGCTAGCTGTGTATCTGTGTGTATGTACACACATATGTGATGCCCCCAAAATCTTAGTGTCGCTATAATAGTCTGAACAGTGCCTGTATATATACACATATTACATACACACATATACACATATAGATATTACATACATCACATATACACAAAGATAAACATATGCACATATACATACACCCACCGACTCTCTTTATACACACACATTCACATTCACACTCACACACATAAACCTCAGGGGCATGGTGTATGTGACAAATGTGATCCTTAGGTTTACATGCATCCACATATATACATGTATGTTTACTGATATGTACCCAGTGTGTATGAACCATGTTCCTTCTGTTTATACACACAGGTGTGGGTGCACATACACAGTATGTGTAAATCTAAGAAACAGGACATACAGGTACATGTACACATACACACATGTGCATATATTCCTTAGGTTTGAACACGTCATTGAAGGATTGATTTTGAAAGACTTTTCCTGCTGGGCTGCACCCTGCATGGGGGAGTAACAGTAAATGAGATAATGAACACTTCTATCAAAGTACTGTACCGTTCACTCTGCTTAATTAGGTCAGAAAGAAGTAGAAAACAAGATTTGCCATGGATAATCCCGGAGCTCAGAGAGCTGCCTGCAGCACTGGGCCAGGAAATAAAGGTAAAGCCAATATCCTCTCCAAATGAATGCATGATCAGACTCAGACCTGGGTGAAATGTTGGAGCTGGATTCTCTGAGCCAGGTCAGTCAGAGTCAGAATTCACCTCCTTATTACCCCATCCCTCAAGGCACAGGCAACCGCAACAGAGGCATCCTGGGCTCTGGCCTTAGGGACAGACCATTATCATCTGCTCAGACACCCTACTCCCCTGAAAGTGGAAACACAATCTTAGTAAATGAAATAAAACAAGCAAAGTAAAACCTCAATGAAGCAGAACTTAAAGGAATCAGAGCCACCAATTAACACCAAGTTGGGATCTTGAAAAGAAGATAAATGACTGATAATTGATTTTATATAAAAACATCTTTCAGTATTAGTACAGCTTTGAAGGTGATACATTCAGATCCTCAAAATCTCACCTTTCTATCTCTTCAATTTTTATAGTATATGACAATTGTCTAGAGAGTAAAACCTGCAAAATGCTTTACAAACATTATCTCATTTGGTCCTCAGAGCAACCAGGTGAATACTAGTATAATAATAATTATTTTCAGGGGTGACTATGTAGTGCACTGAATAGAGAGCATTGGTCCTAGAGTCAGGAAAACCTGAGTTCAAATCCAGCCTCAGACACTTAACACTTACTAGCCGTGTGATCTTGGGCAAGTCACTTAACCCCAATTGCAAAAGCAAAAGAATAGTGTTATTATTATTTTGCAGATGAGTAAACTGAGTATCAAAGAGATTAAGTGATTTGTCTATGGTCACACAGTTACTAAATACTGGAGACTGAATTAAAACCCTATCCCTTCCTTGCTCCAAGTACAGGGTTCTCCCCAAAACACCACTCTGCAATGTACAATTTAGTGCGTATAATGCAATGTACCATTTTGGAAGCAGCACACTGGGTGTGGAATTAGCAAGACTGGAGTTCAAATCTAGTCTTAGACACTTACTAGCTATGTAACCCTGGGCAAGTCATTCAGCTTCCATTTGTCTCGGTTTTCTCAACTGTCAAACGAGGGATATAAAAGTGCCCGTTTCGACAGGGATATTGTGAGGATCAAATGAGATGCTTGTCAAGTACTTGGCATAGTGCCTGGCATAAAGCAGCCGCTTAATAAATGGTTATTCTCTTCCTTCCCTTCCCCGTAGCATGCGGCGATGTTTCAAGATCCCCAAATCATTAAAGGGGGACTCAGTTAAGTTGTCATGTTATGTTGTACAAGACATGGAGGATGCTGAAGAAGGGTAAGAAGAAGACACTGGGGAAGACACAGCAGAGAAGCTGGCCATCGGATGGTTTAGAACACAGATGACGCAGACTCCCCCATTCTCCAAGCCCTTTAAGAAAGACTGGGCGGTTTGATGGGATGCAATGTGGAAGCCTGTCGAGGAGGAGAAAGTTCAGAGGACCCAGGACCTATATGACCACAACTACAAAACACTTTTCACACAAATAAAGTCAGATCTAACTAATTGGAAAAATATCCAATTGCTCGTGGCTGGGGCGAGCTAATATAATAAAAATGACAATTTTACCTAAATTAAATTATATATTTAGTGCCATACCAATTAATTTACCAAAAAAACTACTTTAGAGAGCTAGAAAAAATAGTAACAAAATTCATTTGGAAGAATAAATGGTCCAGAATATCAAGGGAATTAATGAAAAGAAATGCTAGGGAAGGTGGCCTAGCTATACCAGATTTCAATCTGTACTATAAAGTAGCAGTCATAAAACTACTTGGTACTGGCTGAGGAATAGAGGAGTGGATCAATGGAATAGATTAGGCACACGAGATTCAGAAGTCAATGACTATAGTAATCTATTGTTTGATAAACCCCAAGACCCTAGTTTTTGGGATAAGAACTCACTATTTGACAAAAACTTCAGGGAAAACTAGAACATAGTATGGAAGAAACTGGCCATAGACCATTATCTAACATATACCAAAATCAAGTCTAAATGGGTGCATGATCTAGGTATAAAGGTTGATACTATAAGCAGCCTCATAAAACAAGAAATAGTTTACCTGTCAGATTTGTGGAGAGGGAAAGACTTTATGATTAAACAAGAATTAGAGAACATTATAAAATGTAAAATGGATAATTTTGACTACATGAAATTGAAAAGCTTCTGTACAAACAAAGCCAATGTAACCAAGATTAAGAGGGAGGTGGGAAAATGGGAAAGAATCTTTACAACCTATGTCTCTGACAAAGGACTCATTTCTAAAATATACAGAGAATTGAGTCAACTTTATAAGAATACAAGTCATTCCTCAACTGATAAATGGTCAAAGGATATGAACAGGCAATTTTCAGAGAAAGAAATTAAAGCTATCTATAAGCACATGAAGAAATGCTCTAAATCACTATTGATTAGAGAAATGCAAATCAAAACAACTCTGAGGTGCCACATCTCACCAGTCAGATTGGCTAAGATGACAAAACGGGAAAATGACAAATGCTGGAGAGGATGTGGGCAAATTGGAATACTAATGCATTACTGGTGGAGTTGTGAACTGATCCAGCCTTTCTGGAGAGCAATCTGGAATTATGCCCAAAGGGCTATAAATACTTTCATATCCTTTGACCCAGCAATACCACTCCTAGGGTTATATCCCAAAAAGATCATAGAAGTGGGAGGAAGACCCATATGTACAAAAATGTTTATAGCAGCTCTTTTTGTGGTGGCAAAGAATTGGAAATTAAGGGGGTGCCCATCAATTGAGGAATGGCTGAACAAGTTGTGGTAAATGCATGTTATGGAATACTATTGTGCAATAAGAAAAGAGGAGCAGACGGTCTTCATATTTACCTGGAGAGGCTTATACGAACTGATGCTGAGTGAGAAGAGCAGAACCAGGAGAAATTTGTACACAATTACAGACACGACGTATGTATGATGACCAACTTTGATAGACTGGACTCTTCTCAGCAATGCAGTGATATAAGTCAATCCCAAACGACTCATGATAGAGAGAAATATGTGCATCCAGAGAAAGAACTAGAAAGAACTGAGTTTATATCCAGATGGAAGCAAAATACCTGATCTTTTTCCTTTTCTTGTTTGGCTTTATGTCCTCTTTACCATTTTTCATTCCATCTGATACAATACATCTTTATAACCTGACTAATGTATAATGTGAAAGAATTTACAGATCCTATACTTGACTATATGCCACCATGGGGGGGAGGGGAAGGAGGGGGACAAAATGTGAAACTCAAGGAATTATGGAATTGAATCCTGTAAACTAAAAGTAAACAAACAAATTAATTAATTAAAAAATATAAAAATAAGCCAAAAAAAAGAAAGTTCAGAGGAAATGAAAGAGAAGGCTGCTTTGTAAGGGGATTGTAGTGACTTGTACTAATTAGGAGGCACTGGATTTTAAAATTTGATTTGAGAAGAAACTAGAAGCATTTCCAGGAAGACCCCATCTAATGGAACTGCCTGTTTGTTGGTGGATGTTTTAATTTTAATATGACATAGTGATCTATAAAGAAGCTTAGTCATCATACTAAGGTTATTGTTCTCTACCAGTGTCAGAAAAAAAAAAAAACATGTTATTTCGTTGGTGTGGGAATTTTCTCTACCAACAAAGTTCTCAATTATAACCAGGAGAGAAGCTGTCCTAGGAATTTTCCTGAGTGTCAGAGAGGGTAATTTGTCCAAGGTCATAGAGATACCATGTGCCAGAGGAAGGAGCTGTACCCAAACCCAATGCTGCAACTCCTGTGCTGTACCAATCTCTGATTTTTGTTTAAAACCTGCAGTACAGTGTGATGGACAGAGGACTAGATATGAAATCAGAAAGCCTTGGGTTCAAAACCTGCCTTTGATAACTTCTTAGCTGTATGACTTGGGACAAGTCAACCACCCTAAGCCTGTTTCCTTATCTATAAATGGGCAACCTCACTGGGTTGTTGTGAAACTTATATGATATAACCTATGCAAGTTACTTTGTAAAGGGTAAAGCACTATACATGTAAATTTTTCATTGATAATAACAGAAAAAAAAATTCACCAATAATATTAGGAACAAGAAAAATGGCTTAGGTTTGAATAACATTCCAAAGAAGTCAAAAGTCATAAAGCTGTACAAATTAATAGTAGCTGAGCTTTACTCAATGTTTTCAGGTTCTCAGAATGCTTTGTTTCATACACATTACCTCATATACTCACAATGGACTGAGTGACAGGGAATGGATGGATCATTATTCCCATTTTATAGATGTGAAAATTACATCCAGGAGAAGTTAGCTGATTTGCCTATGGTTACAAAGACAGTAAAAAGTTGGGCTGGCATATATATATATATATATAGTCATAGAATTTCATCAGTAGAATTCAAGAATATTTGTACTTAATTAGTTAATAAGTTAATTACAAGCATAGATGATTCTTTTTAGTTTTCCTCATTGATCACTTTAATGTCTTTTCTACAAATTAAATTTGTCTACGAATCATTAAAGTCAAATGCTTTCAAAGGAACTGGGAGACTTTTAAAAAATATTCCACCAATGACCCCCAGAAAACATCAATTAAATTGTTGTTGTTGTCTTTAATGTGGTCAAGGACTAAGGACTGACCTTTTCTGTGGGTCTGGTACTCAATCACTTCAATAATTCAAGGGAACTGTGCTGTCATTCCTGTGTGGGCACTCTCCACCCGTGCAGATCACCAGCTCTCTGTGCCTCCCCATCCTGTGTGACGACTGTCAGATTCTTTCCATCAGTCCTCCACATCAGGTCTACCCAACGTAAAGGAAGTCTTCCTCTGACTATTCAGACATTTTGTGAATACCAAAGCAGCCTTGCGGTTAAGTTTTGGACTGGATAGATCCCCATTTTTAGAAAGCACTCCCCCCTGATTTCCACCATGCAGAATCTTCACCTCTGTGAAACTGTTCTTAATCTCCCCACCCCACCGCAATGTGAGTGCTCTCTCTTTCCTCAGTGTACCCTGTATTAATGTTATTTTGTGCCTATTACATCCCTACTCCCCAGGAGAATGGAAGCCTTTGAGGGCAGGAGTGATCTAGTTTTTGTAAAAGCCTGGCACAGTGCCTCCCACATAGTAGGGGCTTAATGACTGCTTGTTGTTGAACTGAATTTTAAGGTTCATTTTAGGGTTTTGTTAAAAAGTCAAATTACATGATTTCAAAAATCCATAAGCCTTTATTGTCTTTAAAGACTAGAAATTGTAGGGCCTATAATATATATGAATCTAAACTTTGCAGAACAAAAGCCCTTAATAAAAGGATTTGTTCTGTAAAACTTGGACTCAGCCAAAAGGCTGCACCCAAGGACCTAGAAGCCCACATGTGGCCTTGAGGCTGCAGGTTCCCCATGTCTGGTATATACTAATTTATGGGGGGTGGGGCGGGAAGGAGAAGGGAATAAGTATTTATACGGCACCCACTATGCACCAGGTGCTGTGGTAAGTGCTTTACAAATATCACCTCATTTGAACCTCACAGCTACCCTGGGGGTATGTGATATTATCATCCCCATTTTACAGATGAGGAAACTGAGGCAGACAGGTAGGTGACTTGCCCTGGATCACACAGGCTGGATCTGAATTTAGATCTTCCTGACTCCAGGTCCAGCGGATTTGTCCACTGCGCCATCTAGATGCCTCCCTGGTACAGGGTGTTTTTCTCACTGGATGTTCCCTATATCAAGGAAATAAATGAAAGAAAGAAAGAAAGAAAGAAAGAAAGAAAGAAAGAAAGAAAGAAAGAAAGAAAGAAAGAAAGAAAGAAAGAAAGAAGGAAGGAAGGAAAGAAAGAAAGAAAGAAAGAAAGAAAGAAAGAAAGAAAGAAAGAAAGAAAGAAAGAAAGAAAGAAAGAAAGAAAAAGAAAGGAAAGAAGGAAGGAAGGAAGGAAGGAAGGAAGGAAGGAAGGAAGGAAAGGAAGGAAGGAAAGGAAGGAAGAAAAGACTGATTCCAGGTAATGGAATTCAAACCCTACCCCAGAAGCAGGAGCTCCAGGACTCTTACCAAGTCGTTTCACTTCTAATGCCCCAGGCAATTTTCCAACACTAGGTGTAACAGGTCAGCACTGCAGTCACAGGCTTTGGTAAAGGAAGTTTCTTTATTGGGAGCTGCCTACACCAATGAAACAATGAATCTATACCTAAAACCAAACCAACTGAAAGGCTCAAATTGTTCCCTGATGGACGGTCTCTTTCTGTGGATTGCTGAGAAGTAAAAATAATGATAATTTTTTTTTTTCAGTTTTAGGCTCCTGAATGGATCACATGTCAAGTGGGAAGTGGAAAGGAAGCCAGTTTAGGGTGCAGGAAGTATTACACCAATAGCACTTTGACCCTCCCCCCCCCCAAAAAAAACCCTTAGACTTTTCCAAAATTGAAAGCTAAAAAGGAGAAAAAAAAAGGGTGTGCCCTCCCCCTACCCCAAACACAAATGAGCTGTAAGAAACACACATATATATATATATATATATATATAGCACCTAGGTACCTAGGGGAAGCTCCATGATTTAAACCATTTAGAATGATGCTCTATTACAATTTTTTAGGTTGTAATTTTGTTATGCATACTTAAATAAATTAGATCATCAGAAATTGCAGAAATTCCACAAAGGAACCATCCTCCTGAATTAAAACAACCCCTGTTTTCAGATGCATTTCAACATACTTCGAAATCTTTTTTTTTCCTTAAGTATAGCATTATTTCACTCTAAAACTTTGTTTCTGATGGATGGAGGTCGTTGTTTTGAATCATGTTTTAAAGAATCCAAAGCTAGATCAAGGCTCTATTTCAAGAGTTGAAGAGAGTTTCATCTAAAGAGTTGACTTCAGTACCTGGACAAGGTGCTAACTGGGGGCAGATGTACTCTGGGCTGCCTTTCTGAAGTGCTGAGTGGGGCTGTGACAGGTTGTAAGGGAACACTACAATCATAACCCAGAATTTGTTCTGGCTCTTCTTAATCCCTGCTCAGGCTGCATTATTTAAATGGGTCAAAACACCCTAGGTGGGCACATTTAACCCAACAGAAAGGTTAAAAACCTTTTGCATGTAGGTCTTTGGGTTATTTCCAACCCTACTTACAACCTTGTAAAAGCAAAGCAGAATTACAAATATAGTTTTTTCCCCTTTTAAATTGGAAAATATTTGTCGTACTTTGAGGAAACATGGGGTTCATAAAATCAGAGGTGTGCTAGAGCCAGCTTAAACCAGTCTTTAGGAGCTGATTGTTAAATTTTCAATATATTTACACTTTGTAAGTCACCAAATGCTAACTAATCAGGGCTTCATTGATTTCTATGTAGAGTCAGAAAAGTGATGGAGAAAATGTTAATATCACAGATTAAATTTAAAAGCATCTCGGGCATGTGTTGTCCCTCCAGAGAACTGGTTATTAAATATTTACCAGCACATCCCTGCATAAAAGTAATAATTTTCTAATGTTTTTGTAATATTGGGGAGACTTTACATGATTTTAAAAATCTTCCTTAAACCTTATAAGATTTTAAAAATCTAATAAACTCTTGGGAATAGTGTTAGTTTTATTACTGTTTTTCAGGACTAATTTGAATTTGTGTTCCAGACCTGCCCCTTATGTTCCAGACTTGTAGCCTGTGGAAGGTCACTTACTGCCTCCTTCCCTACAAGGGCCCCAGTTACTAGGTTTGAATTTAATTTAGATGCTTTGTGTTGATTATATTTATATACACTGGAGCTACGACTCTGGGAACACAGATTAATATACAACCTAGCAGTTTTTCAAACAGGTGGTTGGAGATTAGCTGGAGCAGGAAAATTCTGTAGGTTTCCCTTAAGATAGGCCTCTATTATTAGAGAAAAGATCACATTTAAATACTTCACCCCTTTAGTACTGCTCAAAGTTCTTTCACTAAAAAGTACTACCTGGGCATTAGTGAATTAAGTAGCTTATTGGATCTTGACATTTATTAGTCATTTCTATAAGCAAGCCCCTAGAGAGGTAAAAATACAGAGTCACAAATGGTTAAGGGTTCCACCTTTCAGAGGATAAATAATTTCCCTTTTCTTTTTCCAAATAGGTGGTACTGATGACCAGCTGTTGATGAGAGAAACAAAACAGAAAAAAAACAGGCCATCCAGTAAGACTGCCATCTGCCTTCCAATTATTCACCAGCCCAAAGATTTAGGTTACACCTGGCCATTAAAATATCTACACCTGCCACAGTCATCCAGAAAGGTGAGAGAACCCTGTTAAGTCGCTTTAAATTTCTCATCTGCCTTTCCACTATGAGTAGTGCCTCTTTGCTGACAGACTAGCTAGCCAAAATTCAAGGCTGATTCATCTTAAACTAGAGAAACTTCTTATTTCTCAAACCCATCAGTCCCAAGATTGTGTAACCTACAACATTTAAAACCAATAAAGTTACATACATTCATTTGTGGGCATGTAAAAACTTTTCTATTCATCGATGTTTTTAACCTTGCTAGAATGGAAATTCTTTGCAAAAAGGAATGTTCCATTCATTGTATTTGCATTTCCAGGCACTGCTCATCAGAGGACCTCCAGCAAGGCACCTAAGCATGTAAAAAGAGGTGTGGCCTAGAACCCCCAACTCTCCTGGGTGCTTCCAGAACTAGATGAAAATGTCATTGGGAAATATTTAACAGAATAAATGAAAAGGCAATAAAACACAAATTTTTAAGACTTAAGTCAATATGCGTCTGGCAGGGATCTTTATGTACAGATAAGTGGCTCCTGTTTCTATCGGAGTTTGACAACTGGATCACTTTTAGGAGCTCCTTTGACTCTAAAATGATGCTGGTGTCAAGTATCAGTGATCAAATCCCTTTGAAGTGAGTCCAGCAGAGCATAAGCACTACAAAATATGTAAAAAAGACCCACTGAACGCTTTTATGGGTCATGATCATAACTGTAGAAGGAAAGTAGGTGGGGCAGCGGATAGGGCAACAGGCCTGGAGTCAGGCCTCAGATTCTGGGCAAGTCACTGAACCCTGTTTGCCTCAGTTTCCTCATCTGAAAAACTGAGGTGAAAAGGGAAATGGAAAACCATTCCAGCATCTTTGCCAAGAAAATCCCTCCAAAAGACTTATATGAATTGATGCTAAGTGAAGTGAGCAGAACCAAGAGAATATTGTACACTCCAGCATTTTTGCCAAGAAAACCCCAGATGTGGTCACAAAGAATCAGACACGACTGAAACAACCGAAAGACAAGAAAATTTGCAGAGGGAAGAGTCAATGCTCTTTTCATTGTTCTAGATGATAATACCTATAATAGGAAAATAGATTTTAGAACTGGAAGGGACTTTAGAGGTCTTCTGGTCCACACCCCTCATTTTATAGCTAAGGAAATAATTTTAGCCATTTGTCTGAGACACACAAAGTAAGTAGCAGCTAGTACAACATCCTAACTCAATTCCTTTGACTCCAAATCCAAGATGACCCCTTTGTATCTACCTCAGGATTTCTGTGAGGATCAATGAGTTAATCCATAAAGAGAATGCTTTATAAGCCTTAAAACTATACATATATCAGCCATTAGCACCCTCTGGACCTCAGTTTCCTCATCTGTGAAAGGAGGGGGTTGGACTAGAGGACTTCTGGATTCTCTTCCAGCTCTAAATCTAGGATTTATAATTTCATTGGGATTAATATGAATCTCTCAGAACAAGAAGGGCAGATGGGAGATGGGACCTGGACTCCTAAAAGGAAAAGGCCATGTCTTCACCCTTGAACTTTCCCACACATTTCTAACTAGATACTCAATAATCCTTTTAACTGTCCTTTCACTGTGTCCCAGACCACTTAATTTCTTTCAGTGTCTGCACCTGGCCCACCCCTGCTACCTGTCACTCCTTAATCCCATCCAGATCTTCCCAGTCTTTTCCTGTAAAAAAGTACCAATGGTACCTCCATTCAATTGTGCAGACTCACTAGGAATCTACCCCTGCTGGCATCACAATATTGTGCAGTTTTACCAGAAATCATGCTGACCTATTGGTCCAATAATAAGACCTCACTACTCAGATTGAAAGCAGGTTTGAGTGGTCAAATTCTTTCAAGACAAACTTGCCTTGTACCCTTGCATTTTGGGATTCCCAGCACCGAAAACTGCAACAGTAAAATGTCATCCTCCTTTTAGTGAACTAAGCCAAAGTCTAAGCAGGGTGCATGTTAGAGTTTAGAAGAAATATTTACTGGGTGACTTGGGCAAGACTGCTCCCAAGTGCTCTGGGGATGCCAATTAATACTAGAAATACTGACCGAGAGCCAATACTCTGGCTGTCAGACCTACCATCCATTTAATACTTCAGCACTTCAAGGATTTGTCCTTAATTTAATCAGCGTGGGTATTCTCACAACCCTCCCACAGTTTAGTTAATGGCAGGTAACAGGAGTTCACTCTGCTGGTGGGTGATGGAGGTCCATTTCCCCAGTACTGGGACAATGTGCTGGTCAACCTATGCTCATTCTAACCCCAGGAGTCTTACCCTATTCATCTGGCTTCTTCATCATTGTTCACTCAAAGACCATCATGACTTTCTTACTGATAGTCAATGATTTTTCTCAGTTTTAATCTTTTTTTTTCTTTGCCCTCTTTGCAGGATCTGATTCTTTTAAATATCTCTTCCTTTTCATACTCTTTTCTCTCTTGGTTTCTGAGACACTTTTTTTTTTCTTATTTCTGGTACATATCTGACTATTCTTGTATCATTCATTGGCTCCTCTAAGATTTTATGAATTTGCAATATACTGGGGAAATTTCTCATAAGCACAACCTAATTATAATTAGTCTTGGCTTCCTCTGTTGAATGGGTTCCTCATACCTTTGGAGTCTATTTAGCAGTACCCCAGGCTTAGTGTAGGGTATTTTGGTTAGTCACGAGTATATAAATATACCTTAAGCTTCTATTCAGCACATTCTTTATGAAGAGATGGGGGACCAAAAATCAAATAGCAAAGCTTTTAATTAGGGCAGAATACAATAGCAGATAACAAGGAAAAAAACCTTTCCATTACATAAACACAGATTCTTCACATAGCTACAGTGAGCTGTTGTCTCTTCTCAAAGGTAATCTTATTCTTTTTAGGGAGACAGTCCATTAGCCTAGGGTTAATCAACCAGAGTTTGCCACTGTTAATCAGAACGGGAACCACTCCACTTGGCTGCATACAAATAGCCCCTCAGGTCAATATTTTCCCCCCTAAAGTTTATGAGTTTTATCTTAGAAAGAATTCCCCCAGGCTTCCTTGATATTTAGGTTAGAGAGAAAAAACTACTTTCAACACCTGTCATATCCCTGGCACCTAACACCAAGACAATGAAAATGACCATGAAGTTTTCAATAAACTCCAAGGAAAATACTTATTGAGGGAGGGAGGGGATTGAGGAAGATGGCACCAGTGACTTTTGCTGGTTATTCCTAACCCTACCCTCAAGCTTGCTTAAAGTCTAATCAAAGGGGCAGTGTTTTTACTACCTCCTTGGGAAGATAAAGAGCTAACACAAAAGGGGACATAGAATCGAGATTCAAAATGCCATGTGGAGGTTGGAAAGCTATGTGGAGACCAAATGAAAATGTAGAGGGAAAAATACAATATCTTGTATTTGATATTCAAAAAAGTAACTGTATAAACCACAGAATGAGGGAAACTTGACTTGGAAGCAGCCCATGTAAATAAAATTGAGAGGTTTTGTCTGACTACAAATTTAATGTATTTTTATTTATTGAAATTTTTTTTTACTACTTTTCATATCACTTTAATCTCTAAATACATTCCTCTTCCATCAAGCAAGCTACCCCTTTTAACAAAGAATAAGAAAAAAAATCCGTTCAGGAAAACCTGTACAGTTTCCCAAAAATCTTAGCAGTCTTAAGCTTTAGCAATTCAAACAACTCCATCTACACTTTAACAGCTTAAGACTGTGCTAAGATTTTTAGGACACCCTGAAAATGAACAGAATTAGATGATATCTGCAACATTTCACACCAATATAGTAGTCCACCTCTACAAAGAAGAACAAGGTTCATGTTCTCAATTCTTCTTTGGAGACAAACTTGGTTTCTGCTATGTGGGGTATGGGGACCCCAAAAATCCCCTACCCAAAAATTAAAAGTCAGACGTTTCTCAAAATAAGAACAGGAAACTTTTGTACAGTTCTTGTGAGAAGAGGGCATCCCATCCACCAGTATGGACCAGTGGAATGAGGTGTATTACAGAAAATAGATACCTTAGTACAAACAGATCCCCTCCCACCACTCTCCCTCATTCCCATTGATTGTCTGAGAGGCGGGCTTACAGTCTAGGCTTGAAAACAGACAAAGAACAGGGAAACAAGGTATAGCCAATTCAAATGTTCATATCCTTATTTGGCAAACACTAAATCCAGAGAGGGGTAAGGGTCCTAAAGGATTTAATGCTGATGTGGCAGTAGTAAAGAAGGGGCAAGGGTGAAACCAAAACTCAGGCCTGTTCCCACAAGAAACCTTCCTAAATTTTAGGGTAGAGTCTGAGAAATTTTCACCTCTCCCACTCACTGGTTTTTGTTTTTTCCATTAACATATTGACATTGTGTATAAATTGTTTTTCTGTTTCTCCTTACTTCATCAGCTCAGTTCATACAAGTCTTCCTATTTTTCATTGGATTCTTTATACTTATCATTTTGTTTTACAGTAACATTCCATTACATTCATGTACCACAATTGGTTTGGCAATGTCCCAATCAATTGACTGTACTTTGGTTCCCATTCTTTGCTACCACTATGAATATTTTATTGCATGTGGAACATTTCTATCTTTGATCTCTGTGGGATATATGCTTAGGCTTGAGAATTCTAGGTCAATGGATATGGATATGTTCATTATTTTTTTTTTAGCATAATTCCAAGTTGCTGTCCAGAATGGTTTGGTCAATTCACAGCTCCCTTACTAGTAAACTTATGTTTCTCTTACTAAAAAAATTCCCAACTTTGCCCAATTCCATCTTTGGTTATCTTTGTCAATTTGAATAGCAGGTGCAAAGTTGTTTCGTTTTCTGTTTTCAGAAGTTCTGGGTGGTTTTCTTGTGTTATTTTTTGCATTATGATGTTCAGGTTTTTTGACTTGTGTTCTTCTGGGAGGCCTATGATCCTTAAGTTGTCTCCATCTACTTGTCTTAGAGAGGAATGTATTTTTCTTATATAGAGGTCATGAATTCTTTTAACATTATTGTTTTTTGCTTTTTTTTCTGTAAGATTATACTTCACTTTGGATGTTTTATTCCCAATCTATTTTTCTCTCTTCTACTTCTTTGTGGAGACTGTGGATTCAAGTTTTCTATTGAGATAATTAGCTTGGCTGTGCAGGCTATAGATTCTATCATTTGTTGTTATCTAAATTCTTTTCTCAAGGTTCTGATTTGTCCCTTGACCTATTCAGGAACATCTTGCTGTGGTTCCATGCTCTCTGTGAAACCACAGGGTTATTTCATCAATCAGTTGAATTTTGTTTGCCTCCCAATATTTAGCTAGTTATATATGCAGTCCCCTTATCATCCCTTCTGATTTTGGTATCTTCCTTATTGATTCATCTACTCATACTCTAGGTTTTTAACTAAGTTTTCTTCCTTTTGAGGTTTTTGGTGGTTTTAGAGGTTTCTTTTCTTATGTTCTTCTTTCACTTACTTTCTGACTCCATCTTCTTTGATGGCTGGTTTACCCCCAGAGCTGAACCTCAAAGCTATCTTGGGCTCCTCTGACACTGGGGGATTCACTTTTCATCAGCTCCAGTCCCTGTCCCAAGAAACTGCTGCCCCAGGTAAGTTCTGTTCAAGGTACTTAACAATCGTCTTTTCTTCAGACCTGGTATAGTCTCACATGCTGGCCTCTGTCCCGGTACTTTCTGATCTTTATTTTTCTGAATGGGATGAATCAATATCTATTTCTTTTTTTGCAAGCTTGGGAGAGGATGTAGAATGTATTTCTGATGCTCAAATAAATCTATGTAATTATTTTTGAGACACTGCCTTCTACAATAATACTGAGGAGGAGGGAAGGGAAGGTCCTCTTATCAATACCTTTTGAAGATATGGCTCTTCTATAAAACTTTCTTAGATAAACTCAATAAAGACCAAGGTTGCTTGGATGGAAGAGGTGAAGCTGGCTTCAAACAAATATGTCCAAGGTGAAATTGAGGTAAAGAAAGCCTAATGTTGGAAAGCACAAGACTGCATTTTGTAGTCTGGAAGAATAAAACAGCCATTACCATGGAAATCTGTTACCATGAAGCACAGAATATATGCTGAAATTTTTAAAATATAGATTATCTAGACTCCCATATCTCACCTGAGGTGCCTTTTCTTAAAAGTGGGCCATGGAAAAGCTACCTGTTCAAGATACTTTGTGAGTCCATATCCACTGAAACCATGGCTCATGAGCCCCCATCAGCATGTTTACTCTTTTTAGTCAGTCAGAAGATGTAATTAATTCAGAGGCAGGACTAATGAGATAGGATAGTAAGAAAGTAGCAATAGAATATTCCTCCCATAAACCTGGGGCACATTGCCCATACATATAAATATCATCGATGGGAAGGGTAGGCATACCTAAGAATTTCATGAGAGGAGGGAAGAATTGGGAATATATGTGATTAGAGAACACATGTGGAGGTATCCCCAGGGAATGTTTGTGGCCAGTCTCCACACTGATAGGAAACTCAAGGATCCAAGGCTCTAATGCTGCAGGGCTGATATTTTCTGGCAACGTTATTGAACTATTTTCTGTTAGGCCTATTTTTTACCGACTGTTGTATCTCTGCTCTCCCCCAACATTGTCTTTTTCCAATGAGTTCTTCTCAATAACACATATTGGCCTCATGCGTAGCTTTCAACTGACATGGTACTGCCTCCCCATAAGATGGTTTTTCCATCCCTTTTTAAAAAATGTCATAACCTATAGTATCAATTTCAGTTCTTTTAGAAAGAAATGTTAGGCCTTCATTCAAACTTGGTTATAAGATTAGGAAAAAAAAAAAAGAAGCTTTCTCTCCATTTAAGAGAGTGATCTGTCTGTTCCTAATGTCTTGGCCCTAAGAGCTAAACTCTTTTCAAACACAGAAGAACCAAACAGCTGATTAGAATTCACTAGCACTTGGTCTGTTTTAATTCACACCTTCCTGCTAACAGGATCAAAGGCTCTATTATTTTAAGCTTCTTAGGGTTATGAAGTTCCCTTTAATTCATTAATTTCCTTTTATAAAATTAAATTTTATGTTTAAAATGAAAAAAAAATTCACTTCCTTTTATGCCCTCCCAGCGTTAGGAAATAAAATAAAAGCCTTGAAACAAATATGCCTAGTCAAGTAAAACAAATTGTTACATTAGCCATGTACCCTGAATTCATGACCTTCAGGAGACAGGAAGCATGATTTTTCATGATCCCCTGGAATCATGGTAAGTCACTGCATTGATCAGAGTTCTTAAGTTTTTCAAAGTTGTTTGTTTTTATGGTGTTAATTACTGTATAAATTATTCTCTTGGTTCTGCTCACTTCACTCTGTTTCAGTGAAACCATCCCTTTCATAATTTCTTATGGCACAACAGTATTCCATTAACATTCATGATTTGTTCAGCCATTTGCCATTCCCCAAATGATGAGCACCCCATTGAGTTTCCAGTTTTTTATTACTATGGAAAGAACTGTCATAACTATTTTTGTTCATATGGGTCCTTGTACTCTTTCTCTGATCTCTTTAGAAGCATAGGCCCAATAACAGTATTGCTGTGTCAAAGGGTATGCACAGTTTACTTTTTGGTCACAGACCCAAAATGCTTTTGGACCAATTCACTGCTCTACCAACAATACCCTTCCAACATCTGTCATTCTGCTTTTTTGTCAACTTGGTCAATTAACTCATTAATTCCTAACTGTCAACCTGCATTCCTTTTTAAACATATCTCTTCCTTTCCCCATTATATCAAAGAGGCTATGTGGTTCTGAAGCAGTTTCCCTCAGCCTTCCAAGATATAGTGGGTTTTGGGAGCCAAAGCAACCAGAGGAAAAAGGCATCAATTAACAAGGAGGCTGGGTGGAGACAAGGAAGACCTATCTTCTTTTTTTTTTTAATTTTTCAAATGCTTTATTAACTTCTGATTTACATCATTCATTTCTGCCAGATTTTGAGTTACCAAATTTCTCCCTGTTTTCCCCCTACCCACCACCCCAAAATAGCAGTCCCACAGGATATCCCCTCCTCCAATCTGCTTTCTCCAAAATTTTCTCCCATATCCCTTTAGACTTTTCCAGTAGGGCATGGTGGATCTCTATGCCCCAGTGCCTGTATATCTTATTTCCCAATTACATGTAAAATAGTATTAATAATAATATATATGTATATATACATATTTTTTAAAAACATTTGATTTTAAAACTTTGAATTCCAGATTCATTCCCTTCCTCCCTTGTCACCCACCCTTACTGGGAAGATAAGCAGTTCAGTATAGGTTGTACATGTGTAGCTAATGCAAAACATTAATATAGTAGCTATATTGTAAAAGACTGACTATATTTCCCTCCCTCCTATCCCACCTCCCACTTGTTCTATTCTCTACTTTGATCCCTTACCTTTTCAAAAGTGGGTGCTTCCTACTTCCCTCCCCCCCAACCGGCCCTCCCTTCCATCATCCCACCTCTCATCCCCTTCCCCCTATTCTCCTGTAGGGTGAGATACCCTACTTAGTGTGTATGTCATTCCCTCCCCAAGCCAAATTCAATGAGAATAAGGTTGACCCATTACCTTTTGCCTCCCTGTTCTTCCTCTCCATCGTAACAGTTTTCCCTTGCCTCTTCTATATGAGATAGTTTACCCCATTCTGTCTCTCCCCATCTCCTCTCATATTCCTCTCTCACCTCTTAATTTCACCTTTTAAGTATCATCCCTTCCTATTAAATTGGTCCTGTGCCCTCTATCTATGTAGATCTGTACACATATATACACACACATATGTATTCATATGCCCATATACCCTCATATATAGACAAATATACATATATATTTCTATTCCCTTCAACTATTTTCATATTGAGAAAAGTTTCATCACTTACAATTATTGTTTTTCCATGTAGGAATGTTAATAGTTCAACTATGATAAGTTCCTTATGATTTCTTTTCTCTGTTTACCTTCTCATGCTGCTCTTGCTTCTTGTATCTGAATGTCAAATTTTCTATTCAACTCTGGTTTTTTCATCAAGAATGCTTGAAAGTCCTCTATTCCACTGAATGACCATATTATCCCCTGAAACATGACATAGGTAATACGGTGTATATAAGAAAAGCCCCAGAGAGGCACAGTCAGAATTTCCTTGAGACAGAGATCTGGTGGCAGAACAGCTACAGAAGAATGGAGAACTGAGTCCTGAAAACTTGTGGTGGTGGAGCTTCTTTTGAACAGGATCCCAGAGCCCAGGGCCCAGAGCCAGGAGCCCAGGAGCCAGAAGCCAGGAGCCAGGAGCCCAGAAGGCCAGGAACCTAGGAGCCAGGAGCCAGGATCCAGGAACCAGGAGCCAAGAGCCCAGGGGACTGAAGTATGACCAGGATGCTGAGACTTTGTTTGTTTGTGGCTTGGTTGAGCCTTGAATTCCTTGGAGCAGAAATAATGAAGGAACTGACATGGAGCAGACCTTGTGAAGGCCAGTGTGGATCAGGACCTGCCCAGAGAGCTGGTCAAGGAACTGGGAGCTATCTGTCATTGAACCCAGGTGACAGCCTGGTGAATCCAGGTAGAATAGAGGACCATGGAAGGGGATCCAGGAAATCTGAGAACAGGCCCCAAATCAAGATGAAAAGACCTCTCCTTGGGTACTGAGTAATTATGGAATTATAGTTTACTGGTGACCTAAGGGGTGGAGGGTTTTGTGTATGATACTTAGTAAGACTACTGAATAAGTGACTGATTATACTTTCAGTACTTGACTATTGTTACTGATAAGTGACTGATTGAGTTAATCAAGACTTTGCCCCAAGAGTGGAAGACTTTGAGACTACTGATTAGTGACTGATTGAATTAAACTTAAGAGTGACTATTTTGTGACTGATTGAATTAACTTAAGAGTGACTATTTTGGGGCGGCCAGGTAGCACAGAAGTGAGAGCACTGGCTACAGTGTCAGGATGACCTGGGGATGAAATCTGGGCTCAGATACTCAGCACCACACCCAGAAATAACTGGCCCTGTAACCTTGAGCAAGTTACTTAACCCTGATTGCTTAAAAAAAAAAGAGTGACTATTTTACTTTGAGACTATGTTGTGAAGTTCTATATTGTGATTTTCCGTGATAAGTTGACATATGGTGAATGTTGTATTTTGAATTATGCTGTACCTTGATTTTCCATGGATGTTTTTGCTTTTGTTATGGAATAGAGTGATCACTATACTGAGTAATCAGAACCTTAAAAAAAAGCTGTTCACAGTAGCAGTTCTGGAAAGCTTCTGTGCATGGCATTACACCTTCAGAGGGTCCTTGTATTTTTCTATGCTATAGCAAATACGTCCTCCCATCCCCACCCCAGAGATACAAGATGCCACTGGGTTTTTGTAGGGCAGACCCTCTCACACTACTCTTGAGACAGCCTCACCACTTCTTGGGGCTGGTGTGTATTTTGGGTCAGCAGTTATTCAAATGTCTGGCTTGAGTGTACATCCAGTATTTTCTTTCACAAACCAAACCAGACTGGACCCAGAAAGTCATCATTAAAAAGCATTTAATGAAAATAGGGTCACCCGGTCAATCAAAGGTATTGAATGAATAGTCACAATCTCTTGACATCTGTACCAAATGAATTCCCTCGCCAAATGTCTCCTGGGAGAAGTAGTCTCTTACCCAATTAACCCTGACCCCTCTAAATTTCAACCTAACCAGAGCAGGTCAAGTTGGACCAAATGACTGGGCACAGGTGTTAAAGGCCACACTGGCAGGAGTCACTCTGTTGAGACCCTGTCTTGCCATTGTAGCAGATCTTGGGAACATGGGCTACAAACACTTCTTGTCATAGCTCCCAGACAAACCTGTTTCAGAACAATAACTATAGACCATTATGGAGAAGACTGCCACGCCCTGTCCAAGGAGGCTGCCTGACTAGGGACAGCCCATCCAGCTCCCATGTGTCCCCTCCAGCAAAAACTGAAAATCTGCATTGGGCAAGGTAAATAATAACAATAAAGAAATCCAATGGAAACTGTAGTGATTTCTCCCCCCCTCCCCAAACTGCCAGAAGCCCTGCCAGTCCAGGACCCCGAGCCAGTGTCCATTCAGTGACACAAGAGCGCAGCCAGAGACTCTTGTAGCCTTCAGAGCTCTATGTATGCTGGAAGTAAGATGCAGGGCTCCCATCAGAAAGCTCAGGATGGATGGAAACCAGACCTTGGAAGAGTTGGGCAGTGCCCCAGGACAACACGCAGACTTGGGCAGTCCAGGCACTGGCCTCCAAGGATGCTGACACTGTCCTCAAGTGCCACAATGGGCCCTGAAGAGCCAGTGCACTGAATCCCGAAGATCTAGCATAGATCTTTGGAGATATAGAGAGATATCTGGAGATAGAGATCAGGACAGAAACTGAGGTGATCCACTGGCAACCAAGAAGAGCTAAACACTCCACACTAAAATGCAGAGATCAGGTGGTGAGACCAGCCCTGGCATATAGCACAGTTCAGGAAGGAAAGATGACAGGATGAGTAAGCCAAAGAAGGGATCAGTCAGTTTAAAAAAAATCACAGATCTAGAGATCCCTCTTCCCCCTCCCCCAAGGACTATAACTCTATGACAATTGCAAGCACTCATAGAAAAAAAATGGATTTTCTAAAATGTCCATATGACTGCTTAGAAGAAATTCAGTAAGAGATAAAAAAATGAAATAAAAGTTCTTGAGGAAGGAATTGGAAGATGAATAAGTAATTTAAAAGAGAAAGCGATCAATCCTACTTAAGAAACGGATTCCCTGAATAGAATAGGTCAAACAGAAATCAGTAACTCTAGGGGACATGAAAAAAATAAAAACAAAATCAAGAGAATGAAAAAAATAGAAGAAAATATAGGATATCTGATATGAAAAACAAGTGGAAAAGAAAATACATCAAGAGGAGAAAATTTAAGGATCACTGGACTTCCTGAAAAAACATTTATATACATGTGCATGTATGAAATAGATACAAGGATTAACTATACTGATGCCACAAAAGGGGGGGGATATTGAAAAATATGCATTTTTATTGTACAGAAAAGCATAGGATGCACAGACAACCAGGACATTAGAATTAAATAGAATCTTTAGAAAGAGAGAGCTGCTATTGCATGTACCAACTGTGCTGGCCCTGGCAAGCTCTAAACACCTCCTTCTTTATTTGTCTTTCTTCCCCTTTTTTCCCCACATCTCACCTGTTATAAGGCTTTTTTTGGAAGCATTTTCCCAAGCCCTGACTCCTTGACTGTTGCTCACATTGCAAACTTATAAAGAATTTCAAGAGACCCTTTAAATTAAACCAACATATACTACTGCTGGGTGACCACAATGGAAGGGTGACCATAGAGGAGGATGGTGACAAAATACACTGAAAAATATGGTTTGGGAATATGAAACAAGAAAGATCAAAGTTTTCTAGACAAAAGCCTTAATGCCTGTATATCACAAAAACTCTCTTGAAGTAGATAGATGGAATGTATATGATGTAGTATCACAAAAAAATTTATACTTACTATATTTGAATAGACTGCAAATGATTAATGACCAATGTGAGAGTAATTTATGATTGGCTGTCTGTGAACAGTCAGATTTGTTAGAACAAAGATAAAAATCAATACCTAACCAGAAGAATAAAAATGAGAAGACAGGGAATGCAATCGAAGCAACACAACCCTAATTTATTTAAACAAACTGGGGATGAGGAAAATTGGAAATGAATAAAAGAAGAGATAGCACAGAAAACTAGTACTATTTCATAAGGAAGTTAAATTAGTGTAAATCAATTAACACAAGTTGAACTTAGAAATTGCTTCTACCAACCTTGCCAAGCGTAGGAATATGGCAACTCTGTACACTGCTAGTTTAGAATATATATGTTTATGATAAATGAATTAAAAAGCATTTATTATGCCTTTGGGCATAACACTCTGAGAATACAAATACAAAAGGGAGAGCCATCCATGAACTCACAGAGGCTTGAATTCTAATGGGAGATAATGCCTATAGGGGAATGGTGTCCAGGACAAGGCATTGGAAATATCCAAAGGGTTTGGAAAAATCAAAGGGATAGGTAAGTAAAATCAAATAGGGGTAGACTGCTGACCTAATCTCATTAGGATCAATGACAGAGTAGATTTGATTATGGTTTCAGTATTGGAAAGGACGGAAAGGGGAAACAGAGTGAAGAAAGGCCAAGGGGTCATAACTGAGTCAACCATCAACTCAGAACAGGACTTAAAGTTAATCTTTATGGCTTAGTGGAAACATGGCAGTTACTGAGGAGAGGTTAGGGAGGGAATTAAAATCATACAGAGGAAGAAAATATAAGAATATGAGCTCTGTCAGCTCATATAAGAGCAAAAAGTAGTGAAGGGAAAAATAAATGTACAGAAAGTATGGCAAAAGATCTAAGAAAGAAAAATGAATATCTAGGGTATTTAAACAACAAACCAAAAGATGAATGCTCTGAATCACTGATAATTAGAGAAATGCTAATTAAAACAACTTTGAGGCTCTATTTTGTATTCCTTAGATCAGCAAAGATAACAAGAGATGAA
Source organism: Petaurus breviceps papuanus (assembly GCF_028583685.1). Taxonomy (NCBI): domain Eukaryota; kingdom Metazoa; phylum Chordata; class Mammalia; order Diprotodontia; family Petauridae; genus Petaurus; species Petaurus breviceps. Next base: position 12,125,938 of record NW_027186457.1, on the reverse strand, counting down.
AATGACAACTGTTGGTGGGGATTTGGGCAAGGCAGGCTAGTTACTGTACTGTTGCTGAAGCTGTGAATTGTCCACCGATTCTGGAAGGTAATTGGGAACTATACCTCCAAAAGCACTGAACTGTGCATACCTTGGATCCAGCAATTTTACTACTAGGCTTATGCCCCAAAAAGATCAAAAGAAGAGGGAAAAGGCCCATATTTACTATGTATGAATATTTTAAGCAAAGAACTGAAAACAAAAAGTTTTCACTCACTGGAGAATGACTGAATAAATTATGAATATAACGGAATGGTCATGCTCCTTACCACCTGGCAGAGCGCTGATGGTCCCAACATGGAAACTAGGCTTTTACTTTTAGATATGGACAACATTTGAGTTTGTTTTGCTTGACTATATATACTTGTTATAAGGGTTTTGCTTTTCCATTTTTGATTTTTTTTTTCTTTTCAGTTGGGGTATCTGTCAAATTGTATCATCAAGATGGTGGAATAGAAATAGGACTTCCACATGGCTCTGACTTCCAACTCCTCCAATTCATGTCAAAATGATTTTAGACAAACTTTGGAGCTACAGAACCCACAAAATGACAGAGAGAAGCTAACCTCCCACTGAAGACAGCCCAGCAGGCTGGCAGGAAGGGGCCAGCGAAGTGCTTTGGGAGCCGAGGCCAGCCCTGTGCTAGTCAGAGGTTTTAGCCTCAGGGTAGCCTGCCTAGCCTCCAGCTGGAGGATCTGCAGATCACCAGCAGCTGTGGTGCTTTCCAGAATTGTCAACCCATAGAAGCCAAAGACAAAGTGAGAGGTCAGTGTATACTTTGCAGGAACAGGGAATTTGGGAGTGTGGTCTGGCCTTTTCCCCCAAGGCGAGAAGCAGTTGAGGCTCCACAGGCCTGCAGCCACCTGCCATATGGCAGCTTCAGAGCCCCAGGCCTGCAGATTATAGGGGGACCAAGTGACCAGTCTGAGGGGTAATGGCTCTTGCTTTAACCTGCTTGGATCTGGATTGCTGTCTAGGGTAGAGGTTCTGGGGTGCGTGAACAGTGTGCCAGAGAGTGTGTGAAGGCTTCTGAAAGGGCACCCAACTAATAGCTCTGGCAGCTGCAAAAACCCCAGTGTTTGGGATAAAGCTCCCCATCCTGGTAGCAGAGTCCTACTTTTGCAAAAGGCTCAAAAATCAAGTAAAGCAAGCAAAGGAAGCAAAGCAAATAGAGGAATATGACAATAGACTACTATTTTGGAGACAAAAAGGATCAAAGCATGGAACAGGAGGAAGACAGTGAAGTCAGAACTCCTGTACCAAAAGCTTCCAAGAAAAATATGAGCTAGTTACAGGCCATACAGGAGCTTAAAAAGGATTCTGAAAACCAAATAAGAGAAGTGGAGGAAAAATTGGGATGAGAAATGAGAATGATGCAAGAAAATTATGAAATGAGTCAACAACCTGATTGAAGAAAATAACACTTTAAAAAACAGACTAACCCAGATGGCAAAAGAGGCTCAAAAAGGCAATGAGGAGAAGAATGCTTTAAAGAGTAAAATTTGCCAGATGGAAAAAGAATCTCAAAAGCTCACTGAGGAGAATCATTCCTTCAGAATTAGACTGGAGCAAATGGAAGGTAGTGACTTTATAAGAAATCAAAATACTATTAAACAGATCCAAATAAATGGAAACAATAGAAGGCAATGTGAAATATCTCATTGGGAAAACCACTGACCTAGAAAATAGACCCAGGAGAGATAATTTAAAAATTATTGGACTACCTGAAAGCCATGATCACAGAAAGAACCTAGAAATCATCCTTCAAGAAGTTCTCAAGGAAAATTGCCCTGATGTTTTAGAACCAGAGGGCAAAACAGAGGTTGAAAGAATCTCTCAATCACATCCTGAAAAAGATCCCAAAAAGAAAACTTCTAGGAATATTATACCCAGGTTCCAGAGTTCCCAGATCAAGGAGAAATATCATAAGCAGCCAGGAAGAAACAATTTGAATATTGTGGAAACACAATCAGGATAACCCAGGATCTGGCAGCTTCTACACTGAGGGATCGAAGGGCTTGGAATATGATATTCCAGAGTTCAAAGGAGCTAGGATTAAAACCAAGAATCACCTACCCAGAAAAACTGAGTATCATGTTTCAGGGGATAATATGGTCATTCAGTGGAATAGAGGACTTTCAAGCATTCTTGATGAAAAAACTAGAGTTGAATAGAAAATATGACATTAAGATACAAGAAGCAAGAGAAGCATGAGAAGGTAAACAGGGAAAAGAAATCATAAGGAACTTATCAAAGTTCAACTATTAACATTCCTACATGGAAAAGCAATAATTGTAATGGATGAAACTTTTCTCAGTATGAGAATAGTTGAAGGGAATAGAAATGTGTGTATATATGTATGTATGTATATATATATATATATATATACGTACATATATATGTCTATATAGAAGGGTATATGGGCGTATGAATACATATGTGAGTGTGTGTATATATGTGTACAGATTTACATAGATAGAGGGCACGGGACCAATTTAATAGGAAGGGATGATACTTAAAAGGTGAAATTAAGAGGTGAGAGAGGAATATAATGAGAGGAGATGGGGAGAGACAGAATGGGGTAAACTATCTCATATAGAAGAGGCAAGGGAAAACTGTTACGATGGAGGGGAAGAACAGGGAGGCAAAAGGTAACGGGTTGTAGCAGCAAGCACCCCAAGCGTCCTCAGGGTTTGCCGCCCATACAGGTTCTTGGATCTGCTTTGTTAAAGGAAAGCAACTCAAAATGGGTTAACAAGCTTACTTTAATCAGTCAGACATATATCGTTTACCTTGTTCAGGGGAAAAAGGTCAGCACCCCAAACTTCAAAGCATACAGGCAGAATTATGAAGACAGAAACAGATCAAGTAGACAGATTTCCAAACTGTCCAACCATTACATCCATACCCAGTCAACATCTGGTTTTCCAAATCTGGGTTTTTCAAAGCCGGGGGACTCTCAACAACAGCTTCCCATAATTCAGATCAAATCACAGAACACTTCTCAAAGTGAGTCCCAAAACAAAGCTACACATCAGGGCTTATATAACCTTCTCCTGGCTCAGAGAATGTAACAACCTTATTGACTCACTGGCCAATCAAGAAGTATCTACTGAAAAACAAGCCTCCCTCCCCTGGCTTCAGGTGCACTTTAGCCTAGGGGCAGGGAAGATCTTTAAAATTTACATTCTCATTACACGGGTCAACCTTATTCTCATTGAATTTGGCTTGGGGAGGGAATGACATACACCCTAAATAGGGTATCTCACCCTACAGGAGAGTAGGGGGAAAGGGGATGAGAGGGGGGATAATGGAAGGGAGGGCAGGCTGAGGGGAGGGAAGTTGGAAGCACCCACTTTTGAAAAGGTAAGAGATCAAAGTAGAGAATAGAACAAGTGGGAGGTGGGATAGGAGGAAGGGAAATATAGTCAGTCTCTCACAATATATCCACTATGGAAATGTTTTGCATAGCTACACATGTACAACCTATACCGAATTGCTTATTTTCCCAGTAAGGGTGGGTGACAAGGGAGGAAGGGAATGAATCAGGAATTCAAAGTTTTAACATCAAATGTTTAAATATATACACTTTTATTAATAGTATTTTATAATAATATATGACATATATTATAATAATATAATAAGATATGCAGGCACTGGGGCATAGAGATCAACCATGCCCTACTGGAAAGTCAGAGCGGAAATGGGGGAAGATATGGGAGAGAGAAGATTGGGGGAGGGAATATTCAGTGGGATTGATGTTTTTGGGTGGTGGGTAGGGAAAAATGGAGAGAAGTTTTGTAACTCAAAATCTTGTGGAAATGAATGATGTAAACCAAAAAATAAAAAATTGCATCAAATTGACAACTGTATTGTCAAAGAAAGAAAAGAAAAGTATTAAAAGCATTTAAAAACATAGAGAAGCAGACTGAAGGAAGTCTGGAAAGAAAGGGAGATGAGCAAAGCATCTTTGAAAGTAATGTTGAAGCTAGCTGGGCATGAAGTCAGGAAGAGTTGAGTTCAAATCCAGCTTCAGACACTCACAAGCGTATGAGGATAGGAAAGTCACTTATCCTCTGTTTGCCTCAATTTTCCCAACTATAAAATGGCAATAATAGCAGCCCCTACCTTCTAGGTTGTCATAAGGATCAAAAGAGATAATAATTGAAAATCACTTAGTAAGATGTCTGGAACTTGGTAGGTACTACCAGAAATGCTTCTTCCCTTCCCTCTTTACCAAATACTTAAAAGGAATGCAAGCTACTTCATCTACCATTCTCACTAGCAGCTCTATTTTGTATGTGGAAATGCTTACTTTATTTGGTGTTTGTTAAACTCATGGGAATAATAAAAAAGAATTGACCAGGGTAGTCTGTGAGCTCCTCTGATGTCTATGTAAAATGGAGGGGCCTAGAGAAAGGCTTCTCAGTGTGTTGAGAAGACAGCTTTAGGAGAATTCACAGGAAGAAAAGGCCATTGGTTTGCCTACCCCCGCTGATGATGTCACATCCTCCCAAAGTTCCTATCATTTACACCTCAAAATGATTTCTTCGGTTTTTTTTGGTCATTATCAGATTCAAAACCTGAGTTTCCTCATGAATTTTTCTAGCTTTTGAAGGGCAATATTATCATGAAGGCGAGGAAAACATTATCAGTTGCTTTGCTTTTGTAAGAAAATTCCAGCAGATACCAGAAGCAGCCTGATAGAGCAGAGAACACTGGATGTGGAGCCTGGAAGACCTGAGTTTCAATTCTGCTGCTAGGACTTGCTAACTCTGTGACCTTGGTCAAGCCACTGAACATTTTTCTGAACCTCAATCTTCTTATCTATAAAATGATGATAATAACTCCAATCACACTTACTTCTACTATATGTGGATGGTGTATATTAAGCAGATAATTGTGGTCTTTCTCATTGAAATGCTGGGTTCTCAAGGGGAGGGATCTGTCCTTGCCTCACTCTATCTCCATAATAGGATAGATTTTATCAAAAGCTTTACTGACATCTAGGTAAACTCTATTTATAGCATCCTTCCCCAAATCCCCCCATCTCCCATTTCTCTCTTTTAGTAATTTCATCACAAAAGGAAATGAGGTTAGTCTTGAAGAACTGGTTCTTGATGACCTTAGTAATTCTGGTCCTTAGTAATCACTGCTTCCTTATCTCGATGTTCCATAGCCGTCCCTTTCATGATTCATTTTAGAATTTTCCCAGGAATTGAAGGCACATTCACTGGCCTATGGTTTGCAGACTCTGTTCTCTGTTTTTCTTTTTTTAAAAAATAAAATTGGGATATTTGCCTTTCTCCAAATTTGTAGCACCTCTCCCATTTTCCACGATGTTTCAGACATCATGCCTCAGCAGTCTTGTCTTGCGGCTCTTGTAAAACTCAAAGATGGCCTTCATCTGGGCCAGGTGATAAAAATCTCTCCAGGGGCAACTGGGTGCTGTCTTCCTTCCATTTACTTGTCTTGGATGGCCCCTCCTGGGTGGCCATTTTGGTTTTTGTCATTTCCAGAGTGATGGCTTTTCTCTTTTTCAGAGAGAAGAGAAACAAATTAACGATTGACAGGCCCTGTCTTTTCCACTGTCACTTATTTTTTTTACCCCATCCACTGTGTGCAAAATTTATCTTATGTTTCTTATTTTCCTTTTTTTCCCATTTTTTTTCTCTCCAAAACTATAAATTTCAGAGATAGATGCCTATCTACCTAGGGGGAAGAAGTTTCCTTGTCATGAGTTCACTACACAAATGAAATCACAATTCTGGTTGAAAACATTTTCATGTGACTTGACATGGAGATGTTTTTTTTTTTAGAACCCTGACCCTGTGGTCCAATTGCTTAACTATACCTCTCAGATTAATTTCATCTGAAAATCTAATAAGCTTAACATCTATGCCTCTAGCCATGTCATTGATAAAAAATAAATATATTACATTACATAGAACCACAGATCCCAAGGGTACTTTTCTTTCCAAGCTGACATCAAACCATTAAGGACTGTTCTTTGGGTCTGGCCATTTAACCAATTGTGAATCCATCTAATTGTATTATCATTTAGCTTTCATAATAATAGTAAGGAATAGCATTTAAATAGTGTTTTAAGTTTTGCAAAGCACTTTACATATGCTAACCCATTTGGTTTTCATTACAACCTAGGGAAGTTTGGGCTTTTAATTATCCAGTTTTACATTTGCTATGTGCAAGTACTAGGAATGGAAATACCAGCGGAAAGGAAGTCAGTCCCTGCCCTCAAAGAGTTTACATTCCAGTTTAGTTAAGGTTAGTCTGGCATGACCCGTTCTTCAAGAAGCCATGCTGGCTCTTGGTGATCACAGCTCCATTTTCTATAAATTAATTTCTTTAAAGCCTACCTGAAATTCTACCTCTTCAAAAAAAACTTCCCTGTTTGGTGGCCTGGCTCCTTCAGATCTCACAGAGCACATTGTTCTGCTTCTCTCTAATGCACTTAGATTGTGTATTATCATTCTCTGCGTTTTACGCCATATTCCCCAACCTGACTACAAGCTCCATGAGGGTAAGGATTGTCTCTTACCTTTTTGTTTCTCTCTTCCGGGGAAAGGCATGATTAATAAATTGGGTGAATGAATCAAAGTACAGAATCTTAGAGCTGGACGATAGCTTAGATATCCTTTTAGTAAAACACCCTCATCCAGCAAAGAGGAAACAGGAGGAGGGAGCTTTAAGTGGCTTGCCCTAAAATCATGTCACTCCCTATTGATAGAACTGGGACTAGATTTAGGTTTTGTGAAACCCACTCCAAACTCTCTCTTTCCCTTGTCTGGCTCTCCTAATCTAAGTGACAGGATTGTAATAAAGGAAAGTGAGAAATAGCTATCTCTTTATCTTTCTTCACTTTGAAGATAAGATAGAATGTAGATAATTCAAATACTTAGTCACGTGATGCCTTGAAATACTGGTTATATCATTTCAGACACTGATTACCAACCTTTCTGGAACACGAAATTATTTATTATTTGTTTCTTTTCATAATGCTTTCTTTCTCCGTACCTTAAAAGTACCATCAGGAATTTCAAGAAAATTAGAAGGAATAACATTTGTTATTATTTGTTTTTTTTTTCTTTTTGCTATTTGGAAGGGGGAAGATAAGGTAATTGGGACTTGGGACTTGCCCAAGGTCACATGGCTAGTAAGTATTAAGTGTCTGAGGTCAAATTTGAACTCAGGTCCTCCTGATTCCTGGGCCAGTGTTTTATTCACTGCACCACCTAGCCACCCCCAAAATTGTTATTATTTGAAACCTTATTTGAGTGGAGACATACACAGATATCACTGTTAAGTTTGGGAATCTCTTCTAAAAGATTGGGAATACAACATGGTCAATATCTTGTAGAATCAAATATCACATTCATTCCAGGTACTCTGCTCAGAAACAACCATCAAAGAAAGAAATAAAGACATGAGGGGAAACAACAATGTACTCTGCTCTGGGGCTCTGCAGAGGAAAGAGAGACTCAGTAAAGGAAGGAAACTTATTATTTAAGGGTAGAATACTAGAAACTATGACAAAAAGGAATGAGAGGATCGAGATGACAAATAAACAGTGGCAAGCAGCAAAAAGAGAGAATGAGAAATTTGATTCAATTCCACTGAGCAAATCTGTACTAAGGGCCTACTTTGTACAAAGCACTCCTTACAATCCTGAATGGAGTAAGAGCACTAATGTAAAAATATCCTGGCTGAGGCCGAGTGTCAAAGTGGAAGACAGTTCATGGAAACAATGAAAAGGATCAGCATGGAGTTTTCTCTTATGAAAAAGAGAGAGAGAGGGAAACAGAGAGAGAGCCACTATCTCTCTGGTTGTGTGATCCCAGACAAATGATGTGACCTCTTTAGTGCCCAAGGAGAATCTCTAAGGCAATAAAGTGCAGAAGAGATGTTAACTGGCACTGATGGGGAGAACTTCTTCTCCAAGAGACCCCTACCCAGAACTGTGTCTAGACTAAAACCAAACCAAACAAAGTTATGCTATTTAAGGTTAAGGTATTCAAACATGGTTGAAAAATTCTCAAGATAAGTCTTCAAATAAAGCTAAGTTCACTTTAACATACCAATCATCTGAACAGCACACTGACAGTTGGTAAAGCACCTTCTTGTGTGTTTCATGGGTGCCCCACCAGGGCACTACCAGTCACTCCAGCCTATTTCCCTCACAGGGTTGTTCTAGAAACCTTAATATACCATATCACTGCCATTTGTTACTGTCACCTTCATCATCATCATCACCCCAGATGTGGAAATGGTGGGCATATGGAGACTGAAATCCACGTCTTTGGATTCCCCCCTTTAGAGCTCCTTCCACAACATCATGCTGCTTCAAACCCCCATATATTCTATGTATACATCTCAAGGCAGAAGACTCAAATTTCAGCTATTGGGGCTGAAGGGAAAATGAATTTATTAAATGCCTACGGTGGTCAGGCACTGAGCTAAACACCTTACAAAAGTATTATTTCATTTGTTCCTCAAAACAACCCTGGTGAGTAGGTGCTATCAATATGGCCATTTTGCTGTTGAGGAAACGGAAGCAGACAATGATGCAATAACTTGCGTAGGGTCACACGGCTATTAAGTGTGTGAGGGCAGATGTGAACTCTGATCATCTTCACTCCAGTCCTAGTACACTATCTAGCTGCCTCTTCTATGTCTTCTAGGACTGAGGAAAAGTCTGAAAAAACCACCTCTACTCTTTCCCAAAGTCCCCTTCCCATGCTTTTCGGATAACAGCCACTGTTATCTACTCTTCTCTTCTTTAACCTAAATGTTTCCGATATCTTGATTTTTACTGCAAACATAGAGTAACCGAGGGTTAGCTAGAAATAAAACAAAATTTTTTTAAATCAGGGAAGAGATTATGAATGTTAGGAATTTTCTTGACTGGGGGCTCTGAGCTACTATGAGTATATGAAAAGCTTTCTCTCTGATATAAACTCCTTAATACAGAGAAAAGGTCCACATGACCTAAAGGTTGTTATATTGATGGCCCAAAGTGTAGCAATCCCTTCCATGGCTCACTCCCCTAATTCTCATTCTCATTTACAGGTTGAGTTCTCATAGGGCAGCTGACCACTACTCCCTGCAGGGTTCTAGCAGATAACCCTGAGCGGATAGTATTTCTAATACCATGAGCCCTCCAATGGCATACTTCCCATTGCTTTTCTGCCAAACTTAATTAGATTTTCGAGAGGGGCAAGCAAATATATAGCAAGGTGATTATTAATCACAAAAATAATTGCCTTGTACATTTTTACCTTGTATACATAAGGTCCCTAGAGAGAGTGGACTCATATTTAGAGAGCCAACCATTCAGTTTGGCATGGGGAGGGAGTGTTGAGAGAGACAGACAGACAGAGACAGAGACAGAGAGAGACAGAGACAGAGAGAGAGTCTAGGTAAAGCTGAAAAACAGCTTGGGTTGGGGGCAAAAGGATGCATTTAATTTATTCCACAATGGGGAGTCATTAAAGGTATTTGAGGAGGGTAGAAAGGAGAAAGTTTCTCAGACTGGGAAGTAGAAAAAAAAATCTATTAAAAGGGATTGAAATCCAAGAAAAGTGAGGAAATGGCAAGCATATCCCCGAAAGCCTTCAAAGTCACCTGGCCCAGCAGAATTTTATTCTAAGGTATAGAAATAACTTGCAAAGGTGAATGGTGAATTATTCTTGAAAAGTGAAGACCTCTAGAGGTCCAGCAGAGTGACACAAGTCTGGGAAAAATCCTGATTTTTGAAAGGGGGAAGAAATTGTATTCTTCTCCCAAATGTCCCAATCTGAAAGTGGATTCTTGGCAAAATTCTTGGGATGACTCATGAGCTCTTAGAAGGTGGTGATCCCTACAAACTGATGTGGTTCTTCAACAAGGTGGCATGCCAAATTCACCTCATTTCCTTTTCAGGCACTGTTACTGTACTGGTAGATCAAGGACACTTCCTACTATATGCAGCATACCTGGATTTCAGCTGGGCATTCAACTTGTGCCTCCTGGCTTTCCTGGCTTCCTTTAGGCATCAGCAGAAATTCCATCCTTTGTAAGAAGCCTTTTGGATCCCCCATATTCTAGTATCTTCCTTCTGAGGTCATCTTCCATTTATCTTGTACATACTTTGTATTTTGTGTCCCCCTTTAAACTGAATTGTGAGCTCCCTGAAGGCAGCAGCTGTTTCTTTCTCAGAATTACCAGCACTCAGCATACTGCCCAGCACATAGTAGGTATTTAATGTTTATTGACTTACCTGAAAAAATTTGTATTAATTTATATATATACAATTATATTAATTTAAATTATATATAATATATATACATATAAATTTATATATATACAAATACTCAGCAAAAAAATGTATTAATACATTTTGTTTCAATATATACAAATACTCAGCACACACCCAAGTGAATTTGGCAACACAATCTCTTGTAACATCCTTGTGGGCAGGCAATAGTATTGTTCTAAGTTAGCATTCTCTATAGTCACCCTACTTTCTCAGACAAACTCCTAAAAAAAGAGGTCTCTACTTCTTGCCTTCAGTTCCTCTTCTCCACTTACACTGCTCTCCATGTCTTCACTCTTTGCAATCTGGCTTTTGTCCCCATTACTCAACTGAAATTGTTCTCTCCAAAATTATTAATACTCTATTAACTGCCAAACCTGAAGGTCTTTTTTCCCAGGCCTCATCCTTTGATGTTTCATAAGTATCTTATATCCAACATGTTCAAACAGAACTCATCTTTTGCCCAAATTTCACTCCTCTTCCAAACTTTATTTCTGTCAAGGTACCACAATCCCCTCAGCTTCTCAGGTTTACAATCTGAATCTTCTCAGTTTCTTACTTTTCCTCACATCACATATCTAGTAATTTGTTAAATCTTCCCCAACACCTTTTGTATCTCTTCTTGACTAGACTACTGCAATAGCCTCAGAATTGGACACCCCACTTTCTTCCCTCCACTCCATCTTCCACACAGCTGAAAACATTTTTTCTTAATTGTAAATCTAACCATATCGCTCTCCTACTCAAGAAATTCCAAATAGTGTCCCTATTGGGGAGTTCTATTCCCAAACAGAAACTCTTCTGTTTGGAATTGAAAGACCTTCATAATCTGTCCATGACTTACCTTTCTGACCTCATTATAGATTACTCCTCTTTCTGAATTCTTGCTTTTGGTCATACATGACAGTATCTTTATGCTCTTTTACTGTCTGTTTTCCATTCTTAGAATGCCTTCCCTTCCTCATGTTCACTTTCTAGAATTCCTGTTCTTAAGGTACCAACTCACACCTATCAGACTGGTTAATATGACAGAAAAAGAGAATGATAAATGTTGGAGAGGATGTGGGCAAACTGAGACATTAATGCATTGTTGGTGGAGTTGTGAACTGATCCAACCATCTAGAGAATAATTTGGAACTATGACCAAAGGACAACCAAACTGTATACCCTTTGGTCTAGCAATACCACTACTAGATCTATATCCCAAAGAGATCATAAAAAAGGGAAAAAGGATCTACATGTACAAGAATATTTATAGCAGCTCTTTTTGTGGTAGCAAAAAATTGGAAATTGAGGGGATACCCATCAATTGGGGAATGACTGAATAAGCTGTGATATATGAATGTAATGGATAACTATTGTGCTATAAGAAATCATGAGCAGGCAGATTTCAGAAAAACCTGGAAAGACTTACATGAACTGATGCAAAGTGAAAGGAATAAAACCAAGAGAACACTGTACACAGGAATAGCAACATTGTATGATAATTAACTATGAATGACTGAGTTCTTCTCAGCAACATAATGAACCCAAGACAATTAGAAAGGACTCATGATGGAAAATGCTATCCACATCCAAAGAAAGAACTGATGGAACTCTGAGTGCAGATCGAAGCATCCTACTCTAACTTTATTTTTTTCATGTTTTTTATTTTTTTTCCCCTTTTGGTCTGTTTCTTCTTTTACAACATGACTAATATGGAAATGTTTTACATGATTGCACATATATAACCTATATCAAATTGCTTACCATTTTAAGAAGAGGGGAGGGGAGAAAGGAGGGAGAAAAATTTGGAACTCAAAATTTTGCAAAAATTAATGTTAAAAATTGTCTCTATATATATAAAGTTGGAAAAAATGATTTAAAAAGTTCATGTTCTCCTTTAAGACCCAGTTCAAGCACAACCTTCTATAAGAAGCCTTTCCTGATTCTCCCAATTGTTAGTTCCCCAAACGATCTTTAATTTATTTTGTTTATATTGCAGTCTATATGTACTTTATATACACGCATATATACATATCTATACAATGTAGTTTATATACATGCATATATACACACATATGTATATACATACATATATGTATAAGAATAGATACACTTACCTTTTATCCCCCTGAAGCTTCTTAAAGGTAGGAATTGTTAATTTTTCTGTATGTGTCCCTAATGGCTGGAATGGTGCCTGGTACCTAGCAGGAGGTCAATAATTGACTGATAAAATGGAGGTCCTTTAATAATAGAGGGATAAAGAGCTAGTTAAAGACAATCTCCAAAGAATGGTGATTAATGAACTGATATTAATCTGATCTCTGCTGGGGTTCCATAGAACTATGTCCCTGGCCTTATTATAACAATTAAAAATAAATAATTTTGATGAACTCATAGATGGAATAATTACCAAATTTGTGGCTGATGTGCAGTTTGGTATATAGGTAAGTAAATATATAAATAGTATGATAGATGGAAAAATCAGGAGCTAAAAAGATCTAAACAGCCTAGAAGGACGGATCACATAATAAGATGAAATGTAACCGGGATAAATGTAAAGTATTCGATCTGAATTCAAGTTAAAAAAAATACACAAATACAGAATAAGAGAAGTGAGCTCAGTATCAGTCCGCGTGAAAAGGCCTCAGGGTTTTGGTTGATTGCTTGCAGTCCTAATATAATCTATCTTCACATCATTCCACACATTTTCTATTACTTGCAACAGTTTCTTGGTCTGTCCTTCATAATCTTTTACTGTCAGGATACTCTTTTGTCCTAACAACCCATTAATTCAAAATGATTTAAAAGTATGTAACAGGTAGACTAGAAGGTGAATTCAGTTTTAGGCTGCATTCATGCTGGCAGAGCAAAACTAGAGTGAGGTTGCTGATTGCCCTGAGGCTGAACCTGAAGCACAGATCCAATCACCTGTGGAGTATTTGGAGACATTTTAGGAAGTGTGTTGACAAACCTGTGCTGAGGACAGTGACCAGGACTATGAAGGGGTGTCTGAAAGAACCAGATGGAGACGTGTAGTATGGAAAAGAAACAGGAAAACTGTCTTCACAATCTTTGAGGGGCTATCATATGAGAGAAGACAGTTGGTTGGTTTTTTTTTTTGCTTGATGATAGAGGGGGTGGAGGAAGAGAACCAGGATCAACAGGTGGAAGTAGCTGAGCAGCAGATTCTCAGCTAAATACAAGGAAAATAATGCTACAAGTCAAGCTTCGGAGGGGAAGTTTTATTTATTTAAGGCAAGATGGGCTCATAAAGTTGCTGCTAGTCCTTTGAAATTTGTCTCCCAGGCATGAATCCCCTTCTAAGGGCTCATCCAGGGAAAGTAGCCCAGCCACCTTATCACAGTCCCTTTTTTAAAGAATCAATGAAACTCAGGGGTCGTTCAGAGCCAGGCCTGCCCCCTCTTTCCCTGGCTCCACACAAAGGTTTGGTTTGGGATGTAGTAATGGGACAATTACTCCCTGTCTTCACAGACTGGGCCTTCTTTCCCGCTGCCACAGCCCAAAAGACAGCCTAAATATTGGGAAGAGAGAGAAATGCTGGTGCTTCTCACCTTTGCTCCCAATTCACTCCCAACCAACTACAGCAATGACATTTGTCCCAAGCTGGAATACACTCCCTTAGAAGGTAGAGAGTTCCTTGTGTTCCAAGTGAAAGCTTTTCCTTTGCATTTTGCAAAAGGGATTTCTAACCAGTTACGTATTGAACCAGATACATTCTGAGGCTCCTTCCACTTTGAGATTTTGTGAGCACAGCTGTATTTTGGGAAGATTAATCTGACAGGGGGGGTGTATAATAACTGGGGGCAAAAAAGACCAGAGGCATGGGACACTAGGGAGCTATTGAAATAGTGCTTGGTGAAATGATTAAGGCTTAGAGGAAGATCTCCAAAATTCTAAATAGAGAATATATTAAACTGAATACCACAGAAGAAGAAAAAAAAATGTTCCATCCTAAATATGGGGGTGGGGAGGGAGTGGAATCTTTATGGGTAAATAGGGGAAGAGACTAAGTATTACTATGTGGCAAGGTACTATGTAGACCTTACAAATATTATCTCACTTAATTCTCATAACAACCATGTGAGATAGGTGTTATTATAATCCCCATTTTACAGTCTGAGGGAACGGAGGCAAAAAAAGATTAAGTGACTTGCCTGGTGTCAGTTAGTGTGAAGCTTGACATGCATGACCAGTGACATGGCCAGTGAATGTCTCAGGCTGAATTTTATGTATGTAGGTATGTTATACACCCACCCACCCACACATACGCTAAACTACACTAGTGACCTGTTTCCCCTCCTGTTCACTTTATGTCCTCTTGTAATTTTTGCTCAATAGACCTTGCTCTCAGGGAGCTCAGAAGAGAGACTAGGGCCGGATATAGACAGCTGGGAATCATCTGTATTGGGATAATCAGGTTTTCCTGGCTCTGAGGCCCCACCAGCTGTTCTATATATACATTAATAAGTTTGTACCCAGATAAGATTCCAAACATTATGTGAGAAATAACATAGAATTAAGTGACTCTATTTCTGACCAGGTAGAAAGGACTAAGATGTGTCTGTAGGTCCAGGGACAGCCGAGGGTTGCAAACTTGAGGAGTCATTCGGTTTTTCTTCCCCATGATGGGCTGCAGGCTGAAGCTGTGGGCAGGGCTAGTGGAGAAGTAGGTGTTGTGGCTTCAATCAGAAAGCTACTTTTATTCCTCATGTAGTAACAGGGAAAAGAAGCTAGACAATTCTGGCCTTGTATGTTCCCGTAGTTTCACAAACTCACTAAAAAAGAGACGAGTGATTGGAAAATCAAGGAGTATTTTTCCCTTCATTTTATATCCAGGAAGGCAGTTCCAGGCAGTCTAGATTTTTTTTGGGGGGTGAGTAAAAGGGACGGCTCTGATCAATTATGGGCCCTCTCAAAGATGATTAATTTTGGAAATATCCAGGAATGAGGGAGCCACAGAAAAGATTTTACATGGAACCTTGGACTCTTTATAAGGAAATAAGGCAGTGGGGGAAGTACGCAGGAAAGAAACGCACAGCAGCTGTTGGATGGGGTGCCCCACACTTGTGGGCCTTCCAAAGCCCCCAGAGGGTTATTCAGAATTCAGAATACAGGTCAGTGAGCACAAAGGTCCTTGATGTGATTTATAAGGATTTCAAATTTTATCTAGGAGGGAGAATGTCAGGGATAGGACGAAGACAGAACTGTTCCATACTGTTTCAAGCCTCCTAAAGTGACCCTCTTCTGTGTTAGAAGTAGCATTTACCCTCATGCAGTGTAGGCTAGCTTTTCTCCAAAAAGCACAGAATTATGCTCGAGGTTTAACGGGTGCAGGGGACTAAGGCTCTAACCACTGACACAGTTTTCTAGTTCTATGATTTGGAATAGCATGAAGGCCCAGGGCATGAAACCTCAAGGGCTCCTTGGGCTTGATACAGGCTGCTGACTGGGCACTGCACCCAACTGAATCAGTGCTGTAGCTCTGACAGAGACCACTCCCACGGTACTGGGAACTTTTTTGTAAAATGTCCAATTTCATTGTAATCCCAAGTCTGAACCACAGGGCCTGCCTGACTCCCTCTCGGCAGATGACATCACTTCCTAAACAGAAATTATTCCATATTGCTCTTCCTTCCCCCCCCCCCCCCATTCTATACTTCAAAACTTCTTGGCATCACGCCTTCTTTTCTCCTCCTCTCCAGTGGTTGATGAAGAGGTGGCCCTTTCCCCTAAGGCTGCAATCACATCCCTTTCTCTTGAGGCCTACAGTCATTCCCTCCACCTAATTTTCAATGTCTCCATATCTACTGCTAGCTAAAAACCATGCCCACCATTTCCCATTCTTTAAAAAACAAACAAAAACCTCACCAAGATCAACTCTTCATTTTACCCCATCATCGCCTCAAGTCATCAACTTAGATATCTACGAATGTTGATTTATATATGTGTGTGTTGTGTATAAGTATGCTGATACAGGGTATGTATACATGCATGTCGATATATGTGTATACAATATAACATATCACATTGCACATGCATGTTGATATGTGGGTATGGATATATACATGTTTGTGGACAAATGCGTGTATATATATATGTTGATGAATATATGTATATATCCATATTGGTTGGTTTATAAGTGTGGGTATATATGTTGATGTGTGTATATATGTCAACACAAGTAAGTGCGTGTATATGTGCATGTGGATACATGTGCTGAGATGTGTTTACATGTATACATGCATACTGATATATTGTACATATGCATATCAATATAGATATGTATATAAGTGCACGTTGATATGGATGTGTGTGCTGATGCATATGTGTGTGTGTGCACATGTATGCCAAATACATGTGTGGACCTACATACCTACCTACTTGTCTACATATGTATGAATGTATAAACTCCCAGAAAAAGTTGTCTACACGGGTAACCTCCATGTCCCCTCCTCCTGTTCACTGTATGTCTTCTTGTCATTTTTGATCAACAGGCCCTGCCTGAAAAGAGCTGGTAAATAACAATCGAACCCATGGGCGCTGATGAAATTGGAACGGGAATTAGCACAAGAGTGAAAAGAGAAGGTGACTGAGGGTAGTGCCTTGAGGGCATGGTGGTGGGGATAAAGAAGCCCCAGAGGGGGCTGCGGAGGTCTCTGTGTCAGCCACAGAGACACCCCAAGAGAGAGCAGTCAGGAAAACCCTGAGAGGAGAGTTTGAGGAGGAAGAGGAGGAAGAGATGCCGCAGAGAGGTCCTGAAGGATGGAGCCTGACAAGAAGTCGTGAGATCTTCTGATGGAGAGAACACTGCTGCCTGGGGAGAGGAGTTTCAGCAGAGTGATGACAGACTGATGATGCTGCAGGACTCTTAGAGACCATCTTGGCAGCCAGCTTGCTTTAATAGATGACAAAAGGAGGCCCAGAGAACTCAGAAGGCATGCCCAGCCTTCTGAAGGTAGTAAAGAATCAGGACCTGGATTTGCAACTAAGCTTTTCTAATTCCAAAGCTCGTAAACACTCACCTCCTATTACCAGCTTGGTCTCTCCCTCTCTTTCTGTATGTACGTGTATATGTGTATACATATGCATGTGTATCTATACATTCATTAAGCTACAAATTCTGCAGCTGTTTGTGTTACATATAAATCGGCCTGTGGGAAAATCTGTGCCTTTATTTAGGTTTCTGTAAGCTCCACTGAGAGACAAACAAATCAAACCAACAGAAACTTCTCTCCCCTGACTTCTTCTTGATCACTCCTTTTTAGCAGCTAAGTCCTACATCAGTGTACCTGCAATGACATGGCTATGTCTTGATAGGTGCAAATAATAAATATGTGATTGTGTGCATTGGAATTTATACTATTCAAAGTTTTACTTGATGTAAAATACGGTAATTGTGGTTCCAGCCAGTGGAAATATGCAGTGTGCATTTGAATGATGCAATCACTTCAAGGGAGTCATTATTTGTACTCGTTGGGACCTAGTTATATAATATAAAGGGCAGGGGAGAGAATAAAAAGATTTGGACCAAGGCAGATAGGAGATATTCTCTACTAAGTCTCATAAAAAATTTGGGTAAAACATTTTGTAAAACTTAGAGCATTATAGTTGAGGTGTTTTTCAATCATGTCCAAGTCTTAAGGACTCCATTTGGGGTTTTCTTGGTAAAGATACAGGAGTGGTTTGCCACTTCCTTCTCCAGCTCATTTTACAGATGAGGAAACTGAGGCAAATAGTATTAAGTGACTTGCCCAAGGTCACACAGCTAGTAAGTGTCTGAGGCCAGATTTGAACTCAGGAAGATGAGTCTTCCTGACTCCAGGCCTGGCACTCTATCCACAGTACCACCCAGCTGTCCAAGCATTATAAGCATTATTTAAATGTGAATTCCATTTAGTAAAGTAGTTCCTGTTTGCCTTCTGTCTCAAAAGTTTCATCATCTTAGATTGCAAAGAACATAGTACCTTGAGGGGGATGTGGGTAAAATATTCTTGAAGTTCTACAACTATTCCATAATCTATTTAATTAGCCCCAAATTGTAAGAACTGGATCTTTCCCCTTAATAAAAGCAAAGTTCTTTTATTATAACAGGAATAATAACAATAATTGACATTTACGTAGTGCTCTGAGGTTTGCAAAGTACTTCACCTTTATCCCATTTGATCTAGGATTTAGCTGTTATTCTAGTTGCCTTGCTGTTTAATGGTGTGAAGCCCAGAGAGGATACTGATGAACCTTGTCATGAAGAGGATGTGATCTGTCCAGTTAAAGCCCAGGCTACCTGGCACCTTCAGATGGGGGCTGGAGAGGGATGCTCTGCTAGAACCGTATTCTGGCTCCCAGTCTCTCAGAGCACACTCTGGTATTCTTGATCTGGTTTTCTATTTCTGTCCATCAGCATATGACTGGTCGGTGTATTGCTTGAGTCAGATTTCAGTGAGTTTTCAGTTTCCTCTGGCCAATGAATGTTTGCAGTTGTGTAAAGACTTCCCTGGTACAGGTTGGTAGTGGCCTCAGCCTCTTCAGGCTTGCCACAACTCTTACAAGTCTGAGGGCGGTTTATGTGCTTCAAAAGCATAGTCACATCCAGTTACAGCAGCTCCTGGATGTTTCATGTGCCTCTGATGGGTGCCATGGCCTATTGCATTGAAAGGATTTCTCAGATGACTGAGAGCTATTTTAAACCAGCTGGGGACTACTTTACAGGGCTCAGTAAAAGCAGTCAAATAAGACAAAGCCTTATGGATGTGCCTTCTATTATTTTAGTGATTAGGGAATGGCTAGGTAGGAAATGGACAATTAGCCCAACATCTTGCCTATTGCTAAGGGCACATATAGTAAGCCTTAAAAAATGACTGACAACATCCCATATAGGTTAGCTTCAGTATGTCTGAAAATTTTTTGCAATCGACCAAACCACAAGCATTTATCAAGAGCCTACTATGTGTTAGGCACTGTGCTAGGCTTTGGGGACAAAAATACAAGGGATAAAATAATGTTTACCCTCAAGGAGCTTACATTCTAACAAGGAAGGCCCACATATGTGCTAGGTCTACTGTTTTTTAAGCTCTATAAGTTCACTATTATAATGGCATGATCAAGTGAGTATGCCTGCCCTTATATCTGAATGGATGGGAATGAAGTCAAAGGTGTTCCAACCAAGGATGAAAAGGCCTTGATCAATTTATATCTGGAATGTAAACTGAACTGGAATTCCATTGTACAGAAAAAGTGTTTGGACTGGCTGAAGAAGCTTAGTCAGTTCCTGTAACTATTCTATAAAATCAAAGGCCAGTGCAAAGCCAATGAGAGTGGCATGTATGAACACACGTTCTAGTTGAACCCGGAGCAGTCTTTGGTGGGGAGTGGGGGTACTGGAGTCTCCACCTGAATGGCTGTCTGCCCTCCTTCCCTTGTCTTTCATTTTCAAAGAGGACCAATGACATCACGGGGATGTCCTGACTTATTCACGAATGGGAGTTAAGTGAGGCACAGCTGCACAAAGTTGTCAGCCTCACTCTCTCTTCCAGAGTCTTAATTAAAGTCCATAAAAGTCCAGCGGCAGGACAAAAGTCAAGAAGACTGAGGACGGCAGCAGGGGCAGTGGATGACTTTGTTGTCTGACCAAGCTCTAAACCCTCCACAGCACCTCCGAGGTCACTGGAGTAAATTGTTCTCATCTGCTCATTCTACCAGGGAAGTCTTTCACATGCCCGGGATGGACAGCCCAGCCCCTAAGTCACCAACAGGCCTGAGGTTTTAGCCCATCTGCCAAGATGTTTTTAGTGCATCGGCATGGCCACTACAGCTTCCAAGAGCCACAGGTGAGAGCCTGGTGAATCAGGTAGACACCAAAGGTGGATGGGCAGACTTCAAACCAGAGGGGCCCGTCCCGAGCACCCCATACACTCTCCTTCCCTTCCCGATGACTGGGAGGAGCTTGTGTTGGAGAGTTTTGGTGGCATGTTTAGTACCAACTGTTCTCACTGTATCATCTTAGTCACTCGATATTTCTAAAAACGAATGGAGTCTGGCTAACTAAATGGTATCAGCAATCATGACCAGAAGCACACTGGTGAGGGCTCATGAGCTACAGTATTAGAAAGGCAACCCCCTAAATTCTCAGCTGCCCCTAGTGCACTGAGGGGACCTAGCACCCTTCTATGGGGACTTGACTACTAAGTGGGGGGGAGTGGGGATAGCTGTCTCACCAATTTGCTTCAACTCTCAGGATCTGGATGGTGTTCACTGAATTTTTTATTCAACATCAATTACTTCTGTCATAATAATAACAACATTAAATAACAGCTTGCATTTATATAGCTTATGTAAAGTTTATAGAGTAATGAATGTAAATGATCTCATTTAATGCTCACAACAACCCTGGGAATAAGTGCTATTATTATCCTCATTCTACAGATGAAGAAATGAGATGAAAGTGACGTTTTGATTTCAATAGAAAAAAAAAATTGCTCTAAAGTACATCAGTAAAAATCTTGGAAACTATCTTTGTCATGACTTTCTTAATTACCTCATAACAAAGTGATTTTTCCTTTTAATTTAATTCAACAAGTATTTAATAACAGTTGGTCAACAGACATTTTCTAAGCGCTGGGGATACAAAGACAAAAATGAAAATAGTCTTCACCCTCAAGAAGTGGGAACAACACCGACACAATTAGAAAATGCAATATGTGTGTGTGTGTATATACACACATATGTATATATATATTATATATATGACATTTTTTGGGGGGAGAATATGAATAATTAGTGGTAATGGGGAATCAAGAAAGGATTCATCTAGGAAGTAGCTTCTGAACTGAGCCAAAACATATTGCTAATGTATTATTGAATAAAACCTTGATTTTGCAACTAGTTAGATACTGCCTTGGGAGATTTCCTTTAAGAGACTGTGGTAAATAACAATTTAAGAGTTAAAATTTTAAGGATAGCTTGTCCTACCAAACTAGATTATACACTTTCTTGGAGACAGGGACCATACCTTATGTTTTCTTGTGTCCTCCGTAGAACCTACCTAACACAGTGGCCTGCTTAGAGTTTAGGTACTAAATATATCTGTTAACTGATTAAAAGGAATAAGGCAAGCATAACCATGGCAATAGCCCCTTTCCCCCTCCTCCCTTATAATAAATCATTCAGCAGGTAACTGTAGCACTAGGTAGACAAATTTCCACTTAGGCAGACTGCTTGTGAATGTTTGGTTAACAGACAGTTAACAGGCCATATTTTCTGATCAGTAAATTTGGTCTGATAAAGGATCCTTTTTTTTTTTATCAGCTTTATCACCTCTTATCATAATCAACTTTTAAACTCTGTGCCAGAAAATGTAGAATGTATATAGAAGTATATATGTCATATATGTATATATTTACATTTATCTATATCTACATACACTCACTCTAAAAACATTTATTATGAATATTAATTATTGTAATATGAATGAAAAAGGTGTAAAAGATTAAGGTGAATAGACTCTACTGAACATAGGCTATAACACAAGTCACATTTTAAAATAACATATTAGGATGTTTATAATTTTTCTCATTCACAAAAATACAATGAAAAAATGTTCAAGTTATCCAAGTTTTCTGACTGTTTGGATGACAAATAAAATAAGAGATAAGATAAGATAAGATGACAGATAAGAGAACTGACCGCTCTTTAAGGTTGACAAAACTCTTCTTTTATGATGTCATTTGAGCCTCAAGTCAACTTTGTGAGTTAATGAGTACTATTAAATGAGAGGGTTAGACAATTTCAGCCCTAAATCTATGATTCTATGATTTCCAATTCATTGATAAAGAGATTGAGATTCTGAGAGATTAGGTGACTTGCCTGAGGTTACAGAGCCAGGTCCAGTACTCTATGTACTATGCAACCTGCCACCTCAAGGGCATTTATTAAAGGCCTATTTTTTGCCCAGCATTGGGTTAGGAGCTGGCCCTATACATAGTGACAAAAATCTATGTAGTCTGGGCTGCTAGGTGGCATAGTGAATAGCACCGGGCCTTGGAGTCAGGAGGACCTGAGGTCAATCTGAAATCAGACACCAATACTGTGTGACCTTGGCCAAGTCACTTAACCCCAAATGCCTTGCCTCCTCCCCTCCCCCCATGTATATATGTAGTCTACAAGAAGTTTATGTTCTCTTGCTGTTGTAGAAACAAGGGAAGAAAACATTAAACATTCACTGTGGTATATCGTAGAGGTGGTACAAGGCTGACAGTAGTGGGACTGTCTTTTGAAATCTCTGCTTTTCAATATCTGAAAATTTTGCAGCTTATTGGGGTCTTATGTCAACAGACTAGAAGGGGTCCTCAGATTTCGAGGGATTTGTCTGGAACACTTAGAAGCTTCTGGGACTAGGCACAGGAGAAAAACCAGGGGAGATCTGAAAAGAATCTAAACCAGCAAAGTTTACACCTAATCTCTTCCCCACGTGCTCTTCCTTCCTGGGCAGGGGGCTTCTCTGGTCATTTACTGAGCACCTAGCACACAGAAGGAACGTGATTGCATCTTTCGTCTTCCGAACCAAGAGTGAAAGGGCTGTGTTTTGAGGGCACAATGAGAATATGAGGGTGACCATTATTTTTTTAAGGGTATAAATGTGCTAGTAGATTTAGATATCCATTGTTTTTTGGTTTCTACAAGGTCCTCATTAACAATTAGAACAAAAAATTTGTTCAATTTTGTTTTATAAAGCTTTTAGAACACATTCAATTTAAGGAAACTATAATTTTCAGACTTGGAGCTATAACTAAAACATTGCTATGGTTTCCCTTTCTGAGGACGCCTAGGGCACTTCAAATAACCCACCCCCTTTACCCGCCGGTCATTTTGACCCGGGCCCCCTCCCCCGCTGCAATACCCTAGCATTCCAGGCCCCGAGGGTGCAGCGCCCCGGGCCGGGCAGTGGATGGGGGAGGAGGTCCAGGCTGGGCCCTACCCTCAGGAAGCTTCCCATCTGTGCAGTTTAGCATTAGGGGATACAGAGAGCCTGACCTCCTTCTCCCCGCCCCCCGCCCCCCCCCCCCCCCCCCCCCGCCCCCCCCCCCCCCGGGGCGCCCCCCCCCCCCCCCCCCCCCCCCCCC
>NW_027186457.1:12101136-12102366 GCF_028583685.1 Petaurus breviceps papuanus | reverse complement strand
GGGGCGCCCCCCCCCCCCCCCCCCCCCCCCCCCCGCTCCAGGACCCATCCCCCCGCCCCAGCGCCTAGTGGGGGGCTCGCCCGGGCAGGGGTGCCGGAGGTGCGCCTCCGCCCCCACGGCCGGGGCCCCACTCTCCAAGCCCCAGCACAATATACCCAGCCCCAGCAGGGCAGCCGTAAACAAAGAAGGAGGGGGGTGACCCCGCCGGCGGCGGCGGGGTGGGTCCCGCACTCCCCCGACAGTCCAATCCTCGGTCACATTGTTGAGAAGCAGATGTCATTATGGGTGGAGCTGACACTGCCGAGCAGCTGAAACATTTTTCTAGCCCAACTCACTCCCAGCCTGCCCCGGGAGAGGGTCTGCGCCCCAGACAGGTAAGTCGAGCTCCCTCCACCACCCTCTCTCTCCAGCACCGCCCCCCGCCCCAACCCCCCACCCCCTTCAGGGGAACCCGGAAGTTCTGACCCGGGCGGCCGAAGGCGTAAACGCTCGAGTGAAGAGTTCAAAACTTGCTCCGGCCTCTGGGCTCCCGCGCAGACTCGGGCCCCGGAGCCTCCCCTAGCCCGGCTTCCCCGCGGGACGCTCAGGGACCGGTTCTGCTCTGGCCCTCTCCTCGTTTCCTACTGCGGGCCGAGGCTTGGAGGCAAGTGGGGGTGGGGAGGAGGGTGGCCGGGGCGAGCCCGAGGAAGGGCCGAAGAGGCCCCCGTGGGCCTCTGCCGAGGCTGAGGCCTCGGCAGAGATTTGACTGAGGGAATCTGTGCGGTTCGGAGCTGGGGTTGGGGAGCTTCCGGCCGACTTAGGCCGCGGCGGGGGACCGGATCTGGGGTGGGGTCGAGCGGGGACAGGAAGGTGGCCTGGGTGGGCGTTCGCACTCGCCTGGGACCGGGTGATCTGCAGCTGGTAGTAGTCTTTACTCGGCGCCGGGCCTTGTCTGCCGGCTTCGAACAGAGTCTCTGGCAGCAGCGACGCCATCTTGGGACGCCACCGCCGTCGCCTCGGCAACCAGGAAGGGGCGGGACTTGGGCTGAGGTCATGGGGCCAAAGTCCTGGTAAATCGGGCCCTAGCTTAAGGGCTAGAAGGCTTCCAATTTATCGTGCACCTGGCACCCTCTTATCCTCCGAGGGGCCTGGTCCAAATCACATCCATAAAGCTTATATGTTGGGGACCCCACTGACCCGAAGGGGAATTAGTTCCTGCTACCAAAAGAGAGACTGGGGTGTGTGTGTGTG
>NW_027186457.1:12095508-12096136 GCF_028583685.1 Petaurus breviceps papuanus | reverse complement strand
GGGGGGGGGGGGCGCAGAAAATCCCCGGGAGCCTTGTCGTGTCATCGCCTCCTTTCGGCCCCTTCTCGGGCCTGCTGGAGGCCGGGCCCGAGCCCGGGGGCGCCGAGAAGAAATGCGGCCAGGCCCGTGGTGGGGGGGTTGGGGAGGGAGCTGCACTGTGGAGAAATGAGTTGGAGAGGTTTAGGATTGGGGGAAGGGGGGCTGGCCAGGGGAGGGGGAGAGTGTGGCAGTGAGCTCCCCACCCCCGCGCCCCCGGAAACGAGGGTCCTTGGGAGACAGTAAAAGGGGGTGTGGGGGGGGATGGTGACTGGATAACTGGGAGCCCGAAATGGGGGTTCAGTGGTCCGAGGGGGTGTAGGAAGTGAGTAGTGGGGGGCCGGAAGTGCAGGTGGGGGGGTCTATGGAGACGGAGAGGGTTCCCCGGAAATGAGACTGGGGGCCCGGAAATGGGGGGGAAAGGACCACTGGGAGGCCCGAGGCGGCCCGGAAAGGGAAGCCTGGGAGCCGGCGGAGGCACCCTGGGGTTGGAGGAGCGCCGAGGAGCCGAGCGTGGCTGAGGAAGGCCGCGGGCCCTCGAGCCTGGGCCGGCCGCGGTGTGTGCTCCGCGGTGCGGGAATGGAGGCGGGGA
>NW_027186457.1:12021308-12095408 GCF_028583685.1 Petaurus breviceps papuanus | reverse complement strand
AGGAAAAGTGAAAAGTTGTGTCTTTGGGAGGGAAAGTGACCCAGGGTCCGCCGAGGCTGGCTGGCTCTGGGCTCGGAACGCTTGTCACGGCCTCGGCCTTCCCCGACGTGTGTGCGCGCGCGCGTGTCTGTGCGTGTGAGTGTGTGTACGTGGGCATCTTGTGCGGTAAATAAACACGGTCTTCCCGCATCCCTGGCCCCCCCACCGAAATGCGCGTAGCGGAGGGAGTTTCAATGACAGTGCCCGAGGACGTGGACCCCGGGCGCTTTCTCGCCGATTCTCCACCCACGCTGCCAGCTTCTCCCCCGAAGCAGCATCTCGCCTTTAGGGGGGAGGTTAGCGCCCAGCCCCCACCCCCAGACAGGTCTGAATGACGCCGGTGCTGGAACTCCGGGCTGGGGGAGGGCATGGGTTACTCCCGGGTACTGTGGTGCCTCAGGAGGTCTCCTGCGCTTGGAGGAGGGGGGTTTCGGCTGGATTCACGCCGGGTGCCGCCGGCTTGCCTTAAGCCTCGCGTCCCAGGGAGGGTAAAGTTAATTGCGTTATGTGGAGGAGGAGGGGCCGGGGGTGCCGGGCCGGGGCCGGCACAGGGCCCGCGTTCTGGGTGTGTTCCAGGCCTCCTCGGCCGGCTTCGGGGCTGCCCGGCCACCCGATCTCCCTGCTTTCTCAGCCTTGTAGGCCCCTGGCTGCTGACTTTTACTTTTCATTCTTCTCGAGAGTCCCTCCCGGCCTGTTTGCGGGCATTTAATCTCTGTGAGAATCCAAGAGTTGAGGCTTAAAATCGCCATTCTTAAATGAAGGCAGTTTAGAAAGTTGAAAGAGCTATTGAGTGGGGAAAAAACCGGCGCTTGGAACAAAGGTCCTGGTTGTATTGGAGAATAAGGCAAGAGGCCTATATCTGAGGCCTGTGTGTGTCGCATTTACACCGTGGGGGAGGGAGGCATTTAGGGCTTGCTTTATTGGATGGAGTGATTCCTGTCAGAGGTTAAAACATAATTAAATGCTGAGGGCTTTTTTTTAAAGGTTAGTTTGCTCTCTGTACAGTGCTACAGTTGAGTGTGAATTTTAATGTAGACAGAAGCTCCAGTTCTTTTCACCAACCTCCTTCATATAAATTACTAGAAATATTGAACAATTATGGATTTAGTGTCATCTTTGTAAATGTAATTGTGGGATTCCCTATACTTCATTTATTTTAAATTTTAGCATATACAGTATTGTTGGAGCTTTTTTGGGTTTTATATATGTCGCATGTCTAAATGCTTTCATATCCATCTAGAATTAAAGTATAACTATAATTAAGAGACCTGTTATTTCTATTCTGTAGACTGTTTTTCAGAAGTTTGAATATGTTGTGTTTGTTTTAAACTACTTAGCTAAGTTGTCATTTACTTTTATGTAGCAACATTTCTGTTTATTCTTTTTAGAAAGATGTACGTTTATATTTTAAATTTAAAAGTCTCTCACATAAATATAGCAAATTTTGGAAGTTGGAAAACTTAAGATTAAACATTAAGTACTGAATCAGTCCTAGGTAATCTGTAAATATATTACATTGACCAAGAGTTATGTTTCGTTATAACAATTATGAAAATTCACCATAATCAATTTTTAAAAATACACTTGAATGTAAAGTCATTTTAAAAAGCTGCTTTATGTATCATTTATGTATATCATTTACATATCATACATATCCTTGTATAAGTGTAGAAAACATAAGAATGAAGTGAATTGATTTGATAAAGTCAGGGAAGAAAAAAACACTGGATTAAGAATGAGAATACCTGGCTTCCAGGTCCTATTAAAAACTACTTATTAGCCACATGAATTTGGGCAAATTGCATAATTTTTCTGTGTATCAGTTTTATCTGTGAAGAAAATGGACTAGGCAATCTGTAAGGTCCTTTCTCGAACTAAACTTAATAGTTTTAGGAGAAATGAAAAAAACTAGGATCTAAGGGATATTCAGAGCTTTTTCCATTGGTGTTCCAGATGAAATCTAAATTTTTCACAGGATATGTTAAATAGGATAAAGCAATAATACGAATTGAGTAAAAGTATAACGAAGTTTTTCAGGTAAAGAAAGGTGAATTCCAGTTACTAAAAATGTTACTTTTTGTATTTGTATATTATTTTAGAGAAGGAAGAAAAGTACTTACTAAGACACTTATACAAGAATTGTGTCAAATTCTTTACAAATATTATTCCATTTCATCCTCACAACAATCCTGGGAGTGAGATGCTATTATTATACCCATTTTACAGTTGAAGAAACAGACTTAAACAGGTTAAGTTGCTTGCCAGGTTTACACAGCTAGTCTGATACCAGATTCAAACTCAGCTCTTCTAGACTCCAGGCTCTAAGCCATATCTAGGAAGCTGCCCAATAGTTTAGTTAACCTCAGGGTAATCTTAATCAGGGTAAATGAATAAATCTGACAGTTGAAAGTGCCATAGCTAGAGAAATAAAATGCCGCTTTAAAATTTAAAGAGTCAGTAGAAGCTACAGTGATTCTTTTTCTTTTGGACTTTTTTTCTTAGTCTAGATGGTAAAAGGAAATGTTCCATCCCTCTTCTCCCCCCTCCACCCCTTTTTGTCCTTGATATATGAACTGGGAAATATGAAGCCTTGTTATGTTTCAAGATGTACTGCATTCTCTCTTATTTCTTTACTCTTCTCAGCCCCCCTCCTCCCCCAATTTATTAGGCTGTGCCCTTTTAAATAGGAACCTCTTTGTTCTTCCTCTGTATGGGCTTTCACTCATACTGCTCTTCACCACTGCCCATCTGGAATGTGCTCTACTACTTCAAATTCTATACTTTATTTAAGATGTGGTTAAGGCTCATCCCTCCAAGAAAACTTCCCTAATTCTACCTCAAGGGAGTCTTTATTTTGAATTTCCTAAATAACGTGTCTAAAATCTGTACCTGTAGTATTATGAATCTGTTTCTTGGTGCATAATTGTTCTTCACTTGTTTTCTCAGCTAGATTGTAAACTTTCTGAGGGAGGACAAGGATATTCCTTCCAGGAAAATGTTATCTAGAGTGCAGTGTTTCCTAATCAAAAATAGACTGTAGGTTGTTGGTGCTTTTGGCAGCTAGGACTGGACTTGGGGAAAAGTGGGTTGGGTATTTGGAGCATGGAAACTGGGTGAAGGAGGAATAGTTTTTAAGGTTATAGCAATTTATCAACAGGGAGAAATTGCTACAGTGCATTTGCTTATGATTTCTCTCGATCTTGCATTCCCTTAACACTTTGCAACTCTTAGGACACGTATATTCTGTTTTCTTGTCTTGATTCTTCTAGATTCATATAGAGAAAGTTTAGGTAACTTTACCTTCAATTTTTTTTGTTTGTAGAATGGTGTTAATATAACACAGAGATTTTTTGAGGAAAATGTATAAACTTTATTATACAAATATAACTTAACACCATCATCTCATAGGATAGTAGATTTAGAGTTGGAAAGAACTTGAGAGGTTATCTAGGCCATTCATCCTCATTTTACAGATGAGGCTTAGAGAGCTTAGGTGCTTGGTCAGAGGTCATACAAGCTGTAACTTACACAGCAAGGATTCAAATTTGGGGCCTGTGACTTCAAGGTGGCGCTCTTTGGGGTGACAGCACTTATAACAGAACCTAATATAGTAGTTCCCTTTGAATCAAAACAGAATCAACTTATGCTCAAGTTGGAAAATAACCTCCAAAAAGAAGCTTACTGCTTTTTAGATACCTCCAGGTATTTGGTAGAGCTAGCTTCCAACTGAACCTGCTTTGCCTGCCTAGGTTTATTAAAGTCATGTAACTTTAACAAGTTTAAATATTGTGGAGTTAATTAATGCTCAGGTTTGGGTCAGTTCTCAAGGCCACATTGAATTGGTCTTGACTAATCTATCCTCTCTTTGATTTAGCCACCACCTTAGCTTTTCTCAATAGTCAATTGCTAATTATCCCCAAGTGAAGTATTTGGTGTGTCATTCTGTGCCCTTTCTGAAGTGGACCCTGAAGGGGGTCACAGGTAGAGTAAATTACGCACAGATACACAAAGTCAGATAATTGATTTTGGGGTTATTGTTACAACCCTCTTGTTAATATAGAGTAATCAAGAGTCTGAGCAGAGCTCTTTACAGGTGCAAATGTATATCTCCCTAAATAGGAAGAACATAAAAATACTTGCAAAAAGGTCCAATGTCAAGTCTATCTTTTGGACTTTTTGGCCTCTATTTTTACAGTCTTTCCATTTCGATTATAGGCTTCCTTATCAAGGTAAGGACAAAACCCTATTTATATTTACTGTTTATTTTGACTCCATGGTATAGTGATTTCCTATGCTGTGGGCACTTGGTGCTGTTTGACTGTCCCTCCCCTTTTTCTCCCTGCTTTATGAACTCCATGATCTGGTTTTTAAAACTTGTAGTAAGAGCAGCTAGGTGGTGCTGTGAGTGTTGGCCAGAATCTGGAGGATCCCAGTTCGGTTCTGGACTCAGACACTTAACACCCACACCCACACACACACACACACAAAACTAGCGGCATAACCTTGGGCAAGTTACTTAACCCCAATTGCCCTCCAAAAAGGCAAAAAAAAAAAAAAAGCTTGTAATAACCGTAACCTGGCTCTTTTCTATTTTTCCTGCCTTACTCTACCTTACTCCTAACCTCACCTCTGTGATCCAGATTTACTGTCCTACTCACACTTCAGTGACTTTTCAGTAGTCAGTTGTCAACTTTCACTTCCCTTCTTCCTTGGTTCTCTGGCTTCCTTTAAGACTGAATTCAAATACTCCCTTTTGCAGGAGGCCATTCCAGAGTTTAAGGCTTTCCATTTTAGATTGCCTTGATTCCCCTACTCTCTCCAGATCTTCAGTGTACCTGGTTATTTACTTATTATTTCTCCCATAAGAATGTAAGCCTCTTATAGGCAGACTTTTTTTTTGGGGGGGGGCTTTTCATCCTCAAGTGCTTAGCACTGTGCCTTCCGTGTAGTTAAGCACTTAATAAGGTTTGTTGACTGTACTCTCAGTGTTAACTGCCTGGGACAGTTAGGTAGGCAAATGTCCAGATAATTGTGTCACATCAATTGGTTATATTTAGTTTAGATATTCGATATTGTTAGGCATTATTTCCAAAGTGTTTTACAGTTAAAGTTACTATGAAGCAATATATATAAGACACTTTGCAAACTTTTAAGCACTCCATTACATGCTGGCTGTTGTTAATTAGCATAAATGAAATTATTTAAGTATTTGGTATTTTCAGTAGAATTGTTTCTTTTTCACATAGAACATGTTAACTATTTTGAAAATAATTTTTAAGTTGCTGTTTTATTTTGTTTATGTGGCACCCTTTTGTCTTTATAGAGCATAGTAGATAGAGTGCTGGACTTCTTGGAATCAGGAAGATCTAAGTTCAAATACAGCTTCAGATAGCTTAATAGTTATGGGACCCTGGACAACTATGGATTCTGTCTCATTTTACTCATCTGTAAATGGAGATGATAATAACACCTACCTCCTAAGGTGGTTGTGAGGATCAAATGATGTTTGTAGTATGCTTTTGCAGTTGTTACAAGTGCTATATAAATTTTAGCTATAGCCCTGTCCCTACCCTCCTTAGTATACCATTTTTGGTAATGATAAAAGAAAGGGGGAGGAGGGAAAGCAGTTCCTCAAAATCAGTTTATCAGCCACATATGACAGAATGTGCAGTATTCCATACATGTCCCCTCACTATTTTTTTTGCGCTTTTTGGAGGGCAATTGGGGTTAAGTGACTTGCCCAAGGTCACACGGCTAGTTTTTGTGTTAAGTGTCTGAGGCCAGATCCAAGGCCCCATCAGAACCCAGGTCCTTCCCTCTCCAAGGCTGGTGCTCTATTCACTTTGCCACCTAGCCCACTTATCCCCTCACTTTTTTTTTTTTTTAAGCAATTGAGATTAAGTAACTTGCCCAAGGTTACACCCCCCAGTTTTTTTTTTGTGTGGTGGTTAAGTGTCTGCCAACTCTTGGCCATTGCTCTTACTCACTGCGCCAACTAGCTGCCCTTCCCCTCAATTCTAAAGTGGGTACCATTTTCCTAGCTCTTTTCTTGGACCCAGGTTGGTCACTATAACTATACAGTGCTCACTTTTTATCCTTTCCCTTTACATTGTTGTGAGCCTTGTCTATATTGTTTTCCTGGTTCTGCTTCTTTTGCCCTATCATAATACTTGACTCAATTCATATTTGTTGTTTTTTATAGGATAAGAATCGTTGAGCTTTAAAACCTGAACTTGGTTGTGATTTCTATGATATCATTAGATCAACGAAGCTAGATAAAAGAAATAAAAACATATCTACTACACTGATATATTTTAAGTTTGAACCTTGGGTTTGAATGTATTTTGAAGTATTGGAATAATCAGGACTGTTATTTTTGTCTTTTTGGTTTTTTGGCTAGTTGTGAAAGATTTTTGGGACTAAGGGTTTTTAAAAGAAGATTGCTACTATTATCAGTACTTTATGATGATCCCTAGTTCGAGTGATAAAATAACTTTAAATTGGCTCAATAATGAACTAGGCAAATTTTTAACATCGAAGTGATTTTGCTTTATTTAGTGCCTTTTCAGAAGGTCTTGTCTGTTGAAAACGATTTTTAATAGTAAATATTAGTAGAACACATCTGGGTGCTGCATTTACTCCCCAAACATTATAATATCACAAGCTATATAAATTTTTTGCATTGCCCATTGCAGATAATTGAGTTGATTGGATAATTTGAAATTTACAATGAAGGCCTAAATAATATGCCCTGATGCTATTGTTAAATAATTTGAGGCACCAGCAGTGTTGAAATGGTAGGTTGCTTTAGCTCATTCCCATTGTTTTCTATTAGAAAGAAAACTCTTGTTGCAGCAAATGTAATGATGTCATTACCCATACATAGATTCTGAAAGCTTTTATTTATTTGTAAGCATAAGTGCCAATCACCAGTCTTCTAAGACCTATTCAGTTTGAATTTATATTTTAATCAATTTGTCAAACATTGAATTTTGGAAGTACTCCTTTGCACACAAGTATAAACTTGCATTGAGTCAGTCCCTTCTTAACTACATCTGCATGAGCAGATTACTTTGTGCTATTATATACTATCTCACTATCTCAATCTGATCAATTGTAGGAGTGATTTGCTCTTTGAGGACATTTGTACTGATCAACAACAGCATGCTTATCCTTTTGTTATAGACTTTTCAGGAAAACAGTTTTTGAGTTTGCGTTTATTTAATCTGCAAATTATTGAACAAAATAGAGTAATCAATTATGTTCTCCCCCAAAATCTACTTTCAATGTTATTCACATGTTATAATACTAATAATTATGCATTATTATATGTATTTTATTTATAAATATATGTATATATATATGATGTATAAAATTTGAACAAAAACACATTTAAAAATGATGCAAAACTGATTAATATTTAACCCCAGAACCAGTAGGGAACCACTTGAGTTTATTTAGTATGAGAGTGACACTATCTGACCTGCATTTTAAGAAAAAACATTTTGGTAGCCAGGTAGGGGATGGTTTGGAGTGGAAGAGACTTGGTGCAGGGTAGTATTACTAATTAGAAGGCTATTGCAATAGTTTAGGTAAGAAGTAATGAGACCCTGAACTAGGGTGGTGTCTGTGAGTGAGAAAAGGGGACAGATGCCAAAGAGGAGGTAGCAACAGCAAGATTTTGCAACTGATTAGATTTGTAGGGTGAGGGAGCATAGAGTAGTGGAAAATACACTTGAGGTAGTAAACCTGGGTGACTGGAAGGATCGTTGATATTCTTTACAGCAATGTGGAAGTTTAAAGAACGAATGAGTCTGAGGGAAGGTAATATAATAAAAACCATCATCCACATGTTATAACGCATACATTCTTACTTATTCTTTCCCTCTCAAACAAAAAGGAGAAGGTGGGGCTTTTAAGCACTGGTCACTTATTTCCTGGGAGCTACAAACCTGCTACAAGGCCACTAGTTGATCTGTGGGTAAGGGGGTGATTATACTGGGGGGGAGGGTTGAGAGCATGAACAATGGAAGGAGGACCTGGAGTTGGAAAGGGTTGAGGCAAGGTGTAACGGTTAAGACAGACAAGGTACATGCTGGTACACCATATTTTTCCATTTTTTTTTCCTTTTTTGCTTTTTTTTGGGGGGGGGGGGATGAGAGGCAGGGCAATTAGGGTTAAAGGGTTAAATGACTTGCCGAAAGCCACACAACTAGCAAGTGTTAAGTGTCTGAGGCCGAATTTGAACTCAGGTCCTCCTGACTCCAGGACTGGTGTTCTATTCACTGTACCACCTAGCCGCTCCGTAACATATTTTTCCATCTTCATATTGGTTAGTTACAATTTTTAGGATTAGGTGACAGTGCCCAAAGGGGTTTAACACCCCACTTTTGGAGGTTGTTGATCAAGAGGGCAGTGGCCATTTCTTCCCTTCTGAAGGTCCCTGTGTTGTAATAACTTGTGTCCGTATGTCCTTGAATGAAAAGTTTGTACACTGTAATTTATGATCAGCAGATCATAACAGTTGGAGAAATTATAATTGAATAGTTGCTGTGGAGAAAAAAACAACTTTATATCAGAGAGGCAGGATGATGGTATGTATGTATAGTGAATAGAGAACTGGCCTAAAAGTTGGGAAATACTGAGTTTGTTAGAGTCAGGTAAATGATGTAGTAGGTGGAGTACTGAGCCTGGAGTCAGGAAGATGGGTTCAAATTCAGCCCTAGACATTTAATGACCTTGTGACCCTGGGCATATCATTTTAGCTCTGCTTTAGTCCCTCATCTGATGGGGATGAATAATAGCACCTATCTCCCAGTAGAGATCAAGTGAAGATAACATTTGTAAAGACCTTTAAGAGACTTAAAGAACTATATGGATGCTGCTATTAGCCAGAGAGAATGGAATAAGCATTTATATAGCACCTTCTATGGGTCAGGTACTAAGCTAAATAAATGCTTTTATAAATTGATGATGATGATATCCCATCTCTGACCATCAGTTAACCTCTTGTTGCCCTAGAACACTTTCTTAGTTCAAAAATTGTAGAAAAGACCTCCATCTGCATTGATAGAGGACTTCTAGTAAGAAATTTTCACTATCAAAATGAAATCAAGTTAAAAAATTGTTATGGTTATATTTAGTACTACTTCAGAGACAATTATCTTGGTAGGCAAACTATTTTAAGAAAAAAGTAAATTTTAGTAGTGTAATTAACTAAAAATGGTATGTCACCATCATTTCACTGGTGAGCTTTGCCTTTGCCTGTCTTTGTAGAATTTTTCTTAAAGCTCCTTGGCATTCCAAGGTTGGGTGGTTTATAATGACAGTCTAGAAGTTTCAGAATTAATTTTATCATTAATAGACACAAACCATATAGAGAATTTTTAGGGCAGTGGAAAGTAATCTCTTAGCTTCTTCAGGTTCCTAGGAAATATAAAATTCAGATATGTACTGTTGAAATACTGCTCTCCTCAACTGCTTCAGTAGATAGCAGTGTATAACATTTTGATCTTTAAGAAAAATGAGCTCTAATATAGATAGTTGAAAGAGCCCTTAGGAAAAATCTACCCCAACTGCTTCATAGTCAGTCAGTTGGAATACAGTACATGTAAATCCTGGTTTTCACCAGACTTGGTTTATGGAAATTTTTTTTAAAAGATAAAAGAACTGTGGTTTCCAACTATTTTTGAATGAGGGCTATTTTTAACATCAAAAAGTTTGCAGATGCTCACATGATAGGTAGTATTTGTGATATAAATATGTTCATTGAGGGAATGCATCATTATGACCAAAAGCATCTATGTATGGAGTAATATTCTTGTAGTTTTTAGTAATGCTAAATGTATTTATGTTAATCATAATAGCATTTACATAGATGTGAAAGTAATGGTAGGTATTAAGACTTTGTTTACAGTTTATAGATTGGCTCATGGCTTCCTAGATATCTCAGAACAACTCTAGCTGATAAATTATGAGGACAGAGTGGTAGGGTAGAGATGTCAAGGGAGCTTTTAGAGTTCTATAGAACTTTTGGAGAGTTGTTGATGTTGGTTGCATAGGATGGGCCTCAGTGTCAAGAAATATTTATTGAAAAATTTTTTATGTGCCTCTATTCTTGGGCAAGCTGCTATATAAAGTTGTACACAAAGTAAAACTGGAGATCTCTGACCTCATGAAACTTGGTCATGCTTGGTAAAGGGATTTGAAATAGTGGAGATCAGTTGAGTGCATTTTTGAGGAAGGAGGAAGGTTGCTGTTTAAGAGGGGACAAAAAGGAAGCTTCTTGTTGGGGTGAAGTAGCAGGAGATAAGATTGTGTAAGAGGCCCTCAATTTCCAGATTGAAATGTTTGGCAGGATTAACAGGCCATAGAAAGGCCATTTGTTTGCCCTCAAATG
This sequence comes from Petaurus breviceps papuanus, assembly GCF_028583685.1. Lineage (NCBI taxonomy): Eukaryota > Metazoa > Chordata > Mammalia > Diprotodontia > Petauridae > Petaurus > Petaurus breviceps. The sequence goes on along the minus strand of NW_027186457.1, from coordinate 12,084,970 downwards.
TAGTAAAGCATGAAGAGATGGTGTATTAAAATGATTCTTGTTTGAAAGAAGATCAAAGGAGAAAAGAACAGTAGAAATGCTGTATATAAGCACTCTATCTGGATTACATCTTTCTTTTATTGAATTGTGTGCAAGTGTTAATAAACTCCATCCCCTTCTCTACTAATTTTTCCTTTTAAATGCTATTTTATCATGCCTGCAAAAGCTTGCCGATTGTTTAAACCAGTAATCCAATCACAGAATTTGTTCCAATTCTAGATGGCAACAGTTTGAGCATATATAGGATTGTTTAGTCGATGAGTTTATTAAAATATGTCTCTACATGTATTTTTTTTTTTTGCAGAGTGCTGAATGAAACTTACAGTTGTATTAGGTTTTGTAGATCACACACTAGACTCAGTCCTGTTTTTTATAGGAGGACTTTCTGTTGGTTAGGGCAATGCAATGAAACAGTATATAGCAAAAGTGAGTACTTGTTCAATGGTTAAACACTCAGTTCCTGCTTTAAAAATTGTTTACCCAATTTTTATCAAGAAATAAACACTTTAATGTAAGGTGCTTAATTTTAAATGTGTAAAATGGTTTTGATCGAGGACATTGTTGCATAGGACTCGTGTTTATAGTACTTCACTTTTCTAGATTACATTTTGCTTTTCTGATTAGATTGTTGATGTGCTTTTATATTGTAGTTTTAATTTGAATCATGGATACTTCTAGTTGATGCTTAAATACCAGGTGTATACCGTTTTATGGCTTCATAGTGGGGAAATATGATTCTTTCAGTGTTAGACAGGTACAGCTAAGATGCTAGAAATTTCTCCATGTTTATGATAGTTTTTTTAATTATACTTACAGGTCCAGACCTGTAGTTTAATTGGTGTAGAGACCTTCTGGTGAGGAAGTTTCCTTTACCAGTATGGATTGTGAACTGTTGCTCAGGGTCCAACAGCCAGTTTGTGGGGTCTTCCTGACTGAAGTAGTCTTTTCCTGCTCTGTTATGTTGCCTGTCTTGATTGTCTTGTGTGCCAACTCCTATTATAATCTGGCAAGGTAAGTTTAGGATGGTGCTTTTTGTCACAAATTGAATAAATAGCATGAAAAGTTTCAGATATTCTAGTATTAGAATAAGGAGCAAAGTTGATTTGTATTTCTGCAGTGTGAACATTCTACTTGTGTTTTCCCCATGAGGCATATATTTCCATCCCCTACACCTACTCGGATAAAGTAGATTAGCTTGAAAAGAATTAGGACTGGTGGTAAATCACTAACCCTCAAGTTGGGCCAAATGCATTTGTTTCCTTCCTCCAGTAGATGGCAATGGATATGTAACTGAATATTTTACAGTAGTTATTAAATTCTTGAGTGCTTTTTTTCCTGCAAGTTATGTTTTTTGAGTCTTAAATTCTTGGACGTGATTTGGAGTAAGCCTGTGTCTTTGCTGTAGTAATGCTTGTCTAAGAAAATTAGATAGCAGGCCATTGCCTTGTATTTTCCTGCTTCCTCCAAGTTTCTCTCCTGTGTATGTTGAAAAAATTCGGAACTTCTAGTTGTTTCCTGTGTAGTAGTAATATCTGTCAGTACGAAGGCAATTCTAGGTTTTTTAGTTTGACTTGTTAATATGCTTCTACTTCTTTTTAGCTACTTAATATTTATATTGATTTCTGTTGCATATTCATCAGATCATATCTTTTTTCCAGGTATTTCCATTGAAACCTTATCAGTTCTGTTGGATAGAAGGAAATTTATCAGTTAGATGATAAAATGTCCTTTGCACTCCTTATAGCACCTGTTTTTGATAGAGCTGTTTTATTCTATGCTGAACAAGGTTTTAGAGATAGGTATAACAGTGTAATTGCTTTACTACTTTCTTTGGGACAGTTCAAAACCTGATTAATAGGTCAATTTATGTTCAACTTTTGTTGTTCAGATATACTGATGTGCTATGATTTGATCTGTGGGGCACTTGTATTCTGAGTTGTTTTTTAAAGGTGGTTGACAAACTATCTTGAGTGTGCCATATAATAGTAAATTATTTAGGAAGATAATTACCTTCCTTGTATTTTTTAGCAGAATTTTAATATCTATATTTATAGTGTTTTTATTATGGGGTTAGATTCTTCAGATGAATAAGTTAAGTGGCTGTTTTAGGTAGGTTTAGAATAACTTCTCTTAAGCCCAGTCTCCTATAGAACAGAGGTAGATGTGAGTTCTTTGAATGCTTTACAAGCAGAGCACCAAACTAGACTGTTTTTATTTTCTGAAGATGAGGCTTTTTGAATTTGGAAGGCTTGATAAGTCATTAGAAGAGTGGCCACATAGTGATTTTTTTTTTGTAGAGCAACTTAATTAAGATAGATACCAAGATTAAAATAGACATGAAAATGAAGGTTTTGTTTGTGCTTACAGGTAGTGCCTATTAAATGAATAATTGAATGCCTGAAATATATTTTGTGTAAAATTATTTTAGGAACTCGGTTAGTTTTTACTCCTTCAGAGCACAGTATAAAGATTATTTTTTATCAATCTAGTATTTCTTGAAGGTCCATTATTTTGACAGGGAGAGAGAGTGTGGGTGTGGGTAGGTGGGTGGGTTTAGTACAGAATGATAAAGACTGTGCCCTCAAGAAGCTTACAGTCTAGACTTAGATGTTAACCTTTTTTTCCATCTCATGAACCACCTTGGCAGCATGTAGAAACCCATGGGACCTTCTTAGAATAATGTTAATACATAGTATATTACAGAGAGAACTGAAGATTACTGAAAATGAATTTTTTTTTCTCATATAAGCTTACTGGTCCTGGAATCTGCCCATGGACCTAAGTTTACATGTCCTGCCTTAGATGTATGTTATTCTTTTTTCCAAATGAAACAGCAGATGATACAAGACCTCACTATGGTGAATGACAAAGAAGCAGCACTGCCCAAACAGTGGGGAAGAGTGTTGACTTGGAGTCAGGAGGGCCTGAATTCAAATATTACTTCAGGTACTTACCAGCTGTTTCACCATGGGCAAGTCAGTTAACTGCTCTTTGACTCGGCTTCCTCATCTATAAAATGAGGAAAATAATAGCTCCAATCTCTGGGTTATTTTGAGGATCAAGTGAGATGATATTTGTAAAGTGCTGCCACAGTTCCTGGCATGTAGCACATAGTAGGTGCTATATAAATGCTAGCTATTATTATTACAAATTAGTTGTTTTAGTGGCTAACAGAGAGACAGACTCTCAATCTGTATTTTGCTCCACAACTAGATAAATTTCATCTTGAAAGGAGGTCTCCATTATTTTTAGAGATCTCTTGCCCCACCAAGATATTCTGATGGGATTATCTACAAAAAAAAAACCATTCTCACTGGAACAGGTCTGATTTTTGTAACTTCTGAGACCCCAAGGTTAAATTATTCTCATCCAAATCTCCTGACATCCTGTCACTATTGCTCCCATCTCCCAAATGAGGAAAGTGTCTGAGCAGCCCCACCTGATAGGCTCCTTGAGCCACTGGTGATATCACTCTAAGCCTGTGTAAAAACCTGCATCTCTTTTGTTTCTTGGCTTTGCTAGCCACCTGGCAGTTGCCCCATCAGCTGATACTAATTAAACTTTTTAATCTTCTGGCTTTGTCTTAATTTATTGACCTCCAGTCAGAGGTATCAAGGTGGGTGGAATTACTCTCCTGTTGAGAAGCCTTGCAGAAAGTGGGATTTGAGCTGGGGCTTCAAGGAAACCAGGAAGTGGAGAGAAGTCAGATATGCTTTAGGCTTGGGGCAACAGTCTTTGAAAAATCAATGAGTATTTAAGTACTTACTGTATGCCAGGTTCTGTGCCTAAGGACAGATATAAATATGAATAAATATGAACAAGACATGATGAATTCCAGACCAGAGGAATGTAGCTAGTGGGAAATGAAGACATGACTGGCTTGGGGAGCCCTCTTTACAAATGGAGGTTTTCCAGAGGAGTTATTTGCTCTGCTCTCCCTTCCTCCAGTTGGAGGTGCAGAAAGTCCTAATGAGGCACAAGTACCAAAGCTAATGAAGTCTGGCCAGACCATGAATTTCCTGGTCATGAAGTTTCCTGGGGCCATCCATGTTGGAATCCAGCCCAAGGGAGATAGAAGGTGTTACATACAAGGATTAACAAGTCTAGTTTAACTGGATCAAAAGAGGCAAGTGTGAATAGGAGAAAAGTGTCAGAGGACTGGAAAGGTAGGGAAGAGCATTTTATATTTGATCTTAGAGGTAATAGGGAGCCCCTGGCGATTTTTGAGTTGGGAGGAGTGACATGTGCTTTAGGAAAGTAACTTTCAGAACTGAGTGTAGATAGGTATGGGAAGGGGAAAGGGACAAGCATTTATTAAGCACCTGCTGTATGCCAGGCACTGTTTTTAACAGATATTATCATTTGATCCTCAGAACAACAATAGCCACCTTGTGAGGTAGTTCTGTTATGATCTCCCTTTTATAGATGAGAAAACTGAGGCAGGAATGTTCAGTGACTTGTCCAGGGTCACAGCACATGTGTAAGTGTTTGAGTTAAAATTTGAACTTGGGTCTTGCTGACTCCAGGTCCAGTGTTCTATCTACTGTGTCACCCAGCTGTCTAGGAATAAGAGACCAGGCTTGATCCAGATCAAGAGTGACGGGGGGGGGGGAGAAGAACAAAGAAAAAAGTGCACAGCAGAGAATGAAAGAAAACTAACAAGGAAACAAAGAAAAGGTGGACAGCTCTCAACACAACTTTGTAGTATTTCTTCTGTAGACCTTCTTGAAATGGAAACTTACTACTTTATATTTTGAATCCTCTCGTGTTCTGCTGTGCACATATTTTTTTTCTTATTATGTATTTAGGTTTCAGTATTTAAGTTTATAATGTTTCTTTTCTTATTGTATATTTAAGTTTCAGTAATAAAGGAAAAGACTGACCCAGAACTATCTAGCTTGTCTTCTGACTTTGCATCCTGTTGTGCTCTCTTGGAATGAGATACAGCAATTAGCCCTCAAGATGCGTTCATTCAGAATGCTGGGGAACCCAGTCATTTGGGTAGTTTATTGGCCAGTTGCTCGAACTATCCTTTCTCGATAGTTTAGAAATAAGATGTGCAGTTCATTTCTCATGGAATCCTTGCAGTAGTAGACCAGTCACACAGCACTTCCTGGTTAAAATCATCTTTTAGCAGAGGCCTGACGCTGCCATTCTGCTGCTGAAGAATCTTCAATCGTTCCTTGTCCAACTGCTTAGCTTGGCACTGAAAACATTTAACAAGGTGATTCTTTTAAACATTTCACAGCATACCTTTCATACATTGAGCTTGGTCAAACTGGTTTCTTCTCTGTCTGTCCAAAACAGCATTCCATTTCCTGCTCCTGGGACTTTGCAGCTCTCAGCCTATGGTGCCTGGAGTACTTAAGGATGAATCTTACCTCCACTTCTTCTTAATCCTGGATACTTCCTCCTTTTCAAATTACTTAGTTGTTCATGTGTCTTAGTATCACTTAGTGAAGGGCAAGGCCTGTTTTTGTTTTTCTCTTTGTAACTCTAGTATTAGCATACAGTACCTTGTACATAGAAGGCAGAGGAATTTGTAGGTTCAGACATCTGTATAGGTAATGTTGTTTTAATATCTTGATCATGCTTGTCTGAAAAAGTAAGTTTGACAATAGGAATTTTCTGATGACTTCACTTACAGAACTTCAGGCTGGAATGCATTTAGCTTCCTTTAAGACTTGGTTCAACTTTTTACTTTACAGGCCTCTTCCTACTAGAAACCATGTACTTTGCCTCCTCAGATTATCTGATATTTACTTCTTTATATACCTGTATTCTCTATTCTCTTGATGACTTGAGTGTTTTTTTTTTTTGTTTTTTGAATATAAGCTTGTACTGACCCCCTTCCCTCAAAAAACAAAAACAGTGTCTTGTATTCAATTTGTGTTGTTAATAGGTTTTCCTTTGTTTAATGTGCTATTTGATATTTTGGCTTTTGATACAAATTTAAGTTACTGGATAACTGTTTTCTCAGGTCACATTTGCATGCTGGACTGTTAGGTATAGAATTCCAGTAATGGGCACAATTTAAAAATTGTTGCAGAATTTCCATTTGGTGATGTAAAAACATTTTCCAGGGGGCAATCTGTAAATTTGGATATGGCATTAAAACTTTCTAACCACTTTTTACATGTTCTGTTGTATATAATCAGTGTGTGATAATGCTTTTTTTAAATATATTGTTTCAAGCCCTTTTGGAAAATAGTAACTGCTTAGACCAGCAGCACTTTTTTTTTTTTTTAGTGTTATCATCTGGTTAAATAAATTTTCTTTCACAGATAACACTAAAATTTTTAGCTCAGGTTGTTGTGAAAAGGTTATGATACAACCTAGTAATCCTATCCAGGTGATTTTTTTTCCCCCCAGCTAATTGCTTAATTCTGTTCAATCATCAGAACTCATTTGAAACCTGTCAAAAATAAACATTTACCTAAGCTCTTTTTTTAAACAAAAAAGAAATTTGGTTTTATTGATGTGTTTTATTTTTAATTTTACAGTCATTTTTCATCTTCTCCAACTTTGAACCATCCCTTTTGGCAAATGAAAACAAAAGCATTTGAAATGGTGACAGTATCTAACAATACACGTAATATTCTACTAGCCCCTCCTCCCCTTTTCTGCTTTAAGGGAAGAGATATGCTGCATTATTTTACATATTTGAATTGAATTTCCTTTTTGGTGATCTTCTTTCATTTGCATTATAGATATAGGATCCTAGGTTTAGAAAGACCTCAGAGACCATGTAGTATGACATTGTCAATTTATCAGTGAGGAGATAGACCTAGGGATGTTAAGGGACTTTTCCCCCAAGGTCATAAAGATGGAATTCAAACTTGAGGTCTTCTAGAGTAAATAATCTCCACTATGTTTTTCTCTCTTTGTTCCTCTTATTTTGCTTTACTCGTTCAAATAAATGTCTATACATTTTTCTGAATCCTTTTCTTTCTCTCTAAAATAAAAACAAACTAGACCTATGATTTCATTGTAAGAGGGAATGCCTGATGAGGAAATTATCTCCAACAATGCATATTGCTACTTGCTCAAAATTTATAGTCTCAGAAAGCTGCCTGTGACACTGAGAGCAGAGATGAAGTATTTGCTAGGGATTTGTAAATATTTCAGAGTTGTCACTTCGTCCTTTTCTGAAATTTTCTGTCATTATCTAGTATATCACTATTCTAACAGTTATCTAGGCTTGAACCTCATTGTCATTCTCCTTTCTCACACTCCTTCCTCTTATTCAGTCTGTCGCAAAATCTTGTAGGATCCATCTTAACATGAAAAATGGGGAGTCTGTCTAAATGATCTCTCTGTTCCAGGTCATCCTCCACTCAGATGCTAAAGTGATTTTCTCTCATACCAAGTTAATACCTCTCCTCCTCCCCCCTTAACCCCCTATTTTCCAGTGGCTATCTTATTACCCTCTAGGAATATAAAATGTTCTTTGTCATTTAAATCCCATCACAGTTTGATCCTTACATACATTTCCAGCTTTATACTTAGGACTAGTCTTGTGGATATTCCTTGAACACAATTCTCATCTCCTGACTACCTTTAGTGCCTTTTTAGTGACTGTCTCTCATACCTGGAATGTTCTCCCTCCTAATTTCTGTTTCCTTGGTTTTCTTAAGGCCTCAGTTCAAATCTCACCTTCCAGGAGAGATCTTTCCCATTCTTGCTAATCTTTCCCCAATGCCCTCCCTCTAGTTTGTACATAGGTGATTCTGTGTTGTCTCCATCATAATATGATCTCTGAAAGCAGTAACTCTTGAAAAGGCTTTTCCTTGTATCTCCAGAACTTAAAATAAATGCTCCTCGTCTAATAGGGTGGTGGTGATAGTTGGTAATTATTGTTGTTTTAAAGTTTTTCTTTCTTCTCCCATCCTGTTTCTGTCTTTGTATCTGAAAAATTTTCCCTTCTCATCTCCCATATTTGCTCTCTCTAATCTCTCTTATGACTAAATATATTAGAATTTTGTATAAAGCCAAAGTATCAAAGTCCAGAAGGAAATTCTCAGAGATGGGGGAGGCTCTCTCTTTAAGCACTAAGCTTTAAGTTTAGTCAGCCAACAAATACTTATGTCCTTGACCCTGTGCTAAGCTCTGGAGATACAAAGAATGGTAAAACCTCATCATGCCCTTTGGGAGCTCCTATTCTATTGGGGACACAACATGTAAATTACAGGGTACATATAAGATGTATCCAGTGTAGGAGGAAGATAGTATCTAAGGAGAAGGTACTGGCAGATGGGAGAGGTCTTGAGAAAAGCCTTTTGTAGAAGGTAGGATTTGAGTGAGTATTACAAAAGCCAGAAAAAGCAAGCAGTGGAGGGGAGAAATAGTGCACATGCATGTGAGAGTACACGGGGGCATTCTATGACTTATTTTGGTGTCTTGGAGACTTTCTGCTGTTTATTTCTCAGCTGTTTTTTTTCTTTCATTAAGGCTTCAAAATAACTGATATAACAAGCGAGGAGTTGAGACATTACTGTTCATCATCGTTACTACCACTACATTCTAAAATAAATATTTTATTGATAACTTCCCTTTTACATCCCTGTCACTTCCCATTAACCCAAATTTGCCTCCATTTGGTACCTTCTGTAACATAGAAGGATAAAACAAAACAAGAAAAAACATTTGTTAGGTTCTACAATTGCTGCCTGAGTTTGTATTTATAGTCTCCCACTTCCCTGCTGAGAAGGGGGAGAGGAGAGGTGATATTTGATTATCAGGCCTCTGTACTGAGCTGATAAGAGTTCTGATAATGTTTCAATGTTTTTTTTTTAAAACTGTTCTTTGTACAGCTTTGTCAGTTTGTTTTTCCAAATTTGTCTGAATTTATCATTTCTTAAAACACATTAATATATAAAATATTAATTACTTAAAACACCCCCTAAGTGATAATCATCCATTTTGTTTCCATTCTTTGCTGTCACAAGAGTGCTACTACAATATTTTTGTATATAATATACAGATTTTGTTAATATGTATTATATTATTATATTGATATATTAATATATAATATATAAATGCTTATATATAAATATATTCTATATTAATTGTATAATTATTACATATTAGCAAATATTTTACATGTTACCTTCACATAATACTAGACATTTTTGTATGTATATGGTCTTTATTTCTCTTTGCCTGGAGGTATATGCCTGTTAATATTAGTGCTACCAGGTCAAAGAATATGTACAGTGTAGTGACTTCAAAGAATATGTATAGTCTAGTGACTTTTTTTTTTTAAGTAATTGGGGTTAAGTAACCAGTTATTTCTGAGTGTGGTGCTAAGTGTCTGAGCCTGGATTAGATCCCAGGTCATCCTGACTCTGGGGCCAGTGCTCTTACTCACTGTGCTACCTGGCCGCCCCTAGTCTAGTGACTTCTAAAATAGTTCCAAGTTCAGATCAGTTCAGAGTTCCACCAGCATCATATGTCTTCCCACAGCTATCATTTACAGTGTTTCTGTCTTTCCCTGCCTTTTGTCCTCCCTGCCAAAGTGGTAGATATACTCATAGTTTTGATTTCTGTTTTTCTTATTTGTGTTTTTGCAGTATTCTTTCATGCTTATTGAATGTTTGCATTTCTTGTAAATTTTAAAAACTATATCCTTTGACCACTTGTCTATTAGAAAATTGCTCTCACTTCTATATCAGTTCCGGTATATTTTGGATATTGGATCCTAACAGATATTTGATATGAATTTTTTCTCAATTGACATCACTTCTTATTCTGAGTGCATTTGATTTAGTTTGTACTAAAGGTTTTTTAAAAAAACAATAATGGAAATTCTTTTATGACCACATTTATGTCTTTGAGAATTCTCCTTCTAGTGCCAAGGTACCTCCTTTCATTTTCTTTTCTTTTAAAAAAAGATAATGACTTTTTATCTTAAGTTAAATGTCAGTTTTTATCTTTTTGTAATTGCTAGTTAGATACTAGTTAGTATATATACTAACTAGTATATACCAGCTCAGAATGCTTTACCACAGCACAGGTTAGGCACAAATAGTCCCCGTGAACGTTGGGGTAGATTTTCTAAACTTTCCATCTTGGATATCTTTTGAGCTACTTCACTTTGGCTTTGCTCATAGAGCATAGCACCTTCTCTGATGTCGGCACGCCATGCTGAGCAGTCCTGTATCAGTGTCTCCCATCACACAATTTCACAATTCTTAAGAGTGACCTTGAGAGTGTCCCTGTATTGCTTTTTCTGAACACCATGTGAGTGCTTGCCTGTGTGAGTTCTCCATAAAAGTCTTTTAGGTAAACATACATGGCTAGCCCATCAGAGTTGTGCTCCCTGCAGTAGAGTTTGAATGTTTGGTAGCTTAGTTTGAGAAAGGACCTCAGTATTTGGTATCTTGTCCTGCCAGGTGATCATCAGAACCTTCCTAAGACGATTCACATGGAAACGATTGTTTCCTGGCATGGCACTGGTAGACTATCCAGGTTTCACAGGCACACAACGGCTCTGTAGACCTTCCCCATACTTTTTTTGGGAGCTTCCCAAATGCTAGCTAGCTCTGGCAATGCATGCGTCAACCTCATAATCAGTGTGGAAAGTATACTACCAAGGTAAGTAAGCTTACACACAATATTCAGAACTTAATCATTTGCTGTAACTGACAATTCCTTTTATGGATGGTGTGGTACTGGCTGATGGAGCACCTGTGTTTTCTTGGTATTAATTGTTTGGTTGGACAACTCCAGGAGAAACGCCAGGAGCAGAACAGAGGTTTCAATACAAGCTTGTAGATCTTACCAAGCCCTTTGATAATGTTAGTTTCAGGGGCTTATGAAAAATGTCAAAATTTGGTTGCTGGAGAAGTTCATCAGTATTATATGTCAGTTTCACAATGGTCTCCCTTAGGGTCTTTGAATTCCCTGCATTGTGCCACCCCAGGTTCTGGGTAATGGACAATACTCTCATGCTTTCCAAGTCACTGATGGAGTGAAACAAGTCTGTGAGCTTGCTACCCTGCTTTTTAGCATGATATTCTCCAGCTATGTTGTCAAAGGCCTTCAAAGAGGATAAAGACTGTGTCAAGGTTAGCTGCCACACTGATGGTGAATTGTTCAACTTGAAAAGGCCACAAGCTAAGATTAGAGTAGAGGGAGTGTTGGTGTATGATTTTTTTTGTTTGCAGGTGCTTGTGCACTCAATGCAGCCTCTGAAGCTGAGATGCAGCAAAGTACAGATCGATTCTCTGCTGCTTGTTCTCTCCCCCACCCCGAAGTTAATGGTATTTTATTTTTCCAATCATTCCAATTCCAAAGATAGTTTTCAACATTCACTTTTATAAGATTTTGATTTCCAAATTTTTTTCTTCCCCCCTCCCGAAGATATGAAAAGCAGTCTGATATAGGTTATACATGTACAATCATATTAAATCACATTAATCATCTTGTGAAAGTGCTGCTTGTTCTTGAATATTTGTTATTTGATATTTGGCTATCCTGTTTGCTTCTTGGTCTTGTTTACCTACACTGTTTCATTGATGAATTTTTCTGCTTTTTAAACCAGTACCAAGTAGATTTTATGATTATTATTTTATAATATAATTTGAGATCTGTCGATTCTTCATTTGAGATCTGTCAATTCTTTGTACTACTTCTTATTTCTTTTGAGTTTCTTGACTTTTTGTTCTAGATAAATTTCATAGTTTATTTCCATAAAACAATCCTTTGGTGTAATTAGATTGATATGGTACTGAACCTATCCATTAGTTTAGGTATTATCATTTTTATTATATAATCTTTCTAGTTATTTGTTTCCCTTTATTTTTGTAAAGAGTTCTTTTGTGATCATAATGAAGACCATAATGTGTTTTGGTAGGTTAGCTACCAGAATTCATTTGTGTTATTATGAATGCCATTTCTTTTTCTATTCCTTCTCCTAGGCTTTGTTGATTACCAATGAGACAGTAAGCATTTATTAAGTACTTTACTATCTTGAGGCACTGTGCTAATCATTGGGGATTCATGGAAAGGCAACAGACAGTCAAAGTTGGGGGGGGGAGAAGAGAATTCAAGCAAACAAATATGTACAAACAAGCTATATACAAGACATAGAGGAAATAATTAGTAAAGGAAATCATTAGGATTAAGAGGGATTCCTAGAGAAGGTAGGATTTTAGCTGGGACTTTTTTTAAGGGAAAGATGAATGCCATGGGGGTGTGGTGGGGTAGAGTAGTGAGGAGTGTTATTGTTAATTTTTTGAAGTTCAGAATTCATGTATTTATTTTTAGTTTTCAACATTCATTTCCACAAGCTTTTGAGTTCCAGATTTTCTATCTCTCCCCTACCCCCCCACCCCAAGATGACAAGGATACTGATTACTCCTTCCCTCAGTCTGTCCTCTCATATATCTCCCCTTATCCCTTCCCCGTTACTTTCTTGTGGGGCAAGATGGATTTCTATACCCCGTTGCCTGTATATCTTATTTCCCAGTTGCATGTAACAACAGTTATTTAGCATTTGTTTTTAAAACTTTGATTTCCAGATTCCCTCCCTTCTTCCCAATCCTCACCCATCCCCACTGGGAAGACAAGCAATTCAACAATATAGATGTGTAGTTATGTGAAATATTTCCATAGTAGTCATGTTGTGAAAGGCTAACTATTTTTCCCTCCATCTTATCCCACCCCTCATTTATTCTGTTTTCTCCTTTGACACTGTCTCTTTTCAAAAGTGTTTGCTTCTAACTACCCCTTTCCCCCAATCTGCCCTTCTTTGTATTATCCCCCCTCTTATCCCCTTCCCCCTACTTTCCTGTAGGGTAAGATATTCAAATGAGTGTGTTATTTCCTCCTTAAACCAAATCCAGTCAGAGTAAGGTTGACTCATTCCTTTTTCACCTCCCTGCTCTTCCCCTCCATTGTAATAGCTTTTTCTTGCCTCTTTTATGTGAGATAATTTACCCAATTCTATCTCTTCCTTTCTCCTTCTCCTAATATAGTCCTCTTCACCTCTTAATTTTATTTTTTAGATATCATCCCTTCATATTTAACTTACCCTGTGCCCTCTATGTATACATGTACACATATCCACCTATATACATACATACATATACCCTTCAACTGTACTGAGAAAAGTCTCATTAGTTACAAATAGCATCTTTTCATGTAGGAATATAAACAAAACAGTTCAACTTTAATAAGTTTCTTAGGATTTCTCTTTCCTGTTTACCTTTTCATGCTTCTCTTGATTCTTGTATTTGAAAGTCAAATTTTCTGTTCAGCTCTGGTCTTTTCATCAAGAATACTTGAAAGTCCTCTATTTCATTGAATTGGCCATATTTTCTCCTGAAGTTTTGCTGAGTTAGATGATTCTTGGTTTTTTTTTTTTTTTGATAGAGAAATGTATCTTACTATATGAGGAAGTAAAAAGGGACAGGGATAATAGAAGGAGGAAGGGGAACTGATGATCTCCCTGTTTTTCCCCTCCCCACCTCCCCAAAATAGCAGTCCACCAAGATATCCCCTCCTCTTATTTCCCAATTACATGTAAAATAGTATTAATAATAGGATATATATTTTTTTAAACATTTGGTTTTAAAACTTTGAATTCCAGATTCATTCCCTTCCACCCTTGTCACCCATCCTTACTGGGAAGATAAGCAATTTAATATAGGTTGTACATTGATTCTTGGTTTTAATCCTAGCTCCTTTGACCTCTGGAATATCATATAACAAGCCCTTCAGTCCCTTAATGTAGAACCTGCTAGATCTTGTGTTACCCTCATCGTATTTCCACAATACTCGAGTTGTTTCTTTCTGGCTGCTTAATAGTTATTTCTTCTTTGACCTGGGAACTCTGGAATCTGGCTATAATATTCCTAGGGTATTGGGATCTCTTTCAAGAGGCTATCTTTCAGCTTCTATTTTACTCTCTGATTCTAGAATATCAGGACAATTTTCTTTAATAATTTCTTGAAAGATGATGCCTAAGCTCTTTGTTTGATCATGGCTTTCAGGTAGTCTAGTAATTTTAAAATTTTCTCTCCTGAATCTATTTTCTAGGTCAGTGATTTTTCCAAGGAGATAGTTCACATTGCCTTCTCTTCTTTAATTCTTTTGGATCATTTTTATAATATCTTGATTTCTCATAAAGTCATTATCTTCTATTTACTCCAGTCGAATTTTGAAGGAATTATTTTCTTCAGTGAGCTTTTGAGATTCTTTTTCCATCTGGCAAATTCAGCTTTTTAAGGCATTCTTCTCCTTATTGACTTTTTGGACCTCTTTTGCCATTTGGGTTAGTTTATTTTTTAAGGTGTTATTTTCTTCAGTATTTTTTGGGGTTTCCTTTAACAAGCTGTTGACTTGTTTTTCATTATTTTCCTGCATCACTCTCATTTCTCTTCAGTTTTTCCTTTGCTTCTCTTACTTGATTTTCAAAATCCTTCTTGAGCTCCTCCATGGCCTCCAACCAATTCATATTTTTCTTGGAGGCTTTTGATGCAGGAATTTTGACTTTGTTGTCTTCTTCTGATTCTATGTTTTAATCTTCTTTATCACCAAAAAAGATTCTGTAGTCTGTTTTCTCTTCCTCTGTTTGCTCATCTTCCCAGTCAGATACTTCACTTTTGAGTCTTTGCTACAGTAGAACTCAACTTCTGGAGTGGAGAGTTCTGTGTTCCTAATTTCTGGGGTTTTGCACAGCTGTTGTCATAGCTTCTTCTAGGCACCTGCCTCAGAAATGTGAGGAGGAAAGCCTCTCCACAGCCACCATAAGCTCTGCCACGCCAGTGCTCCTCACCCCAAGACCACCACCTAAGACTGTGACCCAGATCCAGGCATCAAGGCAAGAGAATCTTGCTTGAGCACCAGCAGAGATATTCCTGTAATGCCCCCTGGTTAGCTGATTGGTCCCCTCACCTTTTGTGGGCCTGGAGCACAGGAAGCAGCCCCCCCCCTCTGCTTCCCTGGGGGTAGGGGCTGGACTATGCTCTTCTCTCACCCAGTTCCAGCAGAGTTTCCCCACTAGCTTTTTACTTTCTTTTTGACATTTATGGGTTGAGAAGTCTGGGAACCACTACAGCTGCCAGTGATTTGATCCCCTGAGGGGTGTTCTGGTTGGCCTGAGGTGCCAGTGAAGCCCAGGTAGGACTGTTCTCTGCTCCCAGACTGGTGCAGTAGACCCTTCCTGTCGATTTTACAGGCTGTCCTCAGCTGGAGACATATTTCATTGTCGTTTTGTGGGTTCTGTAGCTCTAAAATTTGTTTACAGTAATTTTTTTACAGGTATTTGAGGTAATTGGGGAGGAGCTCAAGTAAGTTCTTGCTTTTACCGGTCCATCTTGTCTCCACCCCCAAGTGGTATTTTTAAATTAAATTTTAATTTAAAAAAAAATAGTAAAAATATTTTTAATGAGAAATTTTCAATTGATTTTTTTCATCAGATTTCTGTTGAAAATGATTATATCATCTGAGGTACAGATACATTTTTGCCTTTTATCTGATGTTTATTCAATTTCTTTTATCTTTTATTGCTATAGTTTTGATTTCTATATGACAAAATAGCAGTGAACGTTCTCGTTGTTACTTGTTTAACTCTTCATAACCCCTTTTGAGTGTTTCTTGGCAAAGATACTGGAGTGGTTTTTCATTTCCTTCTCTAGCTCATTTTACAGATGAGGAAACTGAGGCAAACAGGGTTAAGTGACTTGCCCAGAGTCATGAAGATAGTAGGTGTCTGAGGCCTGATTTGAATTCAGGAAGATGAGTCTGACTTAAGACCTGGTCCTCTTGACCATTGTGCCACCTAGCTTTGCCCTTAATCTTGGAAAGGTTTCTAGTGCTTCTACATTACACCTAGTGCTGCGCTTGGTATTAGAGACTTTCTTGCTAAGGAAAGATCTATTTTGTTCTTGTGTTTCCTTAGTGTTTTTAATAAAAATAAACTATTTCATTGAAGGCTTTTTCTGTACTTCTTCAAAATACTTCTGTTATTTTTATTATTACTATGTTATAGTGAGGTCACTTCTAACTCTAAAATTCAGATTGTTTTCATTCCTGATATATCTAACCTAGTTGTAGTGAATATTTTAAAACTATTTCTGAAGGCTTTTTTAGTGCTGGCTTTCATCATTTAATATCTCCATGACTGTTAGTCCAGTCACTTACTCTTATCTACCCTCAGTTTCTCCTATAATATGGATAATCATACCTGCCTTGCTTGTATCATAGGTTTGTTGTGAGGCTTAAATGAGAGAATATATGTGTAAAGCGCTTAAAATTGTTAAAACCTACAGAAATTAATGGGGTGATAAAACTTTGAAACTTACATTCTCTTCTCTTTGACCTTGCCAATATTCATCAATTTTCTTCTGCCTTTTCACCTTCACTTATTCTACATCTCTGAATTTTTTTTTTGCGGGGGTGGGGTTTCTTGGCTTATATTATTTGTCTGATTTTATCAGTCTTAGACCATGATATAGATGAAAGAATCTAATCTGAAAGCTGTTCCTTCCATATCTTCCTCTACCACTAGCATTTTTCAGTGTCATGGGAATCTTGCATTTATATATTATACACATATAGTGTATCTGTATGTTAATATAAAACAGAATCCATTTGATTCACTAATTCAACAAGTGTTTTGGTGGAGCACACCCCAAATTTTGGTATGGAATGTTAGCTCAGATTTCTAAGCACTTCCAGTTTAAAAAAGCAAAACAGTACTCTAGCACTTTGTACATTAACAAATATATTGAAGAAAAGTAGTAGTGTAGAGATTATCTACCTTTTATGGAAATGAAAACCAAAGCTTAGATAAGGTGAAGTGTTCAATTATTGGACTTAAAACCTTGGTCTTTTGACTTAAGTGTTTATACTGTGCATTGTTAATTTCTATAAAATCTGCAATGTAATATTTCCAGTCACATAATAAAAACCACAGTTTTTTTGGGAATGTGGGGTTAAGAATACAACATAATACTTTGTCAAAGATGTACACAAAAAAAGATAGAAACTTAAAATGGTAGCACAGTTTTATCTATGCTAAAAATGTTTTAAGAAATAATTGCTATAATAAATAGTGGCAGGGTCCATGCTCTTGGGATGCTGATAGACTTTTGCCCTGGTTTTAGGCAGACTGTAACCCCTGCACCAGGGCTAGCTGCTGTGGCAGAAGATGGTGAAGTACACTAGCCTTCAGCTTGCAACTCCTATGGCCCTGGAAGAGATAATAAAAAATATGGTACTCTAACTTGACAAAGACCTTATGCATGTTGGAAGGTTTACGGCTTGGGAGTTACAGTGCATTGAGGCAGTTTGCTTCATTCTTACTGCTGGAAGAAATCCTGCAGAAGTAAACTTGAAATCCTTAAGCTCATCATTAGTACAAATTGATATTTTTGAAATGGGCCTGATAGTAGAACTGATTGTATTTCAGAAGTATCATGAGAGTATATATCACTATTTTAACATCATTTAGGTTAGAAGGAAATACACCAATCTTCACTAGAGAATACATATGCCTACTGTTTGTCCAGACATAGTATGTAAAATGAAGTTCACATTTCCTACATAAACCTCTCTTTATTTCATTATATATATATATATATATATATATATATATATATATATATATATATATATATAATTTTTTTTTTTTTGCCTTTTTGGAGGTAGGATGGCTGGGCAGTTGGGGTTAAGTGACTTGCCCAAGGTCACACAGCTAGTAAATGTTAAGTGTCTGAGGCTGGATTTGAACTCAGGTCCTCCTGACTCCAGGACTAGTGTTCCTATTCATTGCATAAACCTAGCTGCCCTGTAAACCTCTTTAAAAAAATTTGAAACATTTGTCAAGGTCACAACAAAGAAATTTTAATTTAAAAAAATGAATCCCAACCTTTTGCTAGTTTACACCCTATTCTTTGAGTTGAAGATAGTTGACCTTCCCTTTCTGGAAGTAATTGAACTTAATTTAAAAAATTGAAGTGAATTCAGGGTGTGGAGTTTATACTTAATAATTTTAGAATTTAGAATGATATAGTTTCATTTACAGAATCCTTCTTAGATTCTTGAATCTAAGTCAGAATTTTGAGCAATGATTGTATAGGTATTACCTAAAATTTTAAACTATTATATTTAATAACAAAAATAAAATGTGGGCATAAACAGGGTTGTGGCATTTGAGTATGAACACTTTCACTTTCCTCCCAAATTGAGAATCATTGATTGATTCTGGTTGAGACTCCCCATTAATCATTAAATTATTATTTGGCTTTTTAATACTGTAATTTCTATTTGAGAAATGAGAAAAGTATAATGTATGGAGAACTGGCCTTGAAACTGGGAAGACACTGAGCAGCTCAAAAACTTGAAGTTTCAGAGGAGAGACTGAATCTCTTGTACTATTGAAATTCCAAGTTTGTTTTTTTTTTTCCCTGTTAGGAAATGTTTTCATCATAACCAAGGTTAGAAAAGGCTGTTGGGCATAGAAAGATCTGTCTTACCAAGTGAATAGCTTTGAATGTGCTAAAGTTCAATAATTTTCTTCGGATCCCTTTAAAAATCACAGCATTTTAAGAGTGGGAAGGGAACTCTGAGGCCATTGCAGAGGCCTCTGAGAATGCCAGACCTGTACTTGAACAAGGTCCTTCCTTACTAGGTTCAGGTTAAATCCCTCTGCTTTTGCCTGAAGATTTCCATTTGGAGGGAGGAACAGTTTTATTACCTTCGGAGGCAGCCTTGTCTAGTTTTAGGTGGCTTACATTGTTAAGGAACCTTTTCCTGATACCAAGCCTAAATTGTCTTCTTTGCAATTTCTACCTAGTTCTGCCCTCTGAGGCCAAGCAGAACAAATCTATTCTCTCTTTATGACATACCTTCATATATTTTTAAGATGGCTATCTACTCCCAGTGATAGATATATAACTGAAAAGTGATTTTAAATAGAATGGAATTTACTTTTTTTTTTGGTAGGCAAGGTTTTTAGGTTCACATGACTTGAGTGAATAACAACTAATTCAGTTGGGCACATTGATTGAGGAAGCATGCGAATTATATACATTCTCAATCCCTCATTAACTCACAGTCACATTTCCCCATAGAAGCTGTTTTGAAACTCTCCTCTATCCTGTCAGAGGACCACTTATTCTTCATCGCAAAGCTGCTTGATGTCTTACTTATCTCAGTTCTTTTCTCTTTTACTAAAATCAGTCTCTTTTACTTGTGTCCTTGATCCTATCACTTAGTTTCATCTGACAGGTTGTTCCCATAATCATGAGTATTTAATCTGCCTTTCCTTATTTCTCTTCTCCTCCCTCAAATACCTGTAGGTCTCTCCCCTTTTTTTAGGTAGTTGGGGTTAGGTGACTTGCCTCAGGGTCATGCAGCTAGTACATATCGGAGGTCGATTTTGAACTCAGGTCCTCCTGACTCCAGGGCCAGTGCTCTATCCACTGTGCCACCTCGCTGCCCCTTCCCCTACTTTTAATCTTATCCTCTTACTCTCAAAGACTCCTAGGAAAAACTGATGCAGCCTTTTGCCTCCATTTCTTCTTAAACTTCTCCACCATTTGCAATCTTGTTTGTGATTTAATCCGTCAACTTAAACTACTCTTTCCAAAATTAGCAATGCCTTTAATTGCCATAAATGACCTTTTTTCAGTCCTCCTTTACTATACTTATCTCTGAAACAATGATAGCCAGTATTTATATAGCACTTTAAGGTTTGCAAAATGCTTCATGTGTGTTGTATCATTTTGATCCTCATAACAGTTCTTTGAGGTAGCTGCTGTTATCACTGTTTTACAGATGATAAAACTGAAGTCAAAGGAGGTTGTGACTAGTATAAGGATCACCCAGACAGTGAGTGTTGGCAGAAATGAAGATGTGTTACCTACCTTACAGGGTTCTTGTGAGCATCAAATTAAATGAGAAAACATTTGAAGTGCCTTGAAAATCTAAAAATGCTATAGAAATATTTCTGATTCTTATTCTCACAGAAGCATTTGATGCTGTTGATTATCTTCTTTTCCTGGGTAACTTTTTCCTTTCTGGGTCTGTTGGTTCTCCTCTAGAATGCTTGGATGCCTCTCAGATTCCTTGACTTACAAGGTACTATCCTGGTCCCTCCTCTCTTCTTACATCCTCTCAGTCATCTTAACAGATCCCTTGGGTTTAGTTATTATATCTATGCCAGGTATTCCCAGGCCTATTAAACCAGCCTTTTCTGCTGACCTGTAGTAACTCATCACTAACTACATATTGAAATTTCCCACTGGATTTCCTTATGGATCTCAACCTCACCATGTCTATAACAGAACTATCCCACCCTTCCCTGCCATCTCCAATCCATCTTTCTCCCAAACTCCCTATTTTTTTTTATAGGTCATTCAAGTTTGAAACTTGAGAGTCACTCTAAGTTATGTCCCTCATGCCTCACATCCAATTCCTTGTTAAGTCTTGAGGATTCTACCTCCAGAGCATCCCTCATCCAACCCAGTGTCTTTGGCCATTTAGTTCAGGACCTCATCATCTTTCACAACAACTATATTCCAAGTAGCTTCCTAATTGGTCTGTCATACCTGTCAAATTGATATTTCTCAAGCACAGTTTGCAACTTGTTATTCCATGTTAAATTTCTCCTGGAAGTTATTGCTCAGTATGTGTCATTGTCTTCCTGTTGCCTGTTATGATTAAATACAGATTTTTTGGGGCATTTAAACCCTTCATAACTTAGCTCCAAACTATGTTTTTAGGTATATTACTCCGTTTTGTACACTCTTCAGATCAACCAAACTGGTCTTGATGTTTCTCACACGTGGCTTTTCTTCAAACTGTTCCTTATGCTTGGAATCCTTTTCTTCTCACTCTAGCCTCATAGAATCTCTCCCTTCAGAATTCAGTTCAGGTGGCACCTCTGGAGTCAGAACTTTACTCATGTCTCCCTGTAGCCCCTAGTGCTTCTTCTGTACCACTCATATTTACCTTCAAATCTACATTCTACAATGGAGAATGGGCGGGAATCATTTCACTTTAATCTTGTTTCTGTAGCACTTACTGGAGTCCCCAGCTGAACTTGTACCCTGCTCCATTATTTTTTCTCATCTTTAATCCTTTCCTGTGTACTGATAGTTCCTATATTGCACATAAAACTTGCTGAGTTGTCTTCATCCTTAAAAACACAAATGAAAGGACCAGTAGCCCTTTTCACCTTGTCGTTTCAGGTTATCAGGTTACTGTATTTCACTCCTGGACTCCTTGAGTAATTACTCTATGCTACTTTCTCAGCATCTCCTGTATCGTTTTTAAAATTTGGCTGTAGGGACCTTGTTCTCTAAAAAGTCAGTAAGGGTGCTTTTTCCTGCTCTAATTTGGTGACCTTTCTCAGTCAGCTCTACCCTGTTGTTTTCTTAGCTTTTGATACGGTTGACCACTCCTCTTGGATACCTTATTGTCTTATACTTTTGCCCTATTCCCTTTTATTACCTCTCTTCCCCATCTTCAAGGCTCACTTTAGTTTCTTGATGAAACCTTTCTTAACCCTCTTTTCACCTGTTGGTTCTCCCTTCTTTCTAATTTTCCTGGATCACTTCAAATGTCTTCCTCACCTCCTTTCTATGCATAGTTATTATGTGTGCATGTTAATATCACCTAAGACAATATTGAGGCCAATGTCTATTTCATTTTTATCTTTACAGTTCCCACCTAGCATAGTATCTTGTACATGGTAGACTCTTAATAAAGTCAACATTTATTAAGCACTAACTTAGTAATCACTGTCATAACTACTAAGGACACAAAGATAAAGATGAAATAATTGACCTCAATCAGTTTACATTCTCTTGTTTGGATTGAACTGGATTAGAGGGGAAAGAGATTTAAAGGCCAGGAGACTGCTGCATTATCTGTGTGAGGTGATGAGGGCTTGAACAAGAATGGAAAGGTGTACATACAATATTTTTAGTTTTCAACATTCATTTCTACAAGATTTTGAGTTCGAAATTTTTTCCCCATCTCTTCCACCCCAAGATGTAATATATTTGATTACCCATTCTGATTACCTCTTTCCCCAGTCTTCCCTCCCTTCTATAACTCTATTTTACCCCTTATTTTCTTGTAGGGCAAGATAGATTTCTATACCCCATTACCTGTATATCTTATTTCCCAGTTACTTGTCAAAATGATTAATAATTGTTTTTAGAACATTGAGTTACAAATTCTCTCCCTTCTTCCCTCTCCACCCAGCCTCGTTGAGAAGGCAAGCAATTCAGTATAGGTTATACATGTGTAGTTATGCAAAACACTTCCATAATAGTCATGTTATGAAAGACTGTATTTCTCTCCATCCTACCCATTTATCTGCTCTTGTGTGACCCTGCCCCTTTACAAAAGTGTTTGTTTCCAACTACTCCCTCCCCAAACCTGCCTTCCCTTCTATCATTTCCCCATCCCCCAAGCCTGTTATCCCTTTCCCCCTACTTTTTTCTGTAGGGTAAGACAAAATACCCAATTGAGTATGTATGTTAATCCCTCTTTAAGCTAAATCTGGTAAGAGTAAGGTTCACTTATTCCCTCTACTCTTCCCCCTCTTTCTCTCCATTGTAAAAGCTTTTTCTTGCCTCTTTTATGTGATATAATTTTACCCCATTCTATCTCTCCCTTTCTCCTCCCAATATCCTCTCTAACCACTTAATTTTATTTTTTAGATATCATCCCTTCATATTCAACTCACCCTGTGCCATCTATCTATCTTCCCATCTTCCTTCGAACTACCCTGATACTGATACTGAGAAAGGTCTCAAGTTACAGATGTCCATGTAGTAATGTAAACAGTTCAACCTTAATAAGTTCCTTAATATTTCTCTTTCCTGTTTACCTTTCCATGCTTCTCTTGATAGTTGTATGTGAAAGTCAGATTTTCTAGTCAGGTTTATCTTTTCATCAAAAATGCTTGAAAGCTTTCTATTTCATTGAATATCTTTATTTCCCCTGAAGTATTATACTCAGTTTTGCTGGGTAGATGATTCTTGGTTTTAGTCCTAGCTCTTTTGACCTCCAGAATATCATATTCCAAGCCCTTTAATCCCTTAATGTAGAACCTATTAGATTTTGTATTATTCTGATTGTATTTCCACAATATTTGAATTGTTTTTTTTCTGGCTGCTTACAATATTTCCTTCTTGACCTAGGAACTCTGGAATTTGACTATAATATTCCTACAGGTTTTTCTTTTGGGATCTCTTTTTTTTTTGCCTTTTTTTTGGAGGGGGGAAGGTTGGGCAGTTGGGGTTAAGTGCCCACTTGTTCTATTCTCTACTTTGATCCTGTCCCTTTTCAAAGTGGGTGCTCCTAACTTCCCTCCCCCCCAGTCTGCCCTCCCTTCTGTCATCCCCCCTCTCATCCCCTTTCTCCCTACTCTTCTGTAGGGTGATACCCTATTTAGTGTGTATGTCATTCCCTCCCTAAGCCATACTTAATGAGAATAAGGTTGACCCATTGAAAGATGGGTTTTTAAGTACATCAAAACCTTTTGAAATGGAAGAGATGTGAGGAAGATTTATTTTTAAAACATTTTTTTCTTTATTAATTTTTCTGTTTACTTTTAGTTTACAAGATTCAGTTCCACATTTCCTTGAGTTTCAAATTTTCTCTCCCTCCCTTCCTTTCCCTCACCCCCCATGATGGCATACAATCAAGTATAGGATCTGCAAATACTTTCACATTAGACATTAGGTCATAACAAAGGATTGTATCAGATGGAATGAACAGTGTTCGAAAGAGGAAACAAAACCAAAGAAAAAAAAGAAAAAGATCAGGTAGTTTGCTTCAATCTGGATTCAAACTCAGTTCTTTCTCTGCATGTAGACATCTCTCTTGAGTCTTTTGGGGTTGACTTATGTCAACCTAACTTCCCTTAGGTGCTTAATGAATTGCTTATTCGTTAATGTGTATGTGATTGTAGCAGCAAGCACCCCAAGCGTCCTCAGGGTGGCTTCCACCACAGGTTCTTGGATCTGCTTTGTTAAAGGAAAGCAACTCAAAATGGGTTAACAAGCTTACTTTAATCAGTCAGACATATATCGTTTACCTTGTTCAGGGAAAAAGGTCAGCACCCTGAACTTCAAAGTATACAGGCAGAATTATCAAGACAGAAACAGATCAAGTAGACAGATTTCCAAACTGTCCAACCATTACATCCATACCCAGTCAACATCTGGGTTTCCACATCTGGGTTTTTCAAAGCCGGGGGGGCCCTGGACAATGGCTTCCCAGAATACAGATCAAATCACAGAACATTTCTCAAAGTGAGCCCCCAAAACAAAGCCTCAAATCAGGGCTTATATAGCCTTCTCCTGGCTCAGAGAATGTACCAACCTTCTGGATCCATTGGCCAATCAAGAAGTATCTACTGAAAAACAAGCCTCCCACCCCAGACTTCAGGTGCACTTTAGCCTAGGGGCAGGGAAGATCTTCCAAATTTGCATTCCCATTACAGTGATAAAAGAGAACTTGAACATTCCAAAGTTAAGGTTTGGGCAGTCAGGCTATTTAGATATTAGTATCATTAGAAAAAGGGTGATATCAGAGGTTTGGGGACGGGACAACCTTTGTGAAACTGGGCTTGTTTACCAGAACTCAAGTTCACATATAGGAAGACTGTACAAGATTTTTAGGAAAAGCCACTGTAGCAGAAGTGTAATCATTGAGGTTAGAAGAGAAAAAGAGTACTAAGATGGTAGCATAAATTGTGAGTAATCCTGTTGTGTTAGGTATTTATAGAGACCACGGACAACTTACCATTACAAATTCCCTAGAGAAACCTTCTTTTTAAAAGGGTTATTCTGCAGCCTGGTGAAGTGAATAATCCCCTAAACTTCCACTTTTCTAAATTTGGGGTTTCATTTATAATATTGCTTGGATAAGTGAAATACATATAATAAACTTAGATGCCAAATTCTTCCATTTAATTAGATTGTGTGACCTCCTACATATTACTTTATGTAAAACGAGAGGGTAGGACTAGTCTGTAATGCTGTAGTCTGTTTTTTTGGACAGCTTTAATTTGATTTTGCTTATGAGATTCAGGAATAGAAAACTAAAGATATAAACTGGTGAGGAGTAATTCATCCCCCCCCCAATTTCCTGACCTAATGTACACCCTTCTTTCTGCAGTGTTGAGTTCAGTGGACACCCATGACCCTAACTTTGTGCAGGTGCCTGCTCTAGGTGGTCAGAAAGTAAAAGTGAAAAATACCCCTTACTTACCCCTAAACTTTAAAAACATCCTTTCGAATGTGATTAAGGGCCTAAGGGTAGTCTAAAAAGATAGCTTAAGATTCCAGGATAGAAGTCTTGGGACATTCAGGTTAGATTTCATGGAAGCAGTTATACCTGAGCTTGTTTTTGAAGGAAGAGAAGTATTTGATCCTGAGGAAACATGAGAAGAGTCTATTTACAGTGATGGAGGATGGCCATTGAAAGTGGAAGAGAACAGGATGAAATCAGAAAACTGGGAAGTTCATTTTGGCCTGATCAAAGATTAGGTGAAGGGGAATTTTATGAAATTAGACTGGGAAGTTAAGTTGGAGGTCTATAAATGCCAAGATTATGTTTTTATATTTTAGCCAATGGAGAACCCCCTAAGGTGTTTTTTGGTTTAAGTAACATCAGATGTGTCCATTAGTTAAATTATTTTGGCAGCATGTATGAAGAATGAAGAGGCAAGAGGTTTGTTATAAGGAGGCTAATAAAATACTTGGAGAAAGATGATGAGGGCTTGAGCTAGAGTGGTAGAAAATATGAAATGGAGGAAATTGGGTATTAAAAGGTTTGGTAAAACCTGGGAGTTTATGGAAATGCTTGTTAGGGACATGTAGTTTTCATGTACATTCTGTGTGCTGCTACACTGTGTATAGAGATACTCATTTTGTTTGATGTTGTAAGGTTCAGAATTAAAAAAAAAAGTAGCAAAACTTCATTCAGTTGATAACCTTCAGCGTGAAGTAGTAAATTTGTTTGGCTTAGTTACTAGCCCTTTACATGGACCGTAATTCAAACTCATGAATTCCGTGTAGTGCTCTTAATGCTACTTAGAATTTATACTAATTATGTTCATCATTTATGCAGAGGACTCTTGGGTATCTGTTAAAACACTGCATAAAACTTTTTAAGTGTAAAAAACAAACCCAAAAGGTCAGAGTAAGCATTTATTTAGCACCCACCATGGCCATGCACTAAATGCCTATGCTTAAGCATTGAGGATACAAGAAAGAAGAAATCCTTGTTCATAAGGAGCTTTTACTTACAGCCTAATGGGTGAGACAGCATGCAAGCAACTGTAATTTGGAGATTATCCACAAAGGTTAGCATTAAGGGGATTTGGGAAAGACTCCTAGCAGAAAGTGAGACATTAGCTGAGACTTGAAGCCAGGAGGTGGAGATGAGGAAGAGAAGTTTCTAAAGCGGATATGGTGAAAATGCATAATCTGAAGATGATCCTGTTGAAGACATAGCCAGTAGGACCATCTCATCTTCATCTTTCTCTTTCATAGAGGGCACAAAAGAAGTGAGGTGTAAGAAGAATGGAAAATTAGTAAGGCAGGAACAGGTCAGGACATGGAATGTTTTAAATGTTAAATGGAGGATTTATTGTTTGATCTTGGAGGCAGTAGGGGAGCTAAGTTAGAATGGACATGATTTGTCAGCTGATTAGTTGGATTAAGATAAGGGAGAATGAAAAATGAGATTGCTGATCAAGATGGCCGTGTAGAAACAGGACCTCCGCATGGCTCCAACTCTTACTACCACCAATACATGTAAAAGGGGATTCTGAACAAACTTTGGAGCTACAGATCCCACACAATGACACAGAGAAGCTAACCTCCCTCTGAGGACAGCCCAGCAGGCTGGCAGGAATCGGCCAGCTCAGCCTCTGGGAGCTGAGCCCAGCTCCAAGCCCCAGGTTTTAGCCCCCGGGTGGGCCTGACCAGCTACCAGCTGGAGGGACTCCAGATCACCAGCAGCTGTGGCGGTCCAGAATTATCAACACACAAATGTGAAGGACAAAGTGAGAGGTCAGTGCAGTGTGGACTTTGGGACCCAGTAGTTGGGAGTGTGTCAGCTTTTGCACCCCCCCCAGAAGCCACGCCCATGTGGCAGCTTCAGCTGCTGGCCTGTAGAGTGTGGGGGGACCAAGCAACCAGTCTGAGGGGGTAATTGCTCTTGCTTTAACCTGCTTGGATCTGGATTGCAGTCTAGGGTAGAGGTCCTGGGGTGTGTGACCAGCTTGCCTGAGCATGTGGGGCTTCAGGGAGGGTACCCAACTAATACCTCCAGCAGCTGAGAAAACCCCAGCGTTTAGTATGAAGCTCCCCTTTCTGGTGGCAGAGTCCTATTGTGGCAAAAAGCCCAAAAGTCAAGTAATTGAGTGGCAACATGACTAGGCAAAGGAAGCAAAGCAAACAGAAGAATCCAACATTAGACTCCTATTTTGGGGACAGAAAGGATCAAAGCATGGAACAGGAGGAAGATAGCAAAGTCAGAACTCCTGTACCAGAAGCTTCAAAGGGAAATACGAGTTGGTTATATCTACTTCTTAAGGCCATAGAGGATCTTAAGAAGTAGATAAGAGAAGTGGAAGAAAAATTGGGAAGAGAAATGAGAATATTTCAAGAAAATTATGAAATCAGAGTCAACAGGCCAACTGAGGAAAATCACACCGTAAAAAATAGACTTACTGAAGTGGCAAAAGAGGCTCAAAAAGGCAATGAGAAGAATGTCTTAAAAAGTCGAATTTGCCAGATGGAAAAAGAATCTCAAAAGCTCACCGAAATGAATCATTGCTTCAGAATTAGATTGGAGCAAATGGAAGCTGATGAGTTTATGAGAAACCAAGATGCTGTTAAACAGATCCAAACAAATGAAAAAATAGAAGGCAATGTGAAATATCTCATGGGAAAAACCACTGACCTGGAAAGTAGATCCAGGAGAGATCATTTAAAGATTATTGGACTACCTGAAAGCCATGATCAAAGAAAGAACCTAGAAGTCATCCTCCAAGAACCTCTCAAGGAAAACTGCCCTGATGTTTTAGAACCAGAAGGCAAAATAGAGGTTGAAAGAATCCATCGATCACCTCCTGAAAAAGATCCCAAAAAGAAAACTCCTAGGAATATTATAGCCTGGTTCCAGAGTTCCCAGATCAAAGAGAGAATATTACAAGGAGGCAGGAAGAAACAATTTGTATATTGTGGAAACACAATCAGGATAACCCAGGATCTGGCAGCTTCTACACTGAGGGATCGAAGGGCCTGGAATGTGATATTCCGGAGGGCAGAGGAGCTGGGATTAAAACCAAGAATCACCTACCCAGCAAAACTGAGTATCATGTTTCAGGGGATAATATGGTCATTCAGTGGAATAGAGGACTTTCAAGCATTCTTGCTGAAAAAACCAGAGTTGAATAGAAAATTTGACATTCAGATACAAGAAGCAAGAGATGCATGAGAAGCTAAATGGGGAAAAGAAATCATAAGGAACTTATCAAAGTTGAACTATTAACATTCCTACATGGAAAAACGATAATTGTAACTGATGAAACTTTTCTTAGTATGAAAATAGTTGAAGGGAGTAGACATACACACACACATATATACATACATATATGTATATGTATGTATATGTCTATATTGGAGGGTATAGGAGCGTATGAATACATATGTGAATGTATATATGTTTATAGGTATACATAGAGGGCACTGGACCAATTTAATAGGAAGGGATGATACTTAAAAGGTGAACTTAAGAGGTGAGAGAGGAATATAATGAGATCTATCTCATATAGAAGAGGCAAGGGAAAATGGTTACAATGGAGGGGAAGAATAGGAAGGCACAAGGGAATGGGTCAACCTTATTCTCATTGAATTTGGCTGGGGGAGGGAATGACATACACACTAAACAGGGTATCTCACCGTACAGGAGGGAAGGGGATGAGAGGGAGGATAATGGAAGGGAGGGCAGGCTAGGGGGGAGGGAAATTGGAAGCACCCACTTTTGAAAAGGGACGGGATCAAAGTAGAGAATAGAATAAGTGGGAGGTGGGATTGGAGGGAGGGAAGTATAGTCAGTCTTTTACAATATATGTTTTGCATTAGCTACACATGTACAACCTATACTGAACTGCTTATCTTCCCACTAATAAGGTTGGGTGACAAGGGAGGAAGTGAATGAATCTGAAATTCAGAGTTTTAAAATGAAATGTTTAAAAAAATATACATATATATGTGTGTGTGTGTGTGTATATATACACACTATTATTTATACTATTTTACTTGTAATTGGGAAAGAAGATATACAGGCACTGGGGCATAAAGCTCCACCATGGCCTACTGGAAAAGTCAAATGGGGTATGGGAGAAGGTATTGGAGAGAGCAGATTGGGAGGAGGGGATTTCCTGTGGGACTGCTATTTTGGGGCAGTGGGTAGGAGAAAAACGGGGAGAATTTGTAACTCAGAATCTGGAGGAAATGAATAATGTAAATCAGAAGTTAATAAAGCATTTGAAAAAAGAAAAAGAAAAATGAGGTTTCCAACTAGAATGTTTGGGCTTTTACACTTCTTTAAATGCTGTCAACAGATTTTGGACGGGAGATGATGATTTGACTGTGGACATTCCATATTGGTGCAATTGTCTAGCAGGCAGTTGGTGTGGAAAGTTTGGAATAGGCTAAGATAAATGCAAAGAGGAGGTAATTGAAGCCATGTATGCTGATGATTGAGATTGAAAGAAGAGAGTACAAAAAGAAAAGGCATGCAGACATTCTTGATGAAGGACCCTTGAGAGGAAAATTAGGAATTAATTAACGGGAATGAGAAGAAACAGAAAAATGCTAGAATCTACTTTGGAATTAGATCGTCATAAGTAATAAATCTGGCTATAGAGAGCTCCTCCCCTCCTACCAAATCCATCCTCTCCTCGAAGACCTTTATTGAAAGAAAATGTACTATCCCTCAAGATAGCCCATTTTACTTTTTGATTGGACAACTCAGTTTATTAGGAATGATTTCCTTAGGCTGAGCACAAATGTTAATCTAGTGCCTAAACAGAATCTAATTCTTCTCCTATGTGACAGTCTTTTACATATTTAGAGAATGCTGCCTTCTCCTTCAGGTACATCCCCAAGCAAAACTTCTCTATTATCTTCAACGAATTCTCATGGTTTTACGTGGTATAGTTTCTAGTTTTTAAGCATTCCTGTATGTACTTTTAATTTGTCATTGTGCCTTTTAAAATGTGTTTAAAATGTGGTTCCCAGAAATGTACATGGTACTTCTAGATGTATTCTGAGGGCAAAATACAATGAGACTATTACTTTCTTGCACAGAGTAAGCCAATTCTGTCTGAAAATATGAAAAAAAAAATCCAGAACCTCACAAATTTGTGGACCCCAGGTTAAAAACACTTGATTTAGAGATTCTATTTCTAATGATGTAGCCTAACATTGAATTAGCTTTTGTGGCCTCCATCTCACACTGCCAATTCATTGTACTTTCAGTCTACTAAACTCACTTCCCTACCCCTTCCCAATTCAACAAAACCCTTAAAGTTTTGTGAACTGTTTCTCTGTATATGTGTAGTTGACTATTTTGAATCCAGTTTCATTATTTCAAGTTTATCCCTATTAAATTTCATCTTTATAACTTAAGCTTCTTGTCATCCAAAAATTTCACAAGCATACTTTTGAGGATTTTATCCAAGTCATTTATTAACATTGAGAAGACCATGGTAAGGTTCAGAGCCCTGGAATATTCTACTAAAAGTGTCCTTTTAGATTATCATTTATTATTTAATGCATTTTGCAGTAATTTAGTCAGTTCTAAAGCCCCCTAAGTATAATGGAAAGAATAGTTCTAGGCTCAAGTGAAATTTGGGTTTGAATCTCCTCTTCTGCACTTGATGACTATGTTCATGGTCATATGGGACTTCCTGAGTTGCAACTTTTCTCAGTAAAATAAAGTTTTAAAAAATGTAATGTTTGTACCTACTTCCTAGGGGGTTGCTGGTGAGGCCAACCTAAGACAACTAGTAAACCCAAAATGGTTTTTTTTTTTTTTTTGAGATGTGTAATCATGTTGTGGAAAATGCGTTATACTTGGCATTAGACTTCTAGGTTAACATTATGTTTTGGATGCTTGGTAGCAAGGTGACCCTGGGCCAAATCTCACTAAGGTTCAGTTTTTGTAATCTATAAAATGAAAATGTTAATGGAGTTGTTTTGAGAATCAAGTGAAATAACTTTTGTAAAAACCCTTTCCAAATATTGAAAGTACAGCAGAAATGTCAGCTATTAGCTATTCTATTTACCTCAAAGATTACTTAAAAGAGATTTTGCATCACATGCTATGCTGTAGTCTAGATAATATTATGCCCATGGAATTCCCATATAATTTAGCTTTTCTGTCACAAAAGAGAAATAGGTTAGTCTGGGGCAATAATGATCCTATACCATCTCCCAGTACCTTTCCCTTTCCCAGTGTTGACAAAACATAATTTTGAATTATCCATTCTATCATCTAAATCAGGCTTACACACATACACACACACACACACACACACACACACGTATTTTGACAATTGGAATGATATTTGCCCCATTTTTAGTCCATCAGCAACTCTCCTGTCTACTAGATTTCATAGAAAGTACCAACAATGGTTCAATAAATACAACCACAAATTATCTTAGTTGCCTTAAGTTAGAGTTTTTAAAAATTGGGCTAAGTAACTGCAACAGCTAAGTACAAGCTTATTTCCTTGTAGATCTCAAGTTCCAGTTCCTTAATAGGCCATTTTTCTTGGTAGACAAAACAGGTTAAATATTGAGCATTGTCTTCATTGGTGGTTTGTCCTATTTTATTGTCCTTTTTGCTTTGCAAATTTGGGAAATCTCAACTTAGAGGATTTTTTACTTTTTGTTTCTATTGTTTTTTAAAAAATGCTTAATAAAAACATAACTATGATTTTTCCAGTGACACGCATCTCCTTCCACTCCTTAAGAGAACCCTGCCTTGTAACAAAGGAGGTACAGTTAAGCAAAACAAATGTCCATATTTTATGATAGGTGTAGCTCATTCCATACCTGTGCATGCTTCACTTTCAGTCATCTGCATAATTGCAGGTATAGCTATTATGAGATACTACAGAAGGACATTAGTTCAATAATCTTATTTTGTTGATGATGGGGAAGCGAGAATTAAAGAAAACTCCTAAGGTTAATATACCCATCTATCAATAATACACCCATAAAAAAAATGAGCTGGGGGAACTTTAACAGGTGGTAATAATTGAATAGGTAACTGAGCCTTGCTGGGTTCATGTCTAGTACTGGATTAAGGAGAGGTATATTTTGTTCAGAAGGAAGATTAATTAAGGTGGTAGTACTGTACATGAATGTTAGTTACTTATCATACCTGCTTAAGAAGTGACATGGTGAACATTTGGGATAAGGCTTGGAGGAGAACTTGAGATGATGTCTGAAGTATTAGAAAATGCGGTATAGGATCATAGGCTCACTGAAGAATCTGGATGACAAGTTTTTGATGCAGATTGCAAAGCTGAGAAAGTTGTGGTGGGGGACTTAAAATATCTGGATAGTCTCTCAGTTTTGCTCTGCTAAAAGCATCTTGACTTACTTTTTTTTTTTTATTAAAATTTTTTCAATAGTTTTTTCTCCCCTTTTACTCACCTCTCTTAAACAGAAAAAAAAGGACCTTTTATAAAAAACTCATATTTAGTAAAGCAAATTCCAATACTGGCCAAAAATGTGTGTTTCTACATTTAGTTTAGTCTTACCTCTCTGTAAAGAGGTGGGAACAGTCTTTTGTAGTCATGGTTGAACATAGAATTCTTCAAAATTGTTTTTGTAATGTAGTATTAATTGTTTTCTTGATTCTGTTCACTTCATTCTGCATCATTCAGTTCATAAAGTTCTTGATTCTGCTCACTTTATTCTGCATCAGTTCATAAAGTCTTGGGTTTCCCTAAAACTGTCTTTACTCATTTCCTACAAAACAGTAATATTCCATTATATTCATATACTATAATTCAACCATTCTCAGATTGATAGGCACCCAAACTTCGTTTCCAGTTCTCAAGACACTACAGAAAGATATTTTTGTGTATCTTTCGTTGGTTTCTTTGTAGTTTAAGTATAGTAATGGTGGTTGTTGTTTGTCCTTTGTTTCTTGGCAAGGAAAATAATAATGGTCAAATAGTATGCAGTTTATTAACTTGGGCATGATTACAGGTTGTTATCTGGAAGTCTTATGCCAATTCCTAGGTCCAACAGTGATTTAGAGTCCCTCTCTTCCCTCCTTCCTTCTCTTTCTTTTACCTCCCTTCCTCTCTTTTTTCTTAATTTTCCCTCTCCCTTCCTTTCTTCCTTCTTTCTTCATATTCTTTGATCATTTATCAGTTGGGGAAAGGTTCTTATTACAAATGTGAATAAATTCCTCATATGTCTTATACAGTGTCATCTTTGAATGATGAAGTTGACACAAGTAGAAAAGTGTACTGATCTGCATCTCCTTCTGACCAGTGGCTAACAAAGTTGAGGTGATCGTACTAATGGATCAGTAACTCACAGGTTACTAGGAGGAAAGCATCTTGGAAACACTAATTTTTTTCTCTCAAGGTCTTAGAGGCTGAGGTAACTCTTTTCTTTATTAAATTCTGTATATGCCCTTGATCTCATTCATTGTGTTATTGGTGTTTATTTTTCAAGCATTCCTTTTTTCCTTTTCTAGAAACTCTGTCTTTGTTCCTTTACTCTCCTACACTTTCTCCTCTCCCAATCCTTACTTTTTATTATAAGTTTTATTTTGATTTCCATTGCTGCACGTACAGGCTTTTGAATTATATGAACAAGAAATTAAGTGAAAGCAGAGAATCTAAAATCCTACTTGTTCAGATGATCTACTCCCTAGGTGTGTATGATTTATAGTTTTCATTAGAGGTGAGACATTTCATTTTTTAGCACCTTTATAGTGTCTTCTCTTAGAGAAGAAATCTAGAAATCTTCAAAGAAAGGGATAGTTCACTATTGCAGAGATATCAAACTTATAGACATGCCCGAGCAGAACCAAAATTAAAATATAATTGGTGAATGTTTAACAAAATAAAAATATGACAATTTTTGGTTTTTATAAGATAGTATGTGGCCTTCTGGGATCCATTTCTGTTTGGGTTTGACGACACCACCACTGCAGTGCAAAGAAAAGGGGGCCTTCTAAACTGTAAGGATCCCAGAGAGCTGTCTTAGAAAACTACACGTTAACATTATCTTGTTTTGTGTAGTTATTTATTTTGTTAAATTTCCCAGTTACCTTTTAGTCACAACCTCACTCAGAAGTGTTAAGGAAATGTTGTTGGGCATGTGGGCCCCTCTGTTTGACCCCTTTGGTTTACAATACTAGATGCAAGGTCAGAAAAGAAGGTGACTGACATTCTCACAGACCAAACTACCAGGTAGTTGCCTCGTGTTTGTAGTATATTTCTGGCAATTAGGGCTAGCTTAATTAATGGAGAATGATCAGAATATATATGCAAAAAATTCATATT
This sequence comes from Petaurus breviceps papuanus, assembly GCF_028583685.1. Lineage (NCBI taxonomy): Eukaryota > Metazoa > Chordata > Mammalia > Diprotodontia > Petauridae > Petaurus > Petaurus breviceps. The sequence goes on along the minus strand of NW_027186457.1, from coordinate 12,050,337 downwards.
ACTTTTGACAGAGTAGTGTCTGTATTATACTTAAGTTCTTGATACATTTTGGCCTTTATCAGGTAGAGAGAGGTGTGTGTGTGTGTGTGTGTGTGTGTGTGTGTGTGTGTGTGTAAGTAATAAGTTTGTTATTATATATATTATAGGAAATTACTTGGTTTTAATGAAAAATTTTTTTTCCTGGTTCTTTTGTTGGCTCTGTATATCCAATAACTTCCCATATTTCTTTGATCTCTTCATATTCTTTGTTAGTGATGGTCCATTCTCTTTTTAACATTGTTTGGTATTTGTGACAACTACAATAAAAATCTTCCACTTAATGATATTATTTCCTTTTACTTTTAAAAATAATCAATATATGAATGTTATTTAATGGCAAATTTATCGCTATATTTTTTACTTTTCTTCATTCCTGTTTGTAATATATTAGCTATCAGTTGAAATGATCTTACCTTTGATGGAACTTGAGCTAAAACTCTGATAGTCTTTGATATTCATTCCCTCTGATCACTTTTTGAGTATTGTAGTTATATGTTCCTCTCTTAGGTTGTAGAATTTAGATTTTACCAACTTCGGTGAGGCATGTCCACAAAGATTTTCTAACTGGAGGGGATTCTAAAAAGGGGCCTGAGGCACCAGCCAGTAGGTTGGATTTTGTAAGTGTCTGTCTGGTGGGGAATGGAAGGGAAGTGAGGACTGGATGATAGATGCTGAGTAAATATTTTGAATTAATATTCTCAACATTTAATAAAATTTTAGCTTGTTGGGGTTCATTTTCCTCTCTGTCTCCCTTTTGGGATTTAGTTGTATTTGCTCCATATTTGTGTGATTCTTCTTTGGTGTTTTGTTTTGGAGAATTAATGCTACTACAGTTAGCTATAATGTTGATTCTATGACTTCTTGACTTATCTTTGCTTCTCTCCAGACTTTCATCTCGTACCCCTCTTTTCTTCGCTGCTGACCTTATAGGCATACTTTATGCTCTCTGCCTCTCACTCTTTAGTAATTTCTCACTTCCTCTGATTTCTAGCTTCTTGGTACACTTCTGCTAAAAGTGATTTCAAATTCACCAAAATTCAATGATTTCCTCATTCTTATTTTTCTGGTAATTTCAGAGGTTATTTTCTATGGAATTGTCAGTGAAATTGAAGTTTTTGTTCGTGTCCCTACTGGTTTAGTTTAATATATATTTTTTAATTTTTTTGTTTTGTATTTTTTCTTTATTTTTTATTTTTTTCTTTTTGTTTATATATATATATATATTTTTTTGAATATTTGATTTTAAAACTTTCAATTCCAGATTCATTCCCTTCCCCCCCCCGCCACCCACCCCCACTGCGGGGACAAGCAGTTCAGTATAGGTTGTACATGTGTGGCTAATGCAAAACAATAACAGTAGATGTATTGTAAAAGACTGACTATATTTCCCTCCCTCCTATCCCACCTCACACTAGTTCTATTCTCTACTTTGATCCTGTCCCTTTTCAAAAGTGGGTGCTTCCAACTTCCCTCCCCCCCAGCCTGCCCTCCCTTCCATCATCCCCCCCTCATATTCCCTTCCCCCCCTATTCTCCTGGAGGGTGAGATCCCCTCCCTTTTCAAGCCAGATTCAATAGGAATAAGGTTGACCTATTCTCTTTTGCCTTCCTATTCTTCCCCTCCATTGTAAACATTTTCCCTTGTCTCTTCTGTATGAGATAGTTTGCCCCACTCTGTCTTTCCCCATCTCCTCCCATTATATTCCTCTCACCTCTTAATTTCACCTTTTAAGTATCATCCCTTCCTGTTAAATTGGTCCCGTGCCCTCTATCTATGTATACCTGTAAGCGTATATATACACATTCACATATGTATTCATATGCCCGCATACCCTCATATAAAGACATATATATATACACACACACACACACACACACACACACACACACACATATATATATATTTCTAATCCCTTCAACTACTGAGAAAAGTTTCATAGGTTACAATTATTGTTTTTCCATGTAGGAATGTTGATAGTTCAACTTTGGCCAGGTGGCTCAGCGAGCAAGAGCACCGGCTCCAGTGCCGGGACGACCCGGATCAAATCCGGGCCCAGACACCCAGCACCACACCCAGAAACAACAACTGGCCGTGCAACCCCGAACAAGCCACTCAACCCTGATTGCTTCAAAAAAAAAATAGTTCAAATTTGATAAGTTCCTTATGATTTCTTTTCCCTGTTTACCTTCTCATGCTTCTCTTGCTTCTTGTATCTGAATGTCAAATTTTCTATTCAACTCTGGTTTTTTCAGCAAGAATGCTTGAAAGTCCTGTATTCCATTGAATGACCGTATTTTCCCCTGAAACATGATACTCAGTTTTGTTGGGTAGGTGACTCTTGGTTTTAATCCCAGCTCCCTTGACCTCCGGAATATCACATTCCAGGCCCTTCGATCCCTCAGTGTAGAAGCTGCCAGATCCTGGGTTATCCTGATTGTGTTTCCACAATATTCAAATTGTTTCTTCCTGGCTGCTTGTAATATTCTCTCCTTAATCTGGGAATTCCGGAACCTGGCTATAATATTCCTAGGAGTTTTCTTTTTGGGATCTTTTTCAGGAGGTGATCGGTGGATTCTTTCAACCTCTATTTTGCCCTCTGGTTCTAAAACATCAGGGCAGTTTTCTTTGAGAACTTCCTGGAGGATGGTTTCCAGGCTCTTACTTTGATCATGGCTCTCAGGCAGTCCAATAATTTTTAAATTATCTCTCCTGGATCTATTTTCCAGGTCAGTGGTTTTTCCCATGAGATATTTCACATTGCCTTCTATTCTTTCATTTGTTTGGATCTGTTTAACAGCATCTTGATTTCTCATAAAGTCATTAGCTTCCATTTGCTCCAATCTAATTCTGAAGCAATGATTCTCCTCAGTGAGCTTTTGAGATTCTTTTTCCATCTGGCAAATTCTACTTTTTAAGACATTCTTCTCCTCATTGCCTTTTTGAGCCTCCTTTGCCATTTGAGTCAGTCTGTTTTTTAAGGTATTATTTTCTTCAGTCAGGCTGTTGACTCTCATTTCATAATTTTCTTGCATTGTTCTCATTTCTCTTCCCAATTTTTCCTCCACTTCTCTTATCTGCTTCTTAAGGTCCTCTATGGCCTGTAACCAGCTTGTATTTTCCTTGGAAGCATTTGGTGCAGGAGTTCTGACTTCACTGTTTTCCTCCTGTTCCATGCCTTGCTCCTTCTTATCCCCAAAATAGGAGTGTAATGTTGGAATCTTCTGTCTGCTCTGTTTCCTTTGCCTGCTCATTTTGCCACTCAATGATTTGACTTTTGGGCTTTTTGCCACAGTAGGACTCTGCCACCAGACAGGGGAGTTTTCGTCCCAAACTCTGGGGTTTTCTCAGCTGCCTGAGGTATTAGATGGGTGCCCTCTGTGAGGTCTCCACACGCTCTGGCAAGCTGGACACACACCCCAGGACCTCCACCCTAGACTGCAATCCAGATCCAAGCAGGTTAAAGCAAGAGCGATGACCCCTCAGACTGATGCTTGGTCCCCCTACACTCTGCAGGCCAGGAGCTGAAGCCGCAACGTGGCACTGGCAGGCTGTGCTGGCGTCTCAGCGGTTTCTCGCTCCGGGGATAAAAGCCACGCACTCCCACTTCCTGGGTCCCAAAGTCCAGACTGCACTGGCCTCTCACCTTGTCCTTCGCATCTATGTATTGATAAATCTGGAAAGGGCCACAGCTGCTGCTGATCTGGAGTCCCTCTGGCTGATGGCTGGTCAGGCCTGCCCTGGGGCTAAAGCCTCAGCGTGGGGCTGGGCTTGGCTCCCAGAGCGCTGTGCTGGCCGATTCCTGCCGGCCTGCCGGGCTGTCGTCAGCGGGAGGTCAGCTTCTCTGTGTCATTTTGTGGGTTCTGCAGCTCCAAAGTTTGTTTAGAGTCCCCTTTTTATATGGATTGGGGAGGGTGGAAGCCGGAGCCGCGGGAAGGTCGTGCTTCTACTCCGCCATCTTGGCTCCGCCCCTCCTGCCTCTAATATATTTTTTAAATGAAAAAAAATTAAAGAGAGGAGAAGCTTAACATCATATATAGTGGCAAAAGGAATTTGATTAATAGGGAGCCATTTAGGTTTTTGAACAGAAGAGCAAGAGTAGATAAAAACTCTTTAATTTTTATGTAGAAATGTTGAGAATGAGGTAGCATCCCTTCTAATAATAGTGTTGGACTTGCATTGAAATGCAATAAATATTCATGGAGAAATTTCTTTTTTTTTTTTTTTTTATGCCTTTTGGAGGGCAATTGGGGTTAGGTAACTTGCCCAAGGTTACACGGCTAAGTTTACTTTTTTGTGTGTCGGTGTTAAGTGTCTGAGGCCAGAACCCTAGAACCCTACTTGGGTCCTCCTGACTCTGGGGCCGGCGCTTTACTCACTGCGCCACCTAACCGCCCCTATGGAGAAATTTTTTTTTTAATTTAAATTTTTTAATTAATTTGTTTCCTTTTAGTTTACAGGATTCAATTCTACAATTCCTTGAGTTTCACATTTTGTCCCCCTCCCTCCCCTCTCCCCCATGGCGGCATATAGTCACGTATAGGATCTGTAAATACTTTCACATATATTAGTCAGGTTATAAAGATAGATTGTATCAAATGGGATGAAAAATGGTAAAGAGGACATAAAACCAAACAAGAAGGAAAAAAGATAAGGTATTTTGCTTCCACCTGTACATAAACTCAGTTCTTTCTAGTTCTTTCTCTGGATGCACATATTTCTCTCCATATGAGTCTTTTGGGATTCACTTATACCACTGCATTGTTGAGAAGAGTCCAGTCTATCAAAGTTGGTCATCACACATATGTTGTGTCTGTAATTGTATACAAATTTCTCCTGGTTCTACTCCTCTCACTCAGCATGAGTTTGTATAAGCCTGTCCAGGGACTGTCTCCTCGTTTCTTACAGCACAATAGTATTCCATAACATGCATATACCACAACTTGTTCAGCCATTCCCCAATTGATGGGCACCCCCTTAATTTCCAATTCTTTGCCACCACAAAAAGAGTTGCTATAAACATTTTTGTACATATGGGTCTTCCTCCCACTTCTATGATTTCTTTGGGATATAACCCTAGGAGTGGTATTGCTGGGTTAAAGGGTATAAAATTACTTATAGCCCTTTGGGCATAATTCCAGATTCCTCTCCAGAAAGGCTGGATCAGTTTACAGCTCCACCAGCAATGCATTAGTGTTCCAATTTGCCCACATCCTCTCTAGCATTTGTCATTTTCCTGTTTTGTCATCTTAGCCAATCTGACTGGTGAGATGTGGTACCTCAGAGTTGTTTTGATTTGCATTTCTCTAATCATTAGTGATTTAGAGCATTTCTTCATGTGCTTATAGATAACTTTAATTTCTTTCTCTGAAAATTGCCTGTTCATATCCTTTGACCATTTATCAGTTGGTGAATGACTTGTGTTCTTATAAATTTGACTCAATTCTCTGTATATTTTAGAAATGAGTCCTTTCTCAGAGACATAGGTTGTAAAGATTCTTTCCCAATTTCCCACCTCCCTTTTTAATCTTGGTTTCATTGGCTTTGTTTATACAGAAGCTTTTCAATTTCATGTAGTCAAAATTATCCATTTTACATTTTATAATCTCTAATTCTTGTTTAGTTATAAAGTCCCTCTCCACAGGTCTGACAGGTAAACTTGTTTTATGAGGCTGCTTATAGTATCAACCTTTATACCTAGATCATGCACCCATTTAGACTTGATTTTGGTATATGGTGTTAGATAATGGTCTATGCCCAGTTTCTGGCATACTATATTCCAGTTTTCCCAGCAGTTCTTGTCAAATAGTGAGTTCTTATCCCAAAAACCGGGGTCATGGGGTTTATCAAACAATAGATTATTCCTATGGAGAAATTTCAAAGGAAATTTTAAATAGTGAGTTGGGAATTAGGGGCTGATATATAGAAGTGAGATGATGGAATAAAGTTTTTAGAACTTTTTTCTTTATTTTCTCTACACTTTTTATAATTTCATCTCCACCCCTGAGTTCAGCTGTGTACCATGACATTCTTCACTCCTGTCCTTGGGAGTTTATAGTGTAGCCTGTTTTACCCAATTACATTTCTCCTTTGCCACAAGAATAGCATGATATACCTTATACCTTATCAAATATGTTTTGAAAATGTAAGCAACCTATCTATAGCATTCTCTAGATCAGGTTAGTAATCTGTCAAAAACAGATAGATTAGTTAGGAGAAATATGATCGGCTGATGGTATAGTTAGGTGAATTTGGAAATGGCAAGTCTCTGATTATTCATTAATGTTTTCTTATCAGCTTAGAAGGGGGGGGCTCCAATAAATTCCCTCAGATACTTGTACTAGGTTAAGTTTGTGTCAGTGACTTTGATAATGGATGAATTTGATAATAGATGAATATCTTTATCAAATCTAGAATTTAGTCATAACTGGGAGGGATTGCTAACACTGGATGATTGTCAGGTTTCAAAACCTTTTTGATGAACTTTGGGCTAATTATAATGTTTTAACCCAATGAAGAGGAAACACATGGGAGAGAGAATGGGAGTGGGATAGGACGGGATGGGGACATAAGTGACTTCAAATATTTGAAAGACTGTTATGTGTTTCCATTTGAATTGCTTAATACTTTCCTCAATTTTGCTTTTTAACGTGAGGTTATATGTTACTTACAGTTGTTTCTGTCTTTGTTCATTGTCATTGCTTCATTTAAATTTTCACTTGTGGACACTTCCTATTCTTATTCTCCATTTGTTGAACATTTTCCCTTTCTCACTTCTAATTTTTAGAATTTGGATTTCAGTTAATCAGTAAGCACTTATTAGGTTCCTACTATGTGCAGTGTGCAATGAATTTTGCTCTGCAACACAGATACAAATGCAGAGAATTTAGACAGTTAAGGAGCTTACATTCCTTTGAGGAAAACATGTACATATAAAACTTTATAGAATAAGGAGATGAGTCTTTGATTTTATTGGTATGAGGAAACTCCCTCTGCTAGTGCTGCTCCATTCCCTAGCTGCTTCCCTACTTTCTATAACTATGCCCATGTCTTCTCCCATCCTCTAAAAAACCTACCCCACTAACTATTGCTCTGTACCTCTCTTCCCTTTTGTGGCAAAACTAGAGAAGGCTGGCTGTATACAACAGGTGCCTTCACTTTCTTTACCCTCTAAACTCTACAGTCTGGGTCCCAGACTCAATGGAAACTACACTCTCCAGAGTCAGTCAGTCACCAAAATCTGATGGCCTTTTCTCAATCTCAGCCTTCTTGACCTTTCTGCAGCCTTTGATACTGTTGCTCACCCTTTTCTCCTTGGTTTTCATGATTGTACTTTGTCCCAGTTCACCTTTGTATCTGAATGGTGCTTTTCAGTCTCCTTATTTTTCATCCAGGTTATTCCTGTTAACTGGATGCTACTCAGTTGGGTCTTTTCTTTTCCCTCTATAGGATTTCCTTTGGTGATCTCATAAACTCCTGTGATTTCAGTTATGTTTATGTTGATGTTTTGACGATCTTATCTATCCCTAACCTCTGTGCTGACCTTCTGGAATTACCAGTGGCTTATGGAGCATTTTAAACTGAATGTTACATAGATTACTGAACTTAACATGTCCAAAACTGGACTCATCATGTTTTTCCCCAAGCTTTCTCCTTCCCTGACTTTTCCCCTATTACTTTGTTCACTTAGTCACCCTGGCTAGCACCCTAGTGGTCATCCTTGACTTCTCACTCCCACCTCTCATATCCAGTCTACTAAGACTTACTAGATTTTTGTTTTGGAGGAGGGGAGGGTAGGGCAATTGAGGTTAAGTGAACTTTCTGCCAGGACAACCTGATGAGTTTTGGATTATTCATTTGGCCCTTGATCCTTTTTCTTCCTGTGCTTCCTCTTGTTGTTGGGATTAAACTTTGTTGAATCTTTGAGGTTCACTATTCTGTATCTTCAGGACAGTCTTGGACATCTCAGGATGGACTATTAGGAAGCTCAGAAGCCCAGCCTTCTAGTGAGTGTTGTGGTTTTATGCCTCTCACTGTTTGATGACCTTTGCCTTTTCCTGCGAATTTCTGATGCCCCTAGGTTTTCTGATACTTCTTCCTTCCTACCCCTTCCTTTTTTCTTTCCAATTTACCCTTGAATCCCCCTCCTCCCACCCTCTTTCTTGGGGGACCCTCTCCTCTCACTGCTTTTATTAGAGCCTTCTAGGATATAGGTATCCCTGTTTCATCTCTGATTACACTGTAAGGGTATTATAGTTTCTCATTGTATTTCTTACTAAAAAATTTTTTTTTTGTTTATTTTTGCTATCTATGCCCACTTTTACAATGAAGCCAGCAAGTATCTTTTTTGGGGGGGGGAGGTAGGTCAATTGGGTTTAAGTGACTCGCCCAAGGTCACAGGGCTAGGAAGTGTGTGTCAAGTGTCTGAGGCCAGATTTGAACTCAGGTCCCCTGACTCCAGGGACAGTGCTTTATTCACTGTGCCAACTAGCTGCCCCTCTCATTTCTTCCTTTTTTTTGGAGGGCAATTGGGTTTAAGTGACTTGCCCAAGGTAACATGGCGTGTGTGTGTGTGTGTGTGTGTGTGTGTGTGTGTGTGTGTATGTGTATATGTGTATACGTGTGTATGTACTCAGGTCCACCTGCCTGCAGGCCCGGTGCTCTATTCACTGGGCCACCTACCTGCCCCTCATTGTATTTCTTAATTCTAATCTAGTCTGTTTGGAATTTTAGGGTTTTGTTGGGGTAGGCATATGCAAACTGGGTGGTCTGGGTAGCTTATTTACCAGAAGTCTCCATAAAAGACTGTATAGATATTGCTGCTTGGGTTGTATCTGTTAGGCAAACATGAGGGAAGGAAGTGTATTCCAGGCATGGGTCTGCCAAGTAAAAAAGGTTCATAAGAATGGGAGGCGGAGTACCATGTGTGAGGCATAGAGAGAAAGCCTGTTTGACTGGAGAGTGAGTGGGTGAGGGAAAAAGAGCAGAAAATGAGATACAAAGGTAGATTCTGGGCCTGGTTGTGAAGGTCTTTAAAAGCCAAACAGAAGCATTTATATTTGACCCTAGAGGTAATAGGAAGCCATTGAAGTTTGAGCAGGGGAGTGACTTGTTCCTATTTGAGTGTAACCCAGAAATTACTTGGGTGGCTGCAGAGAACAATTGAGGTAGGGAGACTATTTAGGAGGTCATTACCAATTGTCTAGGTAAAAAGTGATAGGTGATTGAACTAAAATGTTTCTTTTTACCAAAAAAAGCTAACTAATTTATTGGTTTTGTTAGTCGCATCAGAAATTTGCCTTTGAAGATTTTCATATGGCCACCACAAAAGGTTTACTTATATTCTGTTCATAACTATAATTTCCTTGAACAAAAGTTTATATGTTTCTGTGGGATTTGTCAGGGCCTGATTGAAGAAGACTGGTCACCTACAAGAGCAGAGGATCATAGATTTATTATGGGGGAGGGGTGAGCCTTTGAGCTAATAGCAATATTGCAACATTCATGGTATTTTGGTTTTGCATTTCATTTAACCTTTCTTTTAAGAATATGGATTCTATACCATTTACTGTGTATGTGTGTGCATATGAATACATTTCCAAATAGTTCAGATGTTAATTTCCTAGTCATTCATTATTTGCATTCTGGTCTTATTCTCCTTGCTTTATTTTTAGTGGTTTGTCACTTTGTGCATCAAAAGACCCTAGACTAATTTTGATAGAAGGAAAGAATGAGTTTCTTGAACATCTGAAAACTCATGGTACTCAGTTTTGCATGATAAACAGTTTTTAGTTATAAGATGATTTTGCTTTTGGGGCAATCTCATTTTAACCCTTCCCTTTTTGTAATTGTTGAATAATCTTGTATAATTAAAATTGATGCTTTCTGATAGAAAAGATGGTATATTTCATGATCAGATTTGTGACTTTTTGAATATGTTTAAGTCCAAGGCTTTTTTCTATAGGTATTCTTTGGATTTTATTAAGTTTTACTTTTCTGGGTGTTTTTTTTCCCCCCTTTTTGGAGGGGGAAGGCAGGGCAGTTGGGGTTAAGTGACTTGTCCAGGGTCACACGTCTAGTAAGTGTTAAGTGTCTGAGGCAGGATTTGAACTCAGGTCCTCCTAACTCCAGGGGTGGTGCTCTATTCACTGTGCCACCTAGCTGCCCCGCTTTTTTTTTAAAATTATTTTCCTCAGTTAACAAAAAATATATATTCTCTCTTCCACCTCTCTCCCTATTCCCAGAGAAAAAGAAAGAAAATAACCTTGGGACAAATATACAGAATTATGCAAAACAAATCCCCCATTGGCTGTGTCTCAAAAATGTATGTCGCCTCTTCACTCACAATCCATCAACTCTGTTAGGAGGTTGGTCATTGCATGTCTTCAAAGTTGTCTTTACAGTGTTATTTTTATATAAATTACTCTTCTGTGCCCTTTTTCTGTATCAGTTAGTATGTATCACCTCATTTCTGTCAGTCATCTTTTCTTACAGAACAATAGTATTCATATACCATCAATTTATGTTGTGCTACTTATCTCAAAAAAAAAAAGATTCTATTAATATTTTATTGGACAGACTTCAAGAGTCTGGCATGCTCTGGTCCATGAGGTCACAAGAGACAGACAGGAGTGAAAGACTAAGCAATAATATAATATTTTTGTACATATGCGTTCTTTTTCCTCTTTCTCATATTGCTCGGTGAATGGGTATTCTCAGCTTAATACTGAGACATGGTTCCAAAATGTTTTCCAGAGCAGTTGTGCCAATATCCCAGTTTACAGTAGGTCAGTATGCCTGTTTTCCTACTGCCAGTCCTTCTGACATTTGTCATTTTCCTTTTTGTTCAACTTTAACAATATGCTGGATGTGAAGTTGAATCCTCAGAATTGTGTTGATAAACATTTGTCTAATTATTAGTGATTTGCGTTTTTGATATGGCTATAAATAGCATAGGTTTTTTTCCCTTGTATTGCTTGTTAATGTTCTTTGACCATTTATCAATTTGGGAATGATTCTTGTTCACATAAATCTGAATTAGTTCCTTATAAATCTTACAAACAAGACCTTTATCAGAAATTAGCTACAAAGATTCTCTCCTTCCTCTCCCCCATTTACCATCTCATCTTCTAATTTTAACTGCGTAGTTTTTCCAAAACCTTAAAATTTTATAGTAGAAATGTCCATTTTACCTTTTATAATAGTTTTTTTGAGTCGTTTCTTCTTTTAGCTATAGATCTGAAAGGTGATTTCTTTCTTGAAAGGTAATTTCCTTTAGTCTGCCTCCTGTTTTTGGAGCTTATCATTGTATATAGTGTGACTTATTGATCTGTACCTAGTTTTTGCCGGAGTGCTTTCCAGTTTTCTAGAGGTTTCTGTCAAATGGTGAGTTTTTAACTCCAATATCATAGTATATTTGGGTTTAATAAGCTAATGTGCTTACTTGTTTCTGTATATTGTATACCTATACTATTCCACTGATCAACTACTCTTTTTTATCCAGTACCAAATCATTTTTGTGATAATTACTTTGCAGTATCATTTGAAATGTAATACTTCCCCATTCCTTCCTACTTTTTCATGATTTCCTTTAAAATTCTTGGATCCCCCCTTGCCCACCCTTGTCACGATGAAATTTATTATTTTTTTAAAGCTCTATAGAGTAACTTGATTGTTACAGCAATGAATTTTTAATTTAGATAGTAATGTTATTATTGACTCAAAGAAATTAATGTTTCTCCAGTTATTTAGATGCATTTTTATCTGTGTAAAGAGTTTTTATAGTTGTTTCACACAGTTCCTATACCTGTCTTGGCATGCATATTCCAGAGTATGCATTCTACAGTTAACTTTAAATGGACTCTCTCTCTTTTTTTTTTTGGAGGAGGGGAAGGCAGAGCAATTGGGATTAAGTGACTTGCCCAAGGTCACACAGCTAGTAAATGTTAAGTATCTGAGGCCAGATTTGAACTCATATCCTCCTGACTCTAAGGCCAGTACTCTATTCACTGTGCTACCTAAGTGCCAGAAACTCTCTTACACACCCAGACACACATGATAATCATGTGTTACTGTTTTTTGTTCAGTAATTTTTGGTTGTGTTTGACATTTTAGCCCATTTCAGGTTTTCTTGGCACAGATACTGGAGTAATTTACCATTTCCTTCTCTACGATATACGTATCACTTGTACATGCATACATGTTTACAGATACACGCGTTTATTGTGTATGCATATGCATATAAATATATACATGTATGCATGTATGTATGCCATTTCTTTTTGCAGCTCATTTTACAGATGGAGGAACTGAGGCAAACAGGGTTAAGGGTCACACAACTAGTAAGTGTCTGAGGCCAGATTTGAACTCAGAAGGTGAGGCTTCTTGACTCCAGACCCAGTGTTATATCTCCAGCACCCACCTAGTTTCTGGATTTTGTTGGTAAGATAGAAATGCTGAACTTGTATTATTATTATTTTTTGTATCATGCATCTCTTCCAAAGTTACTATTTGAATGAATTTTTAATTGATTCTCTAGGATTCTCAAGTAAAACAACATATCATATGTAAAAGTTGATCATTTTGTTGGTGTTTTCTCAATTTTTCTATTATTAGCATTTCTAGTACTATACAAAATAGTAATGGTGATAATGGACATCCTTGTTTTACTTTTTATCTGATTCAGGAGACCTCCAGTATATCCCCATTACATATGGGGGAGAAGGGCAGGGTAGCATTTATAGAGTACCTATTTTGTGCCTGATACTGTACTCTAAGCACTTTACAAAAATTGTCGTATTTGATCCCTGCCATAACCCTTTGAGGTAGGTGCTATTATTATGCTAGTTTTATAGTTGAAGAAACTGAGGCATACAGAAGTTATGTGAGTTGCCCAAGGTCACACAGTGAAGGATGTATCTGTGGTTGATTTTGAAGTTGGGTCTTTCTGATTCCAAATCCAGTGTTCTGTCTACTATGCTGCCTAGCTGCCACCTAGTTAGAGCTGTTGGTTCTTGGTTTTAGATAGGTACTACTCATATTTTGGAAAGATCTGTTTATTTCTATGATCTTCAGTTGTTTTTTTTTTTTTTTGAATAGGAATAAGGGTAGTATCTTGTTAAGTGAGTGGGGAGTTAGGTGTCACATTGGATGGAGTACTGGCTCTGGAGTCAGAAGGACCTGTGTTCCCATCCAGCCTCTTCTTACTATGTGATCCTGGGCCTCAGTTCCTCATCTATAAACTGAACTGGAGAAGGAAGTGGCAAACAACTTCAGTATCTCTGCCAAGAAAATTTTGTTAAAAACCTTTTCTTCATCATCATGATTTTCGTTCTTATGGTAAATTATTTTTATAATTGAACTATACTGAATTTCTCATATAAATCCATCTTGATCGTGGTGTATAATCTTTGTGAAATTTTTCTATAGTCTCCTTGCTAATATTTTATTTAAAATTTTTTGTATCAGTATTAATTGGAAGTAATGTTCTTTGTTTTGATTCTCCTTGGTTTAGTTGTCAATTATATATCAGAAGGAATTTGATAGAATCTTTTTTCAATTTTTTAAAAACAGCTTGTGACATTTAAATTATTTTTTTCTCTAAATACTTGATGAAACTCATTCATCTAGTGTGGTTTTTGTTTTTGGGAACTCATGACTTGTTCTGTGTTAATTCCTCTTCTGTTAATGTAGTTTTGTAATTATTCATCTCTTTCGTTTAGATGACCAATTTTATTGGTGTATAATTGGACAAATAATTTATTTTTAAAAATATTATTTTATTTGAATTACATGTGAACATATTTTAACATTCATTTAAAAAAAATTTGAATTCCAGATTTTCTCCTTTCCTCCCCTCCCCTAAAACGGAAAGCAGTTTGATACAGGTTATATATGTGTATTCATGTTAATGTATTTCCATATTAGTCATGTTGTGAGAGAGAAAAAACAGACCAAAAAGAAGAAAACCATGAAAAAAAATGAATGAAAATAGTATACCTTGATCTGCATTCTGACTATATCAATTCTTTTTCTGGATGTGGGTAGCATTTTCCATCATGATTCCTTTGTAATTGTCTTGGATCATTGTATTGCTGAGAAGAGCAAAGTCATTCATAGGTGATAATTACACAATTTTGCTGTTACTGTGTACAGTGTTCTGAGTCTCCTCACTTTGCATCAGTTCATGTAAGTCTTTTCAGGTTTTTCTGAAATTTGCCTGTTTTATCATTTTTTTTACTTCAGATATTTTTATTGCTATTTCACAAAGTTGAATATTTTTCTAGAAGAATTTAGAAAATCACTGCTTGTAGTAAACAATTATATGCAATTATAGCAAACATAGCTAAGGAGAAGAAAGGAAAGTGAGAAATGTTATGAAGCAAGCTACAAGAAGCAATGACATAGAAGTGAAGTGACTACAGAAAACTAGCTGTGCATTAATATAAAAAGCACTGCTTGTCATTTTTTTATAGCACAATAATAATCCATTATACTCATATACCACAGCTTGTTCAGCCATTCCCCCATTGATGGATATCCCCTCGATTTCCAATTCTTTGCCACCACAAAAACTGCTATAAATATTTTGTTCATGTAAATCCTTTCCCCTTTTTTATGTTCTTTTTGGAATACAGACCTACTAAGTGGTGTTGCTAGAATGAAGTTGGGCAAATCATTTATAATTTTCTTTATCCCTCATCTGTGATGAATTAATCTTTTATAAATGGCCCTGGCAATTTTGTCTTTTGTCCTTTGTAAAAATCAAATTAGCTTATTAAGGTTTATGTATTTTACTGTCTTTGCCCCGCAAAAAAAAAAACAACAACAACAACAAAAAACTCCTAGTTCTTAGTTATTAAGTAGTTCTTTTTGCTTTTAATTTTATTAATCTCATCCTTGGTTTTATACATTCTATTTTGTTTAATTGGCTTTTTAAAATGTTTTTCTAGTTTCCTTTCAGTTGCTTGTTTTTTCAATTTATTGTTCTTTTTCTCTTCTATCCATGAATGTATTTAGAGACATAAAATTTTCCTTGAAGACTTGTGTTGGCTGCATCCCTAACATTTAAAAAAAAAAGTTTTTTTGTGAATGGCTTAGCAATTCTCAGCAATACAGTGATCTGAGACACTTCCAAAGGACTCTTCATGAAAAATGCTGTTGACCTCCAGAGAAAGAACTGATGGAGTCTGAATGCAGATAGAAGCATACTGTTTAAACTTCCTTTAAATTTTCTTGCTTTTTTGGAGGACAGTTGGGGTTAAGTGACTTGCCCCAAGGTCACACGGCTAGTTTTTGTGTTACGTGTCTGAGGCTGGATTTGAACTCAGGTCCTGCTGACTCCAGGGTCACTGCTTTATTCACTGCGCCACCTAGCTGCCCCCTCTCTGTGTTCTTTCACAACAAGACTATTATGGTAATACGTTTTGCGTGATTGAACATGTAGCACCTATGATAAATTACTATCTTCGGGAGGATATGAGGGAGAGAAAATTTGGAATTTTAAGAAAATGAATGTTAAAACTTATCTTTACATGTAACTGGCAAAATAAAATGTAAGGAGTCTATAAAATGTTGTTTTATTGGTATTATTTTTTATGAAATTTATTATTTCTATGCTTTTTGGGGGGAGTTTTGGTTAGTGACCTGACCCTTTATTGATGCATGTGTGTGTGTGTGTGTGTGTGTGTATGCACATAAGTATATTTTTGCATTATGATCTGTAAAAATGTTTAATATATTTTTCAGTGTAACGGTCAATTGTAATGAAGCTGAAAAATATGTATGCTTTTTATTCCCATTCATCAGTTGTCTTTGGTCTGTCATAACTATTCTAAAATTCTTTTCAGATCCTTAACTTTCTGTGCGTGAGTGTGTGTATATGAAAGAAGTACATTAAAGTCATTATAATTTTATTGTCTATACGCCTAGCTTGAAACCTAGCTTTCTAATTTTAACTCTTTACCTCTAAAACTTGTTTTCTTTTAAGTGTATAGATGCTACATCATTTGGCTCATGTGTATTTTGTATCGATATTAATTCATTATTTTTGTTACCTTTCGGTATGTTTTTTATCTACTTGAAATATCATTTTGTTGTTGCCTTACCTGAAATAATTATTTTTACCCTTGCCTCTTTTTTACTTGTACTGAAACTTAACAACTTTTGCTCCAATACCTTGTTTTTACTCTGTAATAATCTTTGTTTCACTCTGTATTAATCTTTGTTTCAGGTATGTTTTTTGTAAGTGTAATGTAATGCCAAGGAAAGGCAACTTCCCAAGGTTCAAAATACCAGCATAGGTGCTCTCCATTTTATTCAGTGACAAAGTAAGAACAGAGAAGATCAAAACATGACATCATTCCAAATACAGCATTTACTAAGTGTGATTAAATAATCTCCAAGTACTACCCCACCCCAGGACCTTCCAATCATTCAATCAATTACAAAGTCCCTGTTCTAAATACTACTCCACCCCTAGGCTGTACCTTCATTTAGTCCACCACAAAGCCCCTCTTCTCAAATGGAGATTAGTTTCCAATCTAAGTAAAGTACATTCATTTGTTCAACCATAGAACACAAAAAGGTCAAAAGTTCCCCACCCCTGGATCACAATTGAATCTACCCCAGAGTTACATCAAGTTTAAGCACAGCACTTAATACCCAAATGGAGGTCTTTTCTTCATCTTGACATGAGGCAAGTTCTCAGCAATCTTAGTTCCTGGGGAGACAAGGCTTAGCAAGGCCACAAGATACATTGCCAGTCCCTTCATTAATTCATCCTCTGTCTGTGGAACAGTCCTAGAACCCCTGAAAACATTAGCAAAACCCTCTCCCAGGATTTCTGTAAACATACAACAAGAAAATCCTTCTTCAGGGCTTCTGAACCAACAGAAAGGTTCCCAGACCCCTGCAACAACAGCACTGTCCTTCACCAGTGGACAATATTCACTCTCCGTTTGCAGGACAGTCTCAGTAGCTCTGAACCAACAGAAAGGTTCTCAGACCCCTGCAACAACAGCACTGTCCTTCACCAGTGGACAGTATTCACTCTCTGCCTGCAGGACAGTCTCACAGCTTCTTAACCAAAAGCCAGGTTCCAGGACTTCTTCAACAAAAGGACTGTCTTTCACCAGTGGACAAATCTGGCAAAACAACACCAAAACAGACAAAGTACCAGCAAAACAGCCATGTCTCCTCAGTCCTTGGCAGCTCAGGGAGCAGGTCTCAAAAGTCCAGGGCGATTCAAAGTGGCCCCCAGCAATTCTCTCAGTCTCTCTCTGCCTCCACGAGGTGCTGCTTCCAAAAAGTTCTTCTGCTTCTCTCTTGTCTCACCAGCTCCTCCCAGCTCAAGACTTTCTTTTCACATCAACAAGTCCATCCCACAGGTGGGATTAACAAGCTCTGGGTTTTAACACAATCAATTTGAAAAACAAGCCAATACAGGTCACAGTAAGCAACATCATTAGGTTCTGTTTTATAATCCATTTTGCTCTTCTTCCATTAAAAGAATGAGTCCATCCCATTCACATTCCAAATCATGAACCTTAATTGTTCATTTCTCTCCATCCTATTCTTTTAATCTGCCTTCTCCTTGTTTCTCTAGTCTTCTTGATTGAGAAAGAGGGAAGAGGGTAGTGAGTGCATTTGCTGTCTCTGCTCTGGGTTTAATGAAGTCTTGGCTTCTCTTTACTTTTTTTTTTCATTTCTCAAATGCTTTATTAACTTCTGATTTACATCATTCATTTCTGCCAGATTTTGAGTTACAAATTTTCTCCCCATTTTTCCCCTACCCACCGCCCCAAAATAGCAGTCCCACAGGATATCTCCTCCTCCATTCTGCTCTCTCCCATATTTTCTCCCATACCCCCTTCGACTTTTCCAGTAGGGCATGGTGGATCTCTATGCCCCAATGCCTATATATCTTATTTCCCAATTGCCTGTAAAATAGTATTAATTATATATATATATATATTTTTTTATATATATATATATATATATATATATATATAATTTTTTTTTTAAACATTTGATTTTAAAACTTTTGAGTTCCAGATTCATTCCCTTCCTCCCTTGTCACCCACCCTTACTGTATAGGTTGTACATGTGTAGCTAATGTAGGAATGTTAATAATTCAACTTTGATAAGTTCCTTATGATTTCTTTTCCCTGTTTAGCTTCTCATGCATCTCTTGCTTCTTGTATCTGAATGTCAGATTTTCTATTCAAAACTGGTTTTTTCATCAAGAATGCTTGAAAGTCCTCTATTCCACTGAATGACCATATTTTCCCCTGAAACATGATACTCAGTTTTGCTGGGTAGGTGATTCTTGGTTTTAATCCCAGCTCCTTTGACCTCCGGAATATCATATTCCAAGCCCTTTGATCACTCAGTGTAGAAGCTGCCAGATTCTGAGTTATCCTGATTGTGTTTCCACAATATTCAAATTGTTTCTTCCTTGTTGCTTGTAATATTCTTTCCTTGATCTGGGAATTTCGGAACCTGGCTATAATTCCTAGGAGTTTTCTCTTTGGGATCTTTTTCAGGGGGTGATCGTGGATTCTTTCAAGCTCTGTTTTGCCCTCTGGTTCTAAAACCTCAGGGGCAGTTTTCCTTGAGAATTTCTTGGAGGATGATTTCGAGGTTCTTTTCCTGATCATGGCTTTCAGGTCGTCCAATAAATTTTAAATGATCTCTCTTAAGATGTGGCACTTTGGATTGAGCACAATACTACTCTTCAGGTGTAGTGAAAAATAAAGATCTATCAAAGTAATAAAACTCGAACCTTTCTTCTGATTATAATTATTTTCTGCTAATTATTTTCTGCCTTTTGTCATAGTCCAGGTCTGTCTAACTTGCAGCATGCCAGAGGATTTTTTTTTTTTTTAAGCAGTCGGGGTTAAGTAACTTGCTCAAGGTTACACGGCCAGTTATTTTTGTGTGGGTGCCGAGTATCTGAGGCTGGAACTGATCCCAGGTCTCCCGACTCTGGGGCCAGCACTCTTACTCACTGTGCCACCTGGCCCACATGCCCCCCCCCCCCCCCCCCCCCCCCCCCCAGCCAGAGGATTTCAGGCGACCCTCAAAATGTATAGGGAAACATTTTTCATTTTTTGAGGGCTGCTGGAAATATCCTTTGGAGTGCCCATGGGCGCAGGTTGTTTAGGTTTGTTATAGTCATTCCTAGCAAAAGTGCACTAATAACTTATCTTCAAAGAGGTGAACATAATTGGTGGAACTTGAGAGTTTTTGTTGGCCTCTTTTGTTTTGGTGAATCAAGTGATTCAGTGGCTAATTGAAGAGTTTAGTTAATCAGTAACTTTTCTAGTTCAGACTACTCTTTGGGACAGGAAGTGAGTGAGTTTTAGTTGATTGATTTTCTTCAGAGAAGAGGGTGCCCCTTTAGCATGACCCACTCTTCTTATTGGCGCTTATCACTTTTGCTCAGTGTTGAGTTTCTGAAGTCACATAGACCATTCCAGAGGCCATATCAGGATGATTTTCTGAGAACAGGCAAGATCTTCCTTTTTCCAAAAAGCAAAAATATTTAACATATGATGATCTTTTATTTCTTTGTTTCAGACTTTCTTAGCTAACTTTAGATGAACTTCAGTGACAGGTTTTATGATTCTGCTGTGGCCTTACAAACTTAGTTGATATAAACTGTTTATTGAAATAGATGATTTGTGAACTTTAGTTTCCATGGTATGAAGAAGGGAGTAAGTACCAAAATACTTGTCATTAGTTTTATTCTTTGACCTATAAAATAACAGAATTTTAGACCTTTAGACATTTGTTCATAGGAAAATTATTATGTGTCGGTATAGGTGTTAGATAACATTTCTTGCCTGCAATGGTAGGTTCATAATCGGTGCTCAACAATTTTTGTTAAATTAATGGGTTAACTTTTAGTCTGTTAGGTGAGAGATGACTTGAAGATATTTCCGGGTTATATGCATTTAGTGAATATTGGGTTTCTCCAGGGGACTAGATTCTCCTCTTTTTAGTTGACCTTCATAGCTTTCTAAGTTTCCAAGTTTTCCAAGTTTCTGGTACATTAATGGACTGCTTTTCTTGCATATATTTTCAGTTAATAAGCTTTTGAATTTGTGACAGTTAATTCAGTTGTGGTTTGCACTCTTCTAATTGTAGTTGAAATCTAATCTATTCTAAGTTGTTAGGGGAATACAAAGAGAGACCATTTATTAATTTGATTTCTATTCCTTCTAAATTAGCAGAGTTCATCTCTCCTGCCTGGTTTATAGACTACTTTTTCTGCTTGAGATATTTTTTTTGGTAGCATTTAGTTTCAAACATCTTGTTAACTAGAAAATATGCTTATTTGTTGGCTATGGCAGTGTCAACTGAGGAAGGCTGGACAGAAAGCAGTTCCAGAAGGTGCCAAACTCACGGGTGTGGCTACTACTACCTGTCAGGGAGCAACTTATCTGTTCTGTTTTGGTATACCAAGGTTGCAGAAGTCCAACTAACAGGTAAAAATTAAATTGTGATTTGTCTTTAAGTGCTTAAAAGAAAAATTATTTTCTATTTCTTAATGTTATATACTGATACCGATTTGTAGTTTAAATGTCAGGTTTTTTGTTAAAATAGCACTTCGTGATATTGGAAATTTATCCAGTATATAATTGTTTGGCATATAGTTTTGTTGGACCTATTTTAGAATTTTAATAAATATATTTTCAATACACATCTAATGGATTCTGTGTGGAAAAAATACATTGGTGGCCGTATTTTGAACAGTGTTAAGCTAATGAAGTTTCCAAAACAAAATTAATAAAGTTTCCAGTTTTTTTTTGTTATGCTTTTAGTGCTGTCATATGTTAAAAATATAAAAGTAATTAAAAAAATTTTAAACAACTTGGTTGAAAGGGTAGATCTTCACTGATTCAATTCAAGGAAAACATTGGTAGAACTTTCCTTAAAGAGAAAAGCCATTGCATAAGTTTTTTTGTGGGGGAGGGGTTCATAAAAACCCTGTAAGATTTTTATTTTGTTTAGAAACAAAACAAAACATTTAGTGTTTCTGTAAGTGCAGGCTGCTCTTATTGGCTACTTGTTAGGTCTTATATTGACTGAATGTCAGAAGAAGGTGTTAGGATACCTGTGGGGCGTATAGGAGATGTTACTTGAATCAGTTAATATGGAATAGGAGTGACTGATGCCTTTTGTCTAGGAATTTATTACTAATCTGTGGAGACATTCATTATGTTTTTATTTATTTCTTTTTTAAAGAAACATCACTAACATTTCCTCCAGTTTTCCTTTACCTGCCCCACCCAGAAAACCTTCCCTACATAAAAAATAGTATTTCAAAGGTAAAAAAAGAAAAAGGGGAAAATCATTACTGAAGAGTGCAGTGAAAAAAATCTGAAAACGTGTGCAGTATACAACACTCGTAGACCTTCCATTGGTGCAAACAGGTTGACTTGGGAGTGTCTTCTTATCTCTTTTGAGCCATCCTTGTTCTTTATAAATATGTAGTATTCACTTGATTTATTCTTTTGGCTTCTCTATATTTACATTGTTGTAGTCACTGTGTGGAGCAGCTTGGTGGTGAAGTGGGTAGAGTTCTGGGCCCGAAATTAGAAAGACTTATCTTCCTGAGTTCAAATTTGACCTCAGACACTTATTAGTTATGTGATCCTGGACAAACCACTTAATCCCATTTGCTCCAGTTTCCTTAGATGGAGAAGGAAATGGCAAACTATTCCAGTATCTTTGCCAAGAAAAGCCCAGTGGGGTGCATGTTGTTTTCCTGGCTTTACTTACTCCACATCAGTTAATGTAGATCTTTTCATGCTTCTGTATCCCTCAGTTTCTTATGGTATAGTAATCCCTTATATAGTTTGTTTAGCCATTCCCAAGTTTGATGAACATCTTTGTTTCCTAATCTTTGTTGTCAAAAGAAGTGCTGTTATAAATATTTTGGTGTATAGGGAGGCATTGTTTTTATCAGTGAAATTTGAGTTACTTTTTTTGTATAGTTCCAAAATGGTTATGTGGATTTAAACTTTAGCAACAATATTTCAGTGTACTTATCTTCCCACAGACCCTCCAACATGGAATGTTTCGATCTTTTGTTATCTGTCAGTTTGCAGGGACTGAAATGAAATCTGAGGGTTGTTTTTGTATTTTTCTTATTTGTGACATGGAGAGTTCTTTCATGTGATTGTTAAGTTTGCAGTTCTTTTGAGAACTACTTGTTCATATCTTCTGACTACTTAACTTTTTGAAGAATGGCTTTTGGTCATATATACATATGTTCATATTTGTACATATATGTACATATCTGTCTGTGGTTTGTATCTTGAATACTCAATCCTCACCAGAGACATTTGGACCTAGAATAAGAAGGGAATCAGGCAAATGGCAAAAAAGAAAATTTCTATCACATTTTTCTGATAAGAGACTGGTGTGTCTAGAAGTATAAAAACTAATTGAAGACTTTAATATATGTTGAATTTTTTTATATTGAATTAGTGTCTAAGGGACACAGCTTCCTAGGGTGATCAGGGAAGATCTTAGGAGCACAGGATCTTGAGCCCACAAGCAGCATACATTCTGTCACATGGAAGTGAAATCTAAGTAATTTGGGAAGCGCGAGGACTGTAGCAGATAAAATCAGAGCAGACTTTATGCTGAGCGCCTGGGGTTCTTAAGAGAGAGTTGAAGTGGGAGTGCTTTGCGTTCATAGTGGCCAACCATGGAAGGGAAACTAGTTATGGAAGTCAGTTTGTCTGGAATGTAGATCTTGTGAAAGGGATTACTATGCAATAATCAGTGTAGAAAGATAAGATAATAGAAACATAGAGCATCCTCATTTTACAGAAGAGGAAATGTTAAGAACCAGGAACCATAAATGACTTGCCCAGGAAGACCACAAAGCCAGACTGCTGAAGGATTTTGTATATCAAATATGCAGTAGTATGTATGGAATCTCAGAGGAACTAGGGAATGATGTGGTCATAGACTACCTCTTTAAAAATACCAATTTTGACACTATGTAGGGGATAGTTTAGAAACAGGATAAAGACCAAGTAAGAGACTATTGTAATGATGCAATTGAGAGGAGGTGGTCTGAGCTCTTGGATATGAATGCATCCAGAAAAAGATGGAATCCAGAGATGTTGATTTTTCCCTCAGGACTTATAGCTAATTAGATATAGTGGGTGAAGGAGCATGAAGAGTTAAAGACTTTGCTTAACTTGAAAGTGTGGGTTATTGGAAGAATGGGGGCACACTTTACAGAGATAGGAAATTGGGGAATAGATGGGTAGGTTTTTATGGAAATAGCATAAGTTTGGAATTTTGCACAAGCATCTAAGGGTAAATGTACAAATGATAGTTCATTGGTAAGCTGAGACTAGAGCTCAGGAGAGAAGTGAGCATTTAACCTTGGGAGCTGATGAAATCACCAGGAGAGTAAGTCTATAGAGAGAGAAGAGCTCTTAGAATGGATACTAGGGCATGTCTCTTTTATCAGGTATATCTCTAATCAGGGATAAAGGTAGGAAAAATTTACTTACTGCATAGTAGTATCTATATTGTAAATGAGATATTTCACACAAGTTGGGATTTTCAAAAAATTGGAATTTTAGGAATATAAATCATGAATTTTAAAAACATGAACCTTCTATCTTTTAAGTGCCAGGTGTATAGTATTTTCACTATTTTAGCTGAAACATTTTTTTTTTAAAGCAATTGGGGTTAAGTAACTTGCTCAAGGTTACACGGCCATTTATTCCTGGGTGTGGTGCTAAGTGTCTGAACCCGGATTTGATCCCAGGTCATCCCAACTCTGGGGCCAGTGCGCTTACTCACTGTGCTGCCTGGCTGCCCCTTAGCTGAAACTTTAAGAGACTTAAGTAAGTCTGATTATTTTTTACACTGCCTCTGATGCAGAAGGGAACTTTGCAGAATTCATTATATAATTTTCAGTAAGCAGTATACAAAGCATAATGTAATAATTCCTTGCTTTTTGACTCAGGGTTACTTGACATGTCAGTTACTGTTGCTGTTTTGTACTGTAATATTTTGATAGCCTCATTTTGAAGTTTTTGGTTTGACAATAAATGCTAAAAACATTGCTGTTTTTGAGTTCTTCAATTATGAATTTACTGTAAATGACTCTACCTTTAACAGTTTCCTGACCCCAGTTGTTTTGCTTCTAATAAATATGTTTTAACTATTCATTAAGTTTGTATATTGTTGTAAGGGCCACAGAAGCTTACCTGTTAATAAAGTCATTGTTTCTATAACTCTACCTCCTCCCTTAAAGAAATTGAAGGAAAAGGAATTGTAAATCTTAAAGTGGTATGTGAATATAAACTTTTATTTAGTTATTAATTTAGCTATTTCAATATCATTTTTGCTTGTTTCTACAGTGTATGTAGCCTGTGTTCCCATTACTTGAGATTGGTAGATAAAAGATGAATGATCAAGAATTTTATTGTATGTATAATCAAACCCAAGTCTCTGTTTGAATATTTATAGTGGAACTTAATTTCTGCTCAGCATTAACAATGTAATTTAGCATATTCCTGGGTTGCCTGCTGTTGCTAGCAATTGTATATTTAGAAAATTTCTGTTAATTTTGATATTTGCTTAAATAGCGATATGGTAGAAAAATAACAGATTCGGACCAGTTTTCTTTTTAATAGCCACAACACATTCCATCATTAACATGGTTTTTATATTCATATTCCTAATAAAATAGATATTTATTTATTACTGTTTTTAGAATGATTGGGTTGAGGGGCGGCCAGGTAGCACAGCGAATAAGAGCACCGGCTCCAGTGTTGGGACGACCTGGAGATCGAATCCTGGGCTCAGACACTCAGCACCACACCCAGAAATAATAACTGGCTGTGTAACCTTGAGCAAGTTACTTAACCCCGATTGCTTAAAAAAAAAAGAATGATTGGGTTGGTGGTATTTTGAATCTTGAATCATGTATTTAGAACTGAAAGAGATGTTAAGAGAGCCTGCAGTCTAGCCTTCTTGTTTTCCAGTTGAGGAAACAGGTTGGCCAGCATAGGGTCCTAAGGCCATTTAAATTAAGGCCAGTGCTGGAGGTCTTCTTGCCCGTCTTCCCGACTACTAAGTTTAGTGCCATTCTTAATCATCTTTGTAATGAAAAGGGAACGAAAGTGTTTGGCAGAGCAGTAAATAAACATGTGAACTCAGACTTTGGAATATATAGATATTTTCTTATAGAAGATACAAAGACAATTTTAATATCCTAACCCTCATAATCTTAAAATTTGGTTGTTTTCCATAACTGCCTACCAGATCATTTTGGGAAGTCAAGGAGTAGAGGGAAGAACAGCTGTCTAGGTGGCAGGGAAAAGACTAATTTGAGATTAAGGCTCATTGTGGAAGATGCTGCAGTATATAACTTGTTTACTTTAATATGTTGGAAGCCTTTTTCTGATTCTCCTGCTGCTAATGCCCTCCTTCCCAGATTCTTGTACTTAACTACTTGGTGTGTATTTTTATTTTTTAACTTTATGTTTATGCTGCACATATTTTATTTTGTTTACTTGAAGTTTTCCTTGTGCTAATACACCAATGGAAGAATGAGTCAGGTGGGGTAGGAGATGATCTAGAGTGAGATAGCAAAGTGGTGAAGTCCAAAGAGGCAGAAGCCTAGCAGAAAGTTGGAGTGCTGCTATTCTGACAGGGTCTACCACAAAATTTATATTGTACAGCTTCAACTAGACCTTCACTGCTGGTAGGCAATTGTATCCTACCTGCCTTACCTTATATTTTTACAGAAAAAATTGAAGCCATTGGCTGTGAACTCCCTCTTCTCCCCTCTTACTTACCTTCTGTAACTCAGGTTCTTTCAGCCTTTCTTCCTTACAAACCTAACCCTGCTTGTTCAAGTGATCTCATTTCACCCCGTCTCCTCCAACACTCTGTCCCTTCCGTCATCCCTATTCATTTGGACATGTTGTTCCCTAATCACTTATTTTCTCTCCAGTCACACATGTGATCACTGACTTTCCCTTAAGTACCCTTCTCCACAGAGACCACCCTATAGCCAATCCTCCTCCACCAACCATTTCATGCTTACTGCAGCAGCCTCCTGATTGGGCCTCATGTCCTACCATTCCAGCATCACTATAGCTTTCTCTCTGTTCCTCACAGCCAGCACTCCATCTTGCACATGGCTGGCTCCGTGCCTAAAACGCACTCCTGTCTCACCTCTCTGACTCTAGAAAACCCTGCTTTCTTCTAAGACTTAGCTCAAGTACTGACGACTGCAAGAGGCCTTTCATAGTTCCCACAAATGCTTGTCACCTGCCTCTTCTGTTACCCAGTCTCTGTTTTGTGATTCATGCACATTTATGAACCAGCTTGCTATCTTGGCAAGTGGAAGCACCTCAAGGGCCAGAATTTGTTTTGTTTTGTCTTTGAATGCCCCAGACCAGATCCATTGCCTGAGACGAGCTTGGTGTAATTAACCAAATAAAAAATCACAAAACCAAAACTAAAGAAAGAGTCTGGATAAATATTTAAAATAAAATCAATCTAAAGAACCTTTTATTAGTAGGTTAAAGACAATCTGTTGATACTAAGGAGGGAAGAAAAGAGTAGGTTCAGCTTCGTAGTAGCCAGACCCAATATCAGAGATTACTGGTTATTTAAAGAGTAGATGGCAAAAATCACATTAATGATCTCAGGAAGTTAAGTACAGTTTTAATAAATTATTGTTTCAAGGCAAAACTCCTTCAGTTTATTCACAGAGATACTCACTCCACAAGGAGAACACTGTAGGTTGCACAGTTCTAAGAATAACTCCTAAGTATCTAGACAGAGACAGGGCTGTTAGAAGTAATTCTGATAAAGGTGGAAGTACATAAAATGCTTGTGTTCCAGCAGTCAGTAACTAAGCGCCTGCTGTGAACCAGACCTAGTGCTAACCGTGGAAGAGACCACACCCTGCTCTCTTCTGGCCCCCCCCCTCGCAAAAAGCAAAACTAGTAACTGTCCCCAAAGGAAGGGGCACAACAAAAGGATAATTACATATGTGACCAAATAAATTTGGGAAAGAAGGATGGGACCCGAGAGACCAAGCAACCAGCTGTGCTTCAGATATGAAGCTCCTGGAGGGCAGCGAGTGTTTGCTTTTTTATTTGTATTTCCAGGAACATAAATTAGTATAGTGTCTAGGATGCCCTTAATAAATGTTTGCTTAATTGAAGTTCTTTAAAGTGAAACTAGAATTCCAAAAGATGGTTCTATCTTGGACTCTCCATACTACTTCCCTTGGTGATCTTATCAGCTTCCATGGATTTAATTACCATCTCTCTGCTGATGATTCTCAGGTCTACCTCTCCTGCCTCAAAGTCTCTCCTGACCTCCTATCTCATATCTCCAACTGTCTTTCAGACATCTTGAACTGAATGTCCAGCAGACACCTTCAACTCAATGTGTCCAAAATGAACTTTATTATCTTTCCCTCCTTAACTTCTCCCCCTTCCTACCAATGAACTTTTGAGGACAACAGAATCCTAGGAACCGTCTTGGGCTCTTCATCATCTCTCAGCCCTGCTTCCCCATCACAAAGCTGTTGTTAATGCCTGTTGACTTCACCTTTGCAGCATCTCAGATATACCCCCATCTGTCCTCTGATACCATCAACACTTGTGTTCAGGTCTTTATCATCTCAAGTCTGAACCATTGCAATAGCCTGATGGTAGATCTGCCTCCGTCAAGCCTCTCCCGACTTCAATCCATCCCTTATTCAGCCACTCAAGTGATTTCCCTAAAATAAAGGTTTGAGCTTGTTACCCCCTCCACTTAATAAACTTTAGGGGTTCTCTATTTATTATTTGTATATCCCTTTATTTTTCTCTATGTCAGCTAATTATTTGAACGTGACATTTTATATTTAGGATGAGTATCTGTTTGAACTTACTTTGGTATGTAGTCTAAGATGTGAATATAACCCTAATTTTTGCATAACTGATTTCTGTTAGTTCTTTGGTTTCTTAAGCATAGCCACCATGTTTGCTTGCTTGCCTAGTTTGTTTCATTGATTTTTTTTTTTAAATTTTTTCACTCATTCCAGGTAGTTTTGATGATCACTGCCCTAAAATAATTTTACGTCTTGTCATTCTAAGCCTCTGTCATTTCCTCTCTTTATTTTTTCTTCCTTATTTCTCTTGAGGTTCTTGAACTTTTCATTCTAAGATTACTGTATTTTAGTTCTGTAATCCCTTCATAATTGGGTATGTAGTAAATGTTTATTTTAGTCAAAGAATTATCATTTGCTTTATAGAGTTAGTTAAGAAATAGGAAAGCATATTAAATTGTCTTTGGAAAATAACAAAACTCTGTTTATGAACCAGAGCTTATCTTGGAAATAAAGGCACTTTTTAAAAAAGTACCACCATTTTACCACTATTGCTATTTGGAGGCAGAATATGGATTACAGTAGAGGTGTCAAATTCATCTGAGCAAAACTCTGGGTCAAAACCAGTTTAAAATTCTATTGGAAAATATTTAAATAAAAATGCGGTGTGACATAGATAATGTTAATTTGTAGTTTTCTAAATTAATGTGCAGCCCTACAACAATTTCAAGTGCAACTGAAATTGATTATCATAGGAAAGTGATAATCATAGAAATTCCGTAGGAAGGAAAATGTAGAGAAGGTCCTGGTAGATGTGAACTTATGACTAGTAAGGAAATGGGAATAACATTTGTATAAGAGGATTTGAGGGAAGATGTATGATAGGAATAGAAGGTTGGCTACTACTCATGTCATCAAAGGAATAGAAGGTTGGCTACTCATGTTATCAAAGGAATAGAAGGTTGGCTACTCATTAAGTTATCAAAGGAATAGAAGGTTGGATACTCATGTTATCAAAGGAATAGAAGGTTGGCTACTCATGTTATCAAAGGAATAGAAGGTTGGCTACTCATTAAGTTATCAAAGGAATAGAAGGTTGGCTACTCATGT